>NW_016690329.1:1143453-1189591 GCF_001604755.1 Lepidothrix coronata
ACTGCTAATTAAGTTTGCATGAAATGATGACCAAATAAAAGAGAAAACTTAAAAGAAACTGCTGTGAAGTCAGAGAGATATATTCCATCAGCACATTCAGGATCTCTCAACTACCTCATGGCAGCTTCAAAGGATAGAAAACCAGCTTCTAGTTAGAAGGAAAATTTTCAGTTTAAAAATATTATTTCCCTTATGAACACTGGGAATGTTGTTCAAAAAGAATAAGAGTATATGTGTTTAGTTCACTAAAAAAAAAAAAACAACAACAAAAACAAGAATGAAGAAACAAAACTTATTTTTAATCTTACTTCAAAAACACAATGATGGACCAGTTATCCTATCACCAACCATGGCCAACAGCAGGTGTCAGGTATAGTTCAAACCTATACTGGTATTTTCCCACTGTCCAGATAGACAGAACTGGTCTCTGTAGGTGACTTAGAATCACTCAGCCTATATATAGTGCGACTGAAAATAGTGACATGCACATGTTTTGTACCAAGAATAATTTAAATATTAGCTAAACAGATAATTCCTAAATGCCAGATAAGACACATTTTCATTTATTCATCTATATTCATTTATTTTGAATAAGTATTTCAGGAATGCAAAACAAACTTACTCGTTCTTTTGAAAATGCTATATTTTTAAAAAGCAGCAGAGTGGATTAAGAGAAAATAATCCCACCACTGACAAAAGCCAGATGGAAGCAAGAATGCAAAATATTTGTGTTAATAGCATTTTGCTGGAAAATCACAAACCTCTCTACAAAAAGTAAGATATTTGGTGCTCACACATGGAGTCTGTGAGCTGCAAAGGTTAGTGAAGAGAGCAGTGCAACATCACAAAAAGCAACAATGAGGATGGCTGTGCAGGATACTGAGCTGCTCCTCCTGAATGTTCTGTACTTTCTCTTCTCTGTGTTTGCTTACAAGCACATCCCATAAAACTGCCTTTATACCTGAACTAGTCTGAAGTTTCCAACATACAAATTACTTTTGGTTTCAATTTGTCTCCTGAATCCATTATTCTACCATTACTGCTGTTATCCTGCAGGTGTAAACCCAGTTTAGAGTATTCCAGTTACTCCCATCCCCATGCTTTGCTCACATCAAAATTTTATCTGCAAGTTAAATACAGCAGATGGTGTTCCTTTTTTCAATCCAGAAGTAGTTCATGATCATTCACAAAATAGCAAACAGGAACACAACAGTCACTGCTGGAGAACTACTAACTACTGAATGCCATTCTTGTTAACAGCTGCTGTACCTCTTTCACATCAGAAGTTTTTTCCTATGCACACCCAGGAGGAGCTAGTTTATTTAGGGTGAGACACAGGCTTTGCCCTTCCCCTGCCTAAGCACCATACACATTTTGGCACTCAGGTCTCAGTTCAGACTTCGAGCAAAATGTTTTGCATTGGAGAAATAATCTTTTCGAGTCTCAGCTGTACTCCCAAAGTCTGAATGGAAACATGGAAAATTCAGGCTTCTCCGTGGATTTTGGCCGGTGCCTAAGATTTCAGGGTATTTTTACTTCTCTTAAAATTAAATCCATAGTCTTAAGACTCTTGACTACACAAGGTCTGTAGACTCCCCTCAAATTTGCTAAAATTGCAAACAATATTGCGTAGAGAGGACTAAAAGGAATTCACCCAAGTTTTAAGGAAGAAGATCTCTTGCTCGAGCAGTTAGTAATTAGTATTTTCAGGTAGTAATTAGCATTTTATTTCCCTTAAAAATGAAGATGGCACATTCTGGAAAGCAGATCCTCCATTTGCCAGGGGACTGACTTAAAAGCAAAGTTAAGCCTTTAAGCAAAGGGCAAATTATTTCCAACATTCTCTTTACTAATGGTAAGGTCTCCTAAGGAACTAAAAAGCATGGCTAGGAAACATTGACAGACACTTAAGAAAGGGAACTAGAAGACTATGCAGTTCATTCAAAACAAAAATGTCACTATTTTGTTTTCAATTAAGTGATCAACCTAAATCTTACTTAACAGCTGGATATGATTCATTAGGCTCCAGCCACTCCTCTTTTCTATGCCAAAGCACCTTCCAGAGTGTGGGGAGGATGGCTTAGCATCTGACTTCATGTAAACTCATTCAATCTGAGCTGACCCCTGAATCCACAGCCAGGAGCTGGCACAGAGAAAGCAGAGAAAGGGATTTTGAAACAATGTCAGTAGATAAAGTGAACCAATGAACAACGTGGAACAGTATGATCTGATGCAGATTCCCTTATATATACCACAAAAGTACTTTTCCTGAAGCTCAAACACAGGGATGTCCTTTAGCACCTCCTACAGTGACTATTTATTGAGCAGCTATCAGTGTCTACATGATGTATATTTAACCATATATCCTATTGCTGTACATAAATTATAACTTCACCACACTCACGTTCTGAGAGCTAATTTATTAAACACCAGTGTGTAACATAAGGTGCTCAACAGTTAGCTCAGTGGAAAAACTGATCAAATTGTTCCTCTGCTGCTTCTCCCTCAGCCTGCTGCCAGGACACAGGGCAGCTGCCAAGGGGTCACACACTCTTGACACTTGTAGAGAAGTTTAACTGGCATCTATCCCACTGGAGTTCTCTGCTTTAGCAACTCCATGCCTTTAACAGTTTGAACAGAAATCAGGACTTCTAAAGCCAACCAAGACAAAAAACCAAAACAAAACCAAACACACTCCCCCACCTCCAAAAGAAAAAACCACAAAAACAAACCCCCAAAAGACCCCAAACCATATGTTCCATTCATCTCTTGCCTTTTCAATATTGTCAAAAGACAAGACTGTAAACAGTTCTATCTTCACACCATCTTTCTTTGCTGTGTCCACTCTCCCCTTTATTTTTTTATGCATTGCTTTCTTTGCTGCTGGAAAACTCAGCGTCCTCTAGCTTTCAAAATCACAGAGACACAAAAAACTAATTGATTCAAGACAAATTTTTTGTCCTGTCCACAAGAAGAGGAGGTCCTTTCTCATCCCTCTGTACCTAACATTAGCATGTCTCTTAGGAATCTGCCATAAAATATTAAATGTGTTTGAAGGAGAAGCTTCATAGATACTAAAAACTATTTTTCAGTCTGAAGTTATGAAGCAAAATTATTATTACATATGAATCCACAAATAAGAAAGAAAATTAAAGCTTTCATGATTTTGTTTCAAGACTATTCCAATTTAGTTTCAGGTGACTGTGTTTTTGACCAAAGGACATCCTGGGTCAAAGGAGGCTCTGTACTGAATGTCTGTGTAATCTAAAGTGTGACAAAGTAAACATAAAATATATTTATTTCCTTTGGACTTCCAAGGCAGCAAATAGCCCAGCTTACAATTGAAGTGTAGATAGTATATTGCAGAGAAAAATATTTTTGTTGACTTCAGTCCATATCAAACACAGGAGTTTGTCACAGAACTTTCATATTTATTCCATTTTATTTTGGCTTATGCTTCAGTTTCTTCCACAAAGTTGCATAAACCTGTAAGAGACAGCATTGAAATGAAAATGAAATGGAACCAAGAAAAACAAGCAAATAATTCCAACTAGATATTTTTTTCTGGGGAAAGAATTTAGAGGAATAGGTATCTCAGGAAGATCCTCTCTCACAGGAATAACAAGTATGGAAAACCAGGTAAATCAGATTACTTTCACCACAATGTCTAAAGAATTTCAATTGGCATAAACTTACCCAGATGTTCTAAAATAGTACAACCCAAGGTGTTTATTCATAAAAACAAGACATTTTAGTCCAACAGAGAGAAAAACGAGATTTAAGTATAATTTGGAACAGGAGGCCGACTTAGTGTTCATGAACACCAAGGTAACCAAGGTAACCCAAATTAATGCTTCCATCCCACACCATGTTTTCCCTCACCTCCATTTAACTAATAAACTGTATCAAACACCTGGTAAACTCCACCACTTTAGTGACTTCTAAAAGTAGGGGTGTATTACAGTGCTCTGGTCTAGATGGACCTCAAGCATGGTTTGAGGTGAACAACATCAGGTTCTTTCTGCAAGAATACATTTCAAGGACATCATGAATTAAGTCCAGAAGTTCACGCAGCTACTTGTGCTGGGATCTTTCATTGAGATCTGGCATTATTTGAAGACAGCAAAGACATTGCAACTTGCTTGCAAAAATATGGTGCTACCCTTATTAGTTCCTTGGAACACCACCTTCCTTCTAAGCCGTGAAATCAGCTGTTTATCCCTATGAACTCTTACTGTGTCAGTGCCCTTCAAGTACACTGTGTGGATCAGGAATACACTGTGCCAATGGAACATGCAGCCTCCAGAAAAAATGTCCTAATAAAAGCTACAAAACATTAGCAACATGAATAAAGGCAACACAAATCTAAACCCAAAGACAATCTTTGCTCCATCAGCTACCAAGTTCTAGTAAACTTTGGGGAAAGGGTATGTAAAAGATATACTGGATGTGCATACCACTTCTTATCCAGTTAGATAAGATACCACTAATTCTATCCAGTTAGAATTAGTGCCTACGGATTAAGAATGTGAAACAGGCAGCCCTACAACTGAACAGCCATGTCTGGGTTAGGCAGGAGAGAATTTGGAGGGTGTCATGACTAAACAACACTTCACACCACCTTTTACTTGCATGTAAGCTAGGAGATATTCTCCTGTTAATTTACACTTGTCAGTTCATTAGGCTTTAAAATACTTTAAAATAAAAAGCTATTCCATCATGACTGACTTATTTCTACCAGCTACAAGCCTTCAGTTCAGTTTGTTTATATTAGTTTTAGCCTGTTTAAAGCAGCAGCATTTACTCAGAATGCTAAAAACATTGTACCTAAAAAGATACCCCACAACTCTGAAATAAACAGTACCTTTGGACTCACTCTTCCTTCCGACATCTTACTTTCAGTAGAGATCATGGTAACAACCACTTGTCAACAAAACAGTTTTCCTTGCTATGAAACTCAATACAACTGTTCAAAAAATTCCACTCTGCAGCTGCTGCAAGAGAAAAGTCCAAACTTTACCAACAGGCATCTGGACTCAGCACTTGGAAATAATTTGGGAAATGAGTTTTACCTCAACTTGAATAGACTTTCTAAACTAGAGTTTTGTTGGCATTGTTTATGTCAGAGGAGATCTGTAAATAGCAAAGGGTACATACCCTTCAGCATCAGCCCATGTGTGTCAGCCAAATGACATAAATGGCACAGCATCAGTGCAAAATGCAGGAAGAAAGCGGAGGGTACATTTCTCATGAGATATAGGTGTGTGAGAAGAAAAAACAAGTAAATCCTGCTAGTTGCAAAATCAGAAAAGGGAAAGTGGATAATGAATTGACCTATTCTATTACATTACTTGGGCCAAGGCACCCACCAGCTCTGAAGTATCACTCCCTCTGATCTATCTATGAACCCTTGAGGCTCTCTGAGTCCTCTCCCATTAAGATAAACACTTCTCATAAAGAATATTTTTAAATTAATTAATGACACTGCAAAAAAGGAAGAGTCTATGTTTGCTCACTGAATTGCTTCTCAAGAAGTAGTGCAGGCTAATCCTAATGAACTAATGCAAAAAAGTACCATTGTCTCCATCAGTTTCAAGTTTTAGCAATGAGATGTTTTACAAAGACACTAAAAGCTGCACCAAGTCTCTTTGGCCTGCTTCTGCCCAGGCACTGGGAATGCAATCCAGTGGTGGGCTCTGTTCTTGCTGTTTCAACAGGAATAGGATGGGATTTTTAAAATTGGGATGATTATCAATAGTAGGGAATTAACACAAGTCACATGAAAAGAGAACAGTAAAGCTTACAACCTCCTGCTTTGTGGTTGGAAACACTAAGAGAACACTGTTTGCACACCATAATGCATCGTTAAAACTCATTTATATCAGAGGAAAGGCTGTGAACATCTGCTACAGTACAGGCACTAAGTCTCTAAAAGACTCAGAGTCTCTCCTTTTATTCCAGAACCTTTTTGTTACTATTGCAGTACATGCCTTCCACAGCTGAACAAAGCTTGTCTCCCTTTGCTAGTGGTAAGAAAAAAAAATATCTTCACATACCTTATGGAACAGGACACACTGGAGATTCAGCAGCTGCTTGAGGTAAATAAGATCAAGGCTCATTTTATTCCCACTCCTCTCAAACTGTATCCTTGCTTGCTAACAGCCACTCTTTAAAAACCAAGAACTCTGTAATATTAAATATTCTTGTAACCTTCAAAAGAAAAGAGTACATTCAAAATTAGCTATTTTAAATGAAACCGAAAGTATACTACTTAGTGTTTCACAGTTTATCACAGACCAAAGCATACAAAGAAATGAAATTATTTTAAAGGCCAACTTCAGAATCACTATCAAGATTCAAATTGCCATTTATAAGGTTTACCTCTCCTCATTCCCACCATATGCTTAGTCCCTCAATTTAGAAAAGCCTCAAACCAGAACTTCTTTGAAAAAATGATTAAAATATTTACATTTATTTTAAAACAAAAATATTGGCTAAAGTACTTTTATTATGATGCCTTGCACCAGAATGTGTTGATCCATTATGATCTCAGTAAGAAAGAATTATCATTTAAAATGCTATTTTGAAGGTCTAACACTCTAAAGAGAGCATAGTATAGATAATTTCAGATCCCTTCAGATGGTAGGAACCCCTGGGGGTGTAGCAGCAAACTGGCCTCTGGTCCATGCCGGGCAAACCCCCTCCATGGAAGAGATTCTCCCCTTCCGGTCATGAAGATTCTACCACAGGAGAGGCAAACACTCTGGCACTCTGTTGGTCATTCCCACTATCAAACAAGGCATGTTCAGGAAAGAACCCCCTGCTGCATTCCCTAATGCCAGGCAGGTAGCTTAACTCCTGGAATTAGGTGGGAGCTGCCTGCAGGCTGCTCTGTTGCAATGAGCTGGCTGAGTTCACCCTGTGGCCAAGGGGTTTGTGCACCACAACACAAGCCCAAAGGTTGAGCTGCACCCCAGCTCAAGTTAAGTGCACCCTGGATCACTAACTCCTTGATGTGCAATGGCCTTCCAGTCAGGATCACTGCTACAGGTGGTAATACTTACTGAGATGAGCATGTACAGTTTCATTCTCGTTGTATTTTTTCCTTTTGGTGACCCATTGATGCTTTCATAGTGTCATACACAAGATGCCATCACCTGTTGACCAGTCCTAAGGAAACAGAGTGTGTCACACAACGGAGTCCCTCCAGGTGACTGCCTTCCCTTTGCAGTGGATTCAGAAGGAGAACATGAGTGTGCTGTTTATGGCAAGGCTGGGTTGGAGCTGAGAGCTCTAAGGGGCACCACAACTCGACTTTCCTGGGATTATGGATTTCCAACACGGAGTTAATGTTGCAGTCGTTCCTCCAGCACCCTCTAGTGCTGCCGGGAGCAGTGACTCGTTACTATAACAGGAACATGATCCCACTATAAACCAGCCCTCCCCTCTCGGCAGAGCTGCTTTCCCAACTTGAAAACTACTGATGTGCCCCACTGCAGGAGCTTCCCACAACAGCACGTGTCCCTGCCACATACTCAGTTGTCATCTCTGTCATGTTAATTTTTCTTTCACTAAATCGGATGCTAATTTTTGTGTACCACAGAAAGAAAAACAATGTAATTTCCCTTAAAATAAATATATTCCTCAAACTGAAATCAACATGAATTCACTGCCTCTGCTTTAAGCAAGTTTACAAGCAAATCAGTCATCAACTCTTGAGTCGGTCACATCACCTCCTAAATGATGGAGTTATTAAAACAAGCAGCCTTTCTTATTGCAAATTTCCTTACAGAAGACCTCAAGGCATGAATTTCAGGAACCTCTCTGCAGTCCACAAGCTAGTTGAGAAAGACACAAAATGGAAGACCTGTCACTATCAGCAATTTTTTCTATTATTTTGATTTATGATGACAAAAAGCCATTCAAGACCAACAGTGGAGTTTGCAAACACAAGAGATTTTGAAATGTACCAGATACGTTGCCCTCATGCTGAAATGTTACCCAACTGGATCAAAGCCTTGTGCAGGGGACAGCAAGGGAGTTACCCAAGCTCTCTCTGAGCAGTCTTCAGACAATGATACGTACCTGGATATTCTATTAAGGAGCAAGGTTGAGAACAAATAAGGTACAAGGAAGTAAGAAATCAGCTGCAAACAAAGCCGAATGTAAAATGTAATTAGCATTTCAAATCAGATATTTGTCCTATACTGTGCTACTGACTTTATGAATTGCAGTGGTACAGCAGTGTATCACACCCCACCTTGGGGACCGTCATTCTGCTCCCTTGAAGTCAGCACTCTGTTTTTTTCTCTTGACCACTCTTAGACTGTGTGATTTACATGGAACTTCACAAATGTCTGAGCATCTTAAAAAATTAAAAGGCTAAACGCAGTACATAAACCTTTCTAGTAACACTTGTTTAGAAACACTTGTTAAGAAAGAACTTGCCTCTTTCCCTGGAAGGATTTCCTTCTAAATTGATAAGATATTCAAAAGTAATTATATTTTAATCTACAATATTAAAATAAATGTTGCAGAACTACAACTGCATTTTCTCCAACTAGTTTACCTAGAATTATTTACATAGTCACACAGTGAATTCAAAATGCAGAGAAATCATTGGTCAGTACATGAAATATTTGCTTGATTATTTGCAATGCATAAAAAAGGTTGTGAAACTTACTTGTAGTAATTCTTTCAGAAGTCATTGTATTCCTATTGATTAGTTCCTCCATCACTGGAATGCACTGAATCAAGACATGACAAAACACTACTTTGGGAAATACAAAAGCAAATTTCTTTGAACAGACAGACCTATCAACTGTATATACTGAAAGTGTAAATTTAAACTAATAAATCAGAAAATCATACAAAGCCACCACTTCAAACAAATGAAAACAAACAACAAGTTAGATTAGTTTTGCTCCTTATTCACTTGAATACTGTTCTAGGTTGGTGAGAACTCCCAAAATCACAAACACCGAGACACGATGGGTATAAGCAAAGTAATTTTATTCCACTACTCGTGATAGCAATCAGTACACACTGCCCCCTGGATTCCTGAAAAGCCGCTGAGCAGAAGGAGATGGAGCATGGTACTCGGCAGGACGAGCAGGCAGACAGTGCATGTTTCAGGGTGTCCCCCAAATAAAAGCAGTGTGCATCTCATTCTGCTCACTCATCCAACCCAGAACCACCTCTTATACCCCTCACAGTAGTGCCATTTTCCAATTGTAACATCGGCTCACGCGTGGCCAGTGTGTGAACCGAGACCCCAATGGCTTGTGATACCAACTCCGTGCCAACAACGGCTCTGTTGTTTCTCTTCCAAAAGTCAAGCTCCCACCAGTTAATCTAATAATTTGTTCCCCTTTCCAGGGTTCAGTTCCTGTCCTAATCTATTGCTTTTCCTTCCAAGGTTTGCTCCCAACAGTGAAACTACAATATTTTCCCATGCCACATCCACGACCACAACCACGGACCAGCTATGGTAAGGCCTCAGACACAACTCAGGTCCCTGACACAAATACCCCAAACCAGATACTTTCAGTATTTCCTACTACTTCAACCTCCAAAACTGCTACAGGTAAGTTTTGGTTTTTTATACATTTTTGCACCAAACCACAGTTTCCTCGCTTTAAAATACAGGTTATGACACTGAACTAAAAGGCTGAGTACATTATAAAAACAAGAACAAGACTTCTTTTTTTTTTTAAATACACACAGAGGACTTCTAATAAATTTATGGCAATCATTTTAACCTCGAATACAAAAGTCTTTTAAACTCTTTTTGAATGAAATTCTGGGAAAGTACTATCAGTTATTTCATGAAGAGAGACCTGAAAATAAGCTCTGCACATAAACTTACATTCAGTAAATGTGAGATGAGATCTTCAAGATCAGATTTCTTTATTCACATGATAGTAAAGACATTCAAATAAATGAAAAATAAAAAAAAAAGGAGAGAAAGGATTAGAACAGGAATGTATATCATAAGGTAGGAGCATAGATAGATAAAAAAACCCATATGCTGCCAGTACCAGTTACCAGTGCAGAGCACTGTTCCCCCACAACACAGGCACTACCTTTAGCACCAGATTTCTCTGCTTCCAGTAACACAATTAATTCATATTTTCCTTCCCATGCTCAAGCACTAAAACCCAGTAGTGCAGCTACAATTAATGTGATTTCAGTACCAAAAGACCACTTGGTAGTTATTATACACAGGGCTTTTTCAACTGTAGATGCACTGTGTAATTGTTCTATGTAATGCTGCCCAAAAGTTATTAGAAATGCTATTCTAGATATGAAACATTACAGTCAATTAGATTGTGTCACTATACCAGACCTGATATTTACTTTCCTGGTCTGAGGGTATTCTTGAGGTCTACATGGTTCATCAGCTTCTAAACTTATTGCAGACCTCTTAAAATGATAAAACTAAATGTGCATTACGCCAGTATAACAAAAACATATGCATTCAAATGCACAAGGTATTTATCTTTCTCCTTCATCCAGGATAAAGTTCAACACACCAAGTTGCTGTGTTTTAACTAGACTTGACTACATTTAGTGTAGACCTGGACTAAAGAGATAAGAAGCCCTTTCCCATTCACATAATAACATGGATTAAAGGCACTATCTTTTCCTAGAGTCCTTGCTTTTTCCTTCATGACTGAACTCAGGTTTTACTTGGTGTCTGTGGCTCTAAACTTGAACTGTCCCATACAGAGAGAGCACTAGGGTGCATTTGCCTTTGGGTTCTAAAATATTCACCAGAATGAGAGAACAACACAGCTGTTACACTCAACAGCAGTGATGAGGCAGAAATTGTAAATTCTGCTCTCAGCTCCAAAAAGTGAGCACTGTTAAACTGAAAAAAACACCTGAGATTAGCAGCCAAGTTTCTGGGTGCATTGTGCTCTCTCACACCCTATAACCACAATATTCCAATGCTTGTGCTACTCTCCCTGCAGGATCCTCACTTAACCTCCCAATCAGAATTCAGTCAGCAGTGAAAAAAGGGACATAACTTGGTTCACAGCAGGATAATCGCAACTAACCCCCTGGAACGCACCTGTCCCTGTTATTGTGAAGCGGAACTGTTCAAAAATCAATTACAAGCATTCCAGAGAGAGTTTCAACAGCGTAAACAGCAGTCAAAAATACACAGCTGTGCAAGAACTGCAATTACTACTCCAAAGCAGCAGTGAAGGGCCCAGACAGCACAAATCATGGTTTATTCCAGACACCCACATCGCTTCTGACGGCGGTTTTTCTCCAGATACAGGAACACGATGTGCTCAGTACCTCAAACACCGCACAGCTCGTCCAAGTCGGTGAACAAGCCGGGTTTTAACAAAGCTCACCTGTCAGTTTCCTCTGCTTAAACAAGGCAGTCAACGCGTTTTTCCTCTCAGCCCCGCGCAATTCCAGACCCAAGCACAGGACTTTCCGTCGCAGGCGCCTGGGGCCAGCCGGGACCGGGGAGCTGCGGTGGGTGACGGCGGCACCGCCCTCCCGGGCCGGCCCGTGCCTGCCCACCTGTCCCTCCGCCTGGGAATGGCCAGGGAGAGCGGCCGGGGGAAGTTTCTCTCCTGGAAGGAGGTTGTAGCCAGGTGGGGGGTCGGGCTCTTCTCCCAGGCGACCAGTGACAGGACGAGAGCACACACAGCGTCAGGCTGCGCCGGGGAGGTTCAGGTTGGACATCAGGAAGAATTTATTCGCAGAAAGAGTGACTGGGCATTGGGACGGGCTGCCCGGGGAGGTCACTGTCCCTGGAGGTGTTGAAGGAAAGGGTACTCGGCACTCGAACTCGAACGCTCGAGTCCCGTCTGCGCTCCCCGGATCCCTCCCGCGCTCCCGTGAGGCGGCGCGAGGGGGCGCGCGCGCGCGGCCCGCCCTGGGCGCGAGGCGAACGGGGAGCCAATAGAGAGAAGCGTCGCGCGGCCGCGGGTGCCGGCGGGACAAGATGGTGTCGGCGCGCGCGCTCCGCGTGGTGCGCTGCGGGGGCGGCGCCCTGAGCGGCGCCAGGGCCGTGTTCTCCGCCGACTCCAAGTACGTGGGGCACGGGGGGGACGGGGGCTCCACACCCGGGGAGGGGGGGGGGCTCCCGAGCTCCGTGCCGAGCTCTGCCCGCCGGTGTCCCCGCGGCCTGCGGCCCCCGCGGGGCAGCCAGGCCCCTGTCCCCGCGGTAACGCCGTTTGCCCGCGCAGGTACCTGCTCTGCGCCTCCGGGGACTTCGTGAAGGTGTACAGCGTGACCACCGAGGAGACCCTGCGGCTCATGGGCGGCCACGCCGACCTGGTCACGGGCATCCAGCTCAACCCACACAACCACATGCAGGTTTGCGAGGGGAAGGTCTGGGTGGGGATGGGGATGGAGATGGAGGTGTCCCTGGCCCTCCTGTGCCTCCTCGGGGGCTGTCCCGGGACTGGCTGGAGGTTGGGAACGAGCTGGGAGCGATTAGAGCATCGCTGAGCTAATGTTGCCCTGAAATCTGACAAGAACGGTAAATGTCTGTGTTATCTACAAGTAAAAACGTGAAACGTCACGTGGATTGCACTGGTTGAATGCAATGACAGCAAAAGGGAAACGTCAGCAAAATTTCCGGTTCTTTGATGATTGAGGGGTAAAAAAAGCTTGTGAGAAGATCAACAACACTTACTGTGGTTGGTGTTTGCCCCTCTCTATCTGCTGGTACAGATGCAGATTTGACTAAATCCCTTTAACTTGCTTAGTGGCTCTCACTGTCCCCAGCCTGCCTTCCCTGCTCGTGCTCTGGCTCTCAGTTTACTTGAGCTTTTTTGGTGTCTGTACGTGATCCAAATGTTAATAGATGTTCATATAATGGGTGTCTGTGTACTCACACTTTGTGGAAATGTACATTTTAAACTAGAATGTTGTGCTTCCATTGCACATTCATTGAAGGTAGCACAGAACTGGTCTGTGTCCTGTGTTTTGGATGATCCAGTTACCTGGAATCACAGTTCCAATGATCAGTCTTCCAGTTTTTAAGTTGTGATTTTATGTAAAAGCTGACTTTGAAATATGCTTTGGCTTATGTATTTATTATTTTTTTTCCTCAGCTTTATTCTTCCTCTCTTGATGGCAGCATTAAGCTTTGGGACTTCATGGATGGGATTCCCATTAAAGTATGTTGAGTTATTCCCGTCAAAATTATTCTTGACCCACTGATTGTAGACTGCTGCTATTACTACAAATGGGCACAAATCAGTCTGAGATTAAAGTTGTTCTGCCATTAACACAGCCTGAAAACCACCTATGGCAGTAATAGAATGTGGCAGTTGATGTGTGATGATGATGATGCAGATTCTTTTGTGGGATGTACTGACATACTGACTTTGCTCCTTGCTGCAGTTTGGAGCCCAGCGTAGCTCTTGGGGAACATGCTGCAGTTTGGGATATGCTGAGTGGAATTGATATAATGGGTTGAAATTGTGGGCTGCTAACTGTCCTCTTGATCCCATTTTCTGCTAAATAGAGGCACTTCCCTATAGGTGGGCCTTCTGCTTTGTATTAGGGGTAAGGTGTCTTAAGGTTTTTCAGTAAATCTGATGTCTCATATTTTACTAGTACTGTTATAACATCTGTGTTAGTCCTTGGGAGAATAAAGGTGTTTGTATTTGTCTCAGAATCAAGAATTTTAGTCAATACATGAAGGGGTCTTTAAAGCACAGACGCTTTCCTTATTCTAAAACCTTAGCATTATTCACTGTTTAAAAGCATACAATAATTGTTGACCTCCTCTTTTTTTTTTCTTCAGACTTTCACTGTAGGATGCAAACTTCTGGCACTGTACACACTTGCCAGCGCTGAGGACTCGGTGTTTGTTGTAATTCCAAAGAAGGGTGAACGAGGTACAGTACAATTAGCACCATCCCTGTCACCTCAGTCATTCTCTGTCTGTGCTGCTGTCACATCAGTGAATGGTATGCTGCAGGAATGTGCTTTAATATGCTAATGGTGAAAATATTTCTTAAATCCTGTGGCAGATGTCTGTAGTCCTGCATGTCATAATTTTTTTCTGTTTTCATTCTATGACATGTATTTGTCTAAAGAGTGCTTATCTTCACTTGTGAAGCATATACTGCATGGATGTGATCTCGTAGATGCAGTAAATCTTAAGCAGTGCTCACGAAGGTACAGGGTATAGTACTTAAGTTGAACACGAGTACTTGAGATTACCCTTCCACTTTTAGCAGTGTTAACATAAATAGACTTGTCCTATTTAACAGCATGCCTAGATATTTTTTAATAGGATTTTGTGTGAAATAAATATGGTTTAGCCTTACTCTGCACCATAATATACTGCTGCTTCAGAGCAAGAGCAAATATTGTGCAAGTTTGCTTGGTTTCTGCTTACAGTTGCACTGATACCCACCGTCTAGTCCTCCTTCTTCAGTACTACTGTTTGAAACAAAGAGACTTTTTTCCTTTGGTCAGATACATTCCAGCTGGTCTCTGTGAAGCTGACAAAAGGAGCAGGCCAAGACCTGGAAGCCAAGGAGCTGTCAGTGGTTCTGGATGGTGTGGGGGCATCAGCGAAGCAGATTGCGTTTGGAAGAGAAGTATATTCGCCTTTGAGGCTTTTTCTTCTGTGGGGTGTTGGTTGGTTGGGGTTTTTTTTGTCTCAAACTCTATGCTGTTTATGCCTTCATACAAGCACAAAACCAAAAGTAAATGAATCTGTGCAAGGCCTATGCTTTATTTTATACTACTACTATTTTATATACTAATAGAAAAAAGAAGCATCAACATTTATCACAGGAAAGTCTTTACTTAATGTCAGCTCATATGTTGTCTCCGGTGTTAAGTACTTTGTAGTGAAATGTGGTTCTTTTTTTTTTTTTCTCTTTCATATGTAAAAACATAATCTGTATATCCCACATTGTTTTACTCTTAACAGGGTGAATATGTGGCATCGGTGAAAGAGGTTAATCTCCAAGTTTACTTCTTTAAACGGAAACTGTTGAACAGGTAAGAATGAGAATAAAAATGTCAAGTATTGATTCAGTCCAATATATAATAAGTGTTTATTCACCAGTGATATGTGCACACATGATTTCGTGTTTGTCAACAGCCATTTGGTTTTATGCTGGAGGGAATGTGGTCACTGTGTAAGAAGCTTCCCACAGAAGCAGACAGTGAGCACTGCAGTGGCAATGGTACCTTACCTTTGCAGCTCAGGGATGTATTTTTTTCAGGAAAATACTTAGGCTGATGCTGAACTGAAACAAGTTTGGGCAGGATCAGGGCATGGGAAGGAAAGGGGAGTAGAGGAGAGAAAGGAGCAAAAAAATTTTCAGCTTGATTGAAGGCAAAGAATAACGAAATAAAGAGAAAAATAAGCCTGTCACTATTTTGTTGAGAGTATATATAACTAACGTATAACTAACCATAACAACTTGGAGATGTTTAATTTTGCTAATCAGAAGTATTTTTTATGTGCTCTGACTGATCCTTTTGAAGGTTTTCAAAAAAAACCAACCCAACTCATATAATTAAAGGGACTTCCTTAACTCTTGAAGGTTTTCTTTGCGTGCAGTGAAGACAAAAGGTGGAGACAATCAGTTCAGCTGCGTAGCGTGCCACCCAACAGAGGATTGCATTGCAACTGGCCATGCTGATGGAAAGATTCGCCTCTGGTATGTGCATTTTGATTCAACTGTACCCCATAAACTGCTCTGACCAAAGGAATTCAGTGAAACCTGAGCAAAGCAGTCTGATTTGTCCTTAGTGATGCCATTTTCAGAAGTCATAATGAACAAAGAATGAGCAATGTACCTGCAGTGTCGACATTGCAGGGGACAGCTTCAGTGTATTGTCAAATGGAAAAATATGCTTGTTAAGCTGTGCTCCACGAATCTAAACTTATGTGGAAAAAGTAATGCGGGAACAGCAGAAATAACACTTGATGGGCAAGTAGAGTCCTAGGGAGAGCACACCAGTGGAACTACTTGATTAAAACCAACACACTGGCCAAGTTGCTTCCATGGGTGAGTTGCTCAGTACATCTGAAATGTGAGGTATAGATGACCAGGAGGGTGCTGAAAACCTGCTAGTGTGGTTCTTTCCCTCTGCATCACCTGAGCACTCAAGAAACTGTAGTCTAGAAGTTAGATGAGAGAATGATATACTTTATTCAATTCAATATTTCTTTTCCTTTGTTCTGTTTTTGATTCTGTGAGTAAAAAACTGTTCTGTTCCTCCCCACATAGGAGGAATTTCCACCACAAGAAAGAATACACATATTCCGCACTGCACTGGCATCATGATATTGTCATGGATCTGGCTTTTTCTATGGAGGGTGAGTAAAAGAAAAGTAAAAATCAAGACAAAACAAAACAACCAAAAAAAACCCACCAAAAGCAAACCTCCATCAAAAAAAAACAAAAAACCCCTTTCAAAGTCAAAGAGTTGCAGCAGGGAGGAAAGAATCAACACAAGTTCGAATTTGCCCACTTATAACAAATTAATTTTTAGAATTTTAAATATGTCCAGGAAGGATCTAAAATAAAAATGGAAGCAGTTTTTACTTTTTTTGATGTAATTTTGGTTGGCATTCATAACGTCAAATATCTACCTCCGTGGTAAAATTTAGAATCTAACCCCTCTTCTCACCTCTTCTCCCCCACCTCCACTCTCCTTCCCTCTCCCTTTCATCAACAATACTGATAAGTTCTTGTCAGTCTTATTTGCATCCAAATAAAACAAGCTGGCCTGGTCTGAACTCAAACCTAGTGTCAGAAATACTTCACTTTTATCTGAATTGTGTGATCTGAACTATTCTCAAGGTATTTCTTAGTGCAAAGTACTTTTCAATGAAGGAGAACAATTCATCTGTATTCTAACACAAATACTCAGCTGATTCAGGAAGTAATGGGATCTACCACTCCCAAAGCATTGTTTGAGTTTTACTGTAGGCACAAATTCTTCTTGCTTAATCCAAGTTTCTCTAGCAGTTTAACATGGGATAATAAGAAAGATATCTGTGTGTGTGGCCCAGGCTCGTGACAGTTTAAAAAGTTTTGAGACACTGATGTTCGTCTGTCGTTGTAAAGATATACACTACTGAATTTTTGGTTTTAAGCAAAACCAGTAACTGCATTTTTATTGCTGGGAAAGGAACCAGGTTGCTGAGTGGTGGAGTTGAATCAGTTCTGGTCCAGTGGCACAATGAATCATCGTGTCAGAAGGATTTCCTGCCTCGTTTGGGGTCTCCCATTGAGTACATCTCCATGTCATCTGACGGCGCGCTCTGCTGCACCTTGCACACAGACAACAGTAAGCCAAAGCAAACTGGAGTATCACTTAATGCAAAATGGAATGCAAATCTGTACGAGCTTTATTTTGTTGATTTCAGATTAGTTAAACAGATACTGCATAAAATGTCAGTGCTGATCTGAAAGGACAGATGCTTGAAGTGATTTTTTTTCTCCTGCCTCAGTTCTGTGGATTTTCCTGGTGACTGCTGTAACTTGGCCTTCCACCCTGATGTAGGGGTGTCATAAATTGGGAAAAGATACATTTGCAGTACAGTTGGTTGTGGTCCCTTTCCCACCCTGAGATGTGGTTACATTGCAAAAGCCTTTTGCAAGACTTGGTTTGGTTTCTCTTTCAGGAATTACAATAATCAACAGCAACCTAAGGTTTTCCAGAAGTATTCAAGGGCTAATCAAAAGTAAGTTCAATAAAATTTACCTTCCCTTTAGAGGATGGAATGTGTCACTTACCATCTTTGGTCATTTGTCACCTGATCTTTGTTTCCAGGTAGGGATGTCAAGACTGGCCTAGTGGTTGATCCTAGAACCAAAGCTCTGGTCATGAATGGAGAGCCTGGCCACTTGCAGTTCTATTGCCTCCAAAGTGACCAACAGCTGTTCAGTGTAAGTTGAATGAGCTTGTACCAAAACTTTTAAGTTCTTTAGTCAAATAACTTGTGCATCAGAATTTATTTGAAGACTTAATGTGGCAGAAAGGAAAAAAACCCACCAGCTATATGGCAAGGCTGGATTCCAGGCTGAGATGTTCTTGCCTTTATTGCAAACTTTTTACTTGTTAAGCATAGCTAAATGTTGATAGTTGAAAAAATACTTCAAAACAGTGTGTGCTACTCCTGTTGAATGTCCAATTTCTAGGTAAAATCCCTCTAAATTATTTTTTCTTCTTCTTTGCTACACAAAGGATCGCTGTGGAATGCACATGCCCTAATGATGCTTTCCCCACATGTTGGTTGTGTTGTTTTTTTTTTTTTTTTATGTCACAGCCCAGTCAGGTCTAATTAGTGCTTTCAGAACATCCTTTCTCCATGGCTTTATGGATGGTATCTATCTCTTACAGCTGCACTTGAATTTTGAAGTTTAATGTTGGCCTTGTTTTGCAGTTGGACATTGTGCAGCGCCAGTACATCCACGAGGCAGGTCTGAAGCAGTCTGACCTGGTGAAGGTCGCATTCAGCGCCCAGGGAACCTGGTTGGCCACAGTAGAAGAGAGAGAAGAAGTGACAGACCCCGAGTTAGAGCTGAAGCTGTGGTTCTATGAGGAAGAAACACAAAGGTAACAATAATAGAGCTGGCTTTTTAGGTGTCAGTCACACAAATACCTGCACAGACGGGGTCTTGCAAAGGCAGACTTCTTCCAGATCGACTAATAAAATTCTGGGGCAGACTGTCAGAAGTTTACCGTGCACACTAGAAGCATCTGCAACAGCACACAGAGTTGCAGTAACTGCAGATTGGACATAATTGCTCTGAATCTATTTTACTTAGAGTAATCAGACAGGCCGTTGTAACCATGGGACTTAAATTCACATATTTCCTTGGTATTAAAAATCATAGACATGACAGAATAGTTCTATACCTTGTTCAGTTTTCCCACTTCTGTCTAATCCATCATTCATTGGTTAGCCCTTCTAGAGTACAGAAGATCAGGAATTTATTGTTGATTTTTTTCTTTAGCTAACATATGCATCTGCTTAATACACTTACACTCATTTTCTTATTTAAACAACTATATTTTGACTATAAATTGTTATTTTCCTAAAGAAGAAACAAAGCAAAAGAAAGCTACTACACAGATCAACTATGGGACTGGTTTTCTAACTACTGGAAAGACTGCCCAGAGTTCAGGCTGAATATTTGAGACATGCTTGCCTAGTGATAGGTGCTGAGCTACAGTCTCTCTTGCCATATGGAAGTGATTAGAGAAATCTGATCTGTAAATGTGATACCATCTGGCTGTCTTAGTTAGACAGAACTTTTATCCCTCGTGTGCCTGCCCATTCCAGAATCAACTTAAAACTGAAGTGTTCCCCAAGTTCCAAATGAAGTAGAATGACAAGCTTCTG
Source organism: Lepidothrix coronata (assembly GCF_001604755.1). Lineage (NCBI taxonomy): Eukaryota > Metazoa > Chordata > Aves > Passeriformes > Pipridae > Lepidothrix > Lepidothrix coronata. The sequence continues at coordinate 1,162,823 of NW_016690329.1, forward strand.
TTTTCTTTTCCTACAGCTTTAAGCTGAATACTAGGATAAATACACCCCATGACAACCACATCACAGACATGTGCTTCCGTGACATGGGTGAACTGGAAGATGACTCTCTGATACTGGTAACAACTGGCAGAGACTGTGTGTTTAAAGTCTGGGTGATGGTAGAAGACACTGATCCAGAAGGCAAGTATGGTCAAAACATAACATACTCTTACTTGCCACCTTGTAACGTAGAATCCTGAGAACATCCTGAGTTGGAAGGGGCCTACAAGGATCACTGAAGTCATGCTATAGAAATTCTGACCCTACCTTCATCTGCTCCATCCTGTGCATTGATCTGGTTCTGCTGCTGCATCAAGTATTGTGTTCTCATGAGCAGCCTGTGATGGAGTTCTGTCACAGTTTAGCAGTCTTATAGATTGATATGGAGGTTCCTGAAGTAGCAAAGACCTTGCTGAGCCTGCTGCAGAAGGGAATGGCAGCCTGTGTTGATTGATTAAAGGATTGTTTGTGGTAACAATTTTTCCATGCTGGGAAAATGGATTTTTGTCATTCTTCTGGATAGACTTCTTTTTGAGACTTCTGCTCGAGGGAGCAGGATGCAGGAATGTGTTAAAATAATAGCACTTTGCCATTCTGCAGCTCTACCACTTCAGAGTTCATTTTTTGAACATCCTTCCTTCCCATCAGATAGTTGAACATCTTAGAATGGGTATTTAGCATCCATTCCAAGGTACTTTAAATAAGCAAATTTCACCTCTTGATGGTGATGTTCACTTGTTGCAAACAGAACATCTCCGGATGTGTATTGCCCTGTAAGCCTTTGAATGTAAAATACAAAAGATTTCCACTTAGTAATTTCCTTTTACTTGAATGTTATTTTGGTGCCAGCCACACTTAAATGAGCTGGAACTTCCCTGCCACTTGGGTGTCTTGTCTTTTCACGTTCCCAGAGAGCTGTAATAGTGGTCATGCTGAACTGCTTATGGTTTAGTAACCTGTTTGTCTTTTCATGGGCAGGTGAGAACATGTTCACAAGTACTTTTGAATCACTGAGGTTTCCATTTGGAAACCTTTCTTTGCCAAATTGACTTTCTCTCTCCAAGCTCTTTGCTCAACTGTGGCTGCTGATGAGAAGAAGGACAAAAGCTTGTGTTCATTTAATAGCAACTCCCTCAATGATATCTGAAAGTGTTTGGGTTTGCTTTTTTTTCTGTAAATTATTCTGATCCTAAATTATATTCAACTTAACAAGCAGCTACTTTGATCTTCGAGTATGGTGTGGGTTGGAGATGAAACCTAATGGGGTTTGTTTCCTTCCACAAAGTAGTTTTTTATCTACTGACTGGCCTCATCGGGGGTTTTTTGTGTGTTTGTTTTTTAATGACTACAGAGTTCTGTTCCATGGCATATGTAAAAACACAAATCAGTGCTGACTTCTGTGGTGTATTTGCCCAGCGGGGACAAGGTAGGAATGCTCAGGGAGAAAGGCTCAACATGCTGCAGCTTCTGTGCAGCAAGTACTGGTAAACTAATGAGCTCATACATTGAGTACATGCTGGGATGTTTTTAATTGCAGTAGATCTCTCACTGTGCCTCTAGATGGTGCCATGCAGTTTGAAGTAGTGAATAGTTTCTGGCTCTTTTTTTACAGGCAGGTCTTTAATCATCAACTTGTAGCCATTATATAAAGGTTAGCTTAGCATAGGGTGAACTTCTTGTCCTTTCTTTCCTCATCCTACTCATATGTTTCAAAAGCATGCTGTGTGAATTATTTTATACTGGGAAATGTATGTTAATGTGGTAAGTACATCACTTTGCTTCAGTTTGTTTTATGGCAGTTTTCAGCAGTGGGAAAGGTATCCCAGAGGAATGCACTGGCATGTTAACCAACACAAGGAAGCATGCTGATGGGTCACCTGGTGGTCCTCAAATCTTCTGTAATGAACCATGAGCTTTGTTGTACTCAAATACAACCTATGTTCAAATTTCAAGTTCATGTTCTTGCCAGAGTTTTAAAAGAACAGTATGTTTGAGAACAATAAATGCTGAATCTCCTTGAGTACCTTTTTTATCTAACATCTGCCTATTCAAGAGCATAGTTAACAGAGTTGGCAGAGTAAGCATGGATATTGTACCATGTCAGGCTCGGGTTCACTGCTCAAATGCAAAACTGAGGGCAAAGGAAAACCCTACCAGATGTTTCTTGTAATAGAACAGGACAGATTCTCTGCTCTTCCAAAACATAAACCTTCTGAAACAAAACTGCCTTGCTCTTGAGCCTATTTTGCAACAGTAATACTTGAATTCCTTCTTCGTGTACAGGCTTGAATTAACTGGCTTGTTCATTCAATGCAGCACAGCAAAGTGTGAGCTGGAGCTGTGACTTTGTAGGCAGCTACCACAACTACCAAGCTACTAACTGCTGCTTCTCAGAAGATGGTTCTCTGCTTGCTGTTAGCTTTGAAGAAACTGTCACTGTTTGGGATTCTGTCACTTGGGATCTTAAGTGTATGTTCTGCCATCCACCTGGAAACATAAGGTATGTTTTTCATCTGCTCTTTTATGTCTTGCTTGAACTCTCAGAACAGAAAGAATCAATTCATAGTAGTCCAAGACTTTATATATATATCCATAAAAACGTTGAATTTAACAGTCTTAAGTTCATATATAGAAAAGACTCTAAAATGGCTTTTAGGTGGTTGGTAACTTCCTGTTAAAAATAAGATCAAGCTTTTCAGTTTCTTCATCTTACTTGCTTATGCCTCCTGTACCTCCCATGCTTAAATATGTGTCACACAGTATGTGTTGATAGCCCTTCTCTTTTCCCCCATTAGTCTAGGGATGAATCAAAGTACTGAAAAAGTATAAATACAAGAAGAGGTTTGTTCTTTATTTGTGTACGCACACATACAAATAGAAATTATATCAGTAAATCATGATATCATCTCTATTATGAAATATATATCTTGATCCTCTCTAACCTCTGTTGGGAAATCCATGTTTGCCTGGCAGACTATCCCAGCATGCTCCACTGTGTGCCCTCATGATAAAACACACCAATATTGCGTGGTCACGATGTTTTAAAGACTGACACAAAGAGTCATAGAAGGATACAGAGATTTCTCACTTCCGTGGTTTTGTGTGTATGTTTGTAAGCTTTTCTTTTGTGCTGTGAAGTCTGTTTTGTTGATACTTGTGCTCTGAGATAAGAAAGGGAGAAACATGATTCCAGAAGTGGTGTGCAGGAAAACTGTGAGAGGCATGTGAGCTTGGTATGGTGGCAAGCTTTTCCCAGGCTAGCTGCTCCTGTTATAGCCTTTACTCTGTGTTATAGTAAAAGGAAATAAATTACTCTAGGAATATATTAAATTACTGTATTAAATGCATAATTTCAAAGGGCTATGCTTCAATATACAAATTCTGTCCCTTACTAGCCTTTTTTGAAAACGTTTTATCATTAGAAACCAAAAGGCTGTTCTGGTATTCTCAAACAAGAGACTGAGAAATTAAAATAAGTGGAAACAAATCACATGCTTTTTTCAGTTGGAACAGCTTATAATAACAGCTTTTTTTTGACCACTCCTCTCTTTCTAGTTCTTAGAGCAATACTTGTGGTTCTTCAAATATGGAAGTTACTTTCCAGTCTCAATGTGAACGCTTACTATTACATATGGGTTTTTAATTTACTTAAAGCTTATAATCCCTCCTTTAAATCATAATGCTGTAGAAACATGTAATCCCTTTAGATTTATGCATACTTTTGAATCTCCCAGACCTATCTGATGGTTTTATGTGAAGTTTCATGCCACTTAGAGGTGAAAGCAAAAAGCAAGCTTGATTTAGATATCAGAACTAAATCTTAGCTGAATGTTTTTTGTGAATGGTGAATCATTGCTAGATAGAGAACCAAAGATGAACTCTGAAGGTCACTAACTTGTTTTGACTTTTTACTTCTGTAGGAACATCTGCTTTGGGAGACTAACATGTTCCAAGTACCTTATTGGTGCCACTGATTATGGCTTTCTGTGTTGCTGGAACCTGCTCACTTGTGCATGTAAGATCAGCTTGAATGTGTGCTAGAGTAACTTAATACTTCAAATTATTATGAAACCTTAAAATAATTCTAGTTTGATTCCATACTGACACATGCCTTGTGGAAATACGGTGATTTTCCTATTTCAGTTAGGATAGTATCCTGTCCAGTGTGCATATGCTTCGTGTGCATGTGTAGAGCAAATTCTAAGTTAGATGTTGATAACCCAGTAACAGGTAGTACTTCTTACTTTTGTGTAGAAGCTGGTGGTATTTGCGTATTTTCGTTCACCAGGGAATAAGTGAAGCTGCATGCCTCTTCCAGTGGTTAGGGCCCTGTGTGTCGTTTCTGTTTGACCTTTTGTTTGGCAGAGTGCTGAGGTAGAACTGAATGGCTCCTTTTCACTTCTGCCTCCTACTTTGCTTGCTTTCCAGTGGAGTGGAGTGCCCACCTCAACATCGTAGTTCTGCAACCTGATCCCCTTTCGGAACATATTGCTGCGGTCTCGTGGCTCTCCAAAGAGTCCAGCTGTAAGTACAAAGGCTTCTTTGACAAGCAATAGTCAGCAGAATTTAAACTGGGGAAGCACAGTTTATGGAAAAGGTTTTCTTAGAATTCAGGCTGTGAAAGCCGTAAGATGGACTTGAGTCTGTGCTTGCACCTCTGGATACTGAGCCACGTCTGGCAGCAGCCATCAAGTAAAGCATGTTGGCTCCTCATCTTTTCTTCCAGCAGTTAGATTCTGGTACAGGATATAGCTCAGGATTAATCAGGTTTTCTGGGTGAGGGTCTGAAACGTTCTTGACCCTCTCTTGTAAATGCAAAACTATTGCTGAAATATACAGCTATGTTTTAGAGCTCTGACTATAAATTAAGATAACTCTTCCTAAAGCTACTGTCCTGCATTAATTTCTAAGTATGTTGTCTGGATTGGAGTACTGTGAAAGGTTCCTTCCACTATGCTTAAGGTTATCCAATTCTGTTCCTGCAAACTAGTGCTTAGGGGCAATGCTGTCCAGCCCTCACTGGCTGTGGCTGTAGGGCTTTGACAGATAGCCAGGAAGGTCAGAATTTCATGATTTAAAGAGAAGACATTCTTGGTTTTTCAGTGTTTGTGTTTAAACCAAATGAGCCACGGCCGATCTATATCCAAAGAAACCTTTGTAAAGAAAAGATCCTCCTTGCTGCCTTTGTTCCAAGAGATGAACCTGAAACAACTGGCTCAGAAAAATACCTTTGGCTGAGAAGATCCCAACTATTTTTTCTTACGGATACACAAGTAAGAAATTGTGATTAGCAGGTGGTTCCTGGGGAAAAAGTATTTTAAGTGTGGATTGATACAAATTTAGAGTTGTGCTGTTAAGAGTTTCTTTTTGTGATTTCAAGTCAGCATAAACCATGCTTTGTTCTTTATTAAAAGCTTTCAACTGCCAAAACAGCCTAAGCTCAACATTATTTACTGATTTTTCTACTTCCAGTAGTTTATGTTGCCTCACTGATATGAGAAACTAGATAAATTGGGAACATTGCTTATGCTGTTTAACTTAACCACCTAGAAGCTGTATATATTATTGCTGATTATACAAATGTTCCATGTGATACTTAGTTTTCCTTGTAGTTTCTGGATGGATGTGGAGGGTTTGTTTGTTTGTTTGTTTCCCCAAAAAGTCTATGGAACCTCTAGGTCCATTCTTGCTTTCTTTCAGTTTCTTTACAAAATAAAGAGGAAGAGATGTGTTTCATCTCTTCCACTTGACTGATAGAAGCTTTTGGTCCAGTTGGAAGCTTCTGTAGGCAAGGTATGGAATTGTGGGAAACAGTTTCACCTGTGATAACTGTGCTGCATCCTTCTGTATTTTAGGAGCTAATGACACTTAGCACAAAGCCCCTGGAAGAACGGCTTACACCATCGAGCAAACAGGTACCTGTCGTGGAAGTTCTGACAGAGCTGTACAGACCAGTTCAAAATTCTGATGGGGTTCATTTTGTTGTACTTGCATTCCCTTCTATCATGCAAATGCACAGCAGATCCTTAGCTGGAGTCACAGGCATTTAGGTGTGGGAGGAGTGATCTGTATTTGCTTATTTTTTGACAGAATTGCTGTTTGTAAAAATCTTTTTAAAAAGTATCAGTAAGCCACTCCCTCCTTTTTCCATTTCCCCCGAACAACGAAAAGAAAAAGATATATTTCTAAAAGTTTCCGGTTACACAAATGAAGCAAAATGTTTGAATGAGCTCTTTCCTTATCTTGGTTTCTGTAACACTTGGAACCTTGAGTGTGGCCTCAACTGTGCTTCCTGATCAGGATGAACAATTGTCAGTCAATTGTGACTTATCAGTGAGAAGGAATTCCAGAACTGCATTCCAGTACGTACTTCTGTGGAGAAGTAGTCTGGGAAACTTGAGGTTTTTCTGAATTCATATTGAAGGAGTGTGTCACACTCACTGAACAGACTAAAACAGCAGCACTTGATTGATTTGGTTGGTTACGTAAAATAGATTGAAGTGGAAACTAGTATCTTTCTGATACAAAATCCAGTGGTGATGTGGCCATAAGCAATGAGTTTCTTTGGAGGGTGGGGGAATGATTTGGTGCTTGGATTACAGTATATTGATCTAGGAAGGTGCCAAAAGGCCTGGTGCCATGTTTTGCTTCCTGTTAAATAATTGAACGTCTCTGCAGGTGATGCTGGGGTATAAACAATCTTTTGGTCCCAAGTGGAATCTGAAACTCATACTTAGTTCTTCTGGCACATGCACCAACTTGCATATTTGGAAATTAATGGGTCTGTCAGCCAACTAAAATCTGGTGTTCTGGAGAGTTTTGCAACCCTCTGAGTAGGATTCTCTCCAGCTGCCTGACAGAGAATGAGTAGAAAGAGCCACATAGCTCAGTTAAATTTGAGCGTAAAGTTTTGTCACCTGGGTTGGTTCTGAATTTTGGTAACTTTAAATGAGATGGAACTTAGATTTGTGACACTAAAATTCTACTTGAAACTTCTACATTTTTCAAGCTGGCAGTAGAAGAAAGTCTCCCTGTGACCCCGTTTAGTTTGCTGTTGGGAAAGCACAGACGTCAGCAATCACAAGAGGATATAGACCTTGGAAAACTAGTTGTTCATAATAAGCATGAACAAGCTTCACCTGCTGTCAAAGAGGTAGGAGTAATTACATTAAGTGTACAAACAAAATCATGACAAACAAAACCTTACATAAAGCTTCTGTTTTATCTTTTCAGCTTCTGCACACTCCAGCACACGTTTTGCCATCTGCTTCTTTCCTCTGCCCTATATTTATTAATTCACTGCTCATCTCCAAAGAGAACAAAAGGTAAGAGAAGTTCAAGAACTCTCCTGTTTTAAATTATGTACATCCTTGTTTGAAGTGTAAAAGCAGTTTTCCAACACTCTTCATCTATTCACTAAATTAGTAGAACACTTTAATGTGGCAAGTGTTTTTAAAACAATGCAGTTTTGGGGAGGGAGGTGGTCTGGCTGTTTAGTGTATTGGGTCTTTTGGTGCTGTTATTTTTGCTGGGTTTTGGCACAACATGCTCATATGCAAAATGTTGCCTTTGGTACTCAAATGTTCTTTATGAATTTAACTTTATTCGTGTGTTATATTTGGAGGAAAAAATACTTTGTATAAGTTTACTTAAAACAGAGGACAGCTCTTTGAAAAATGGCTTGAAATTGAGATGGTAAAAGAAGTATAGTAGTTTTTAAGTAGCCTGACATGAAAAAAAAAGAGATAAATTCTAATATTTACTTAATTATTTGCATGATAACTTACCTCTCCCCTATAAGTAAGGAGAGTATAGTACAGTACCACAGTATGTTAAAGTACCCATTAATTGTTTCCAATCATCTCCCAGTACTGAAGAAGTTGCTGATGAAGTAGAAATGGAAAGTGAAAAAACAGAAGATGATTCAGATGAGGAAAGAGATGTTACAGAAATGGAACAAGAAGATACAAGCCATATGGAATTATTAGGAGAGATGACATGTAAACTGTCTAAATCCCAGGAAAAAGAGCTACGAAAAATAAGAAAAATGGACTACAGTTGGATATCAGCCTTCTAAAAAGACATGTAATGGTTTTTATACTGCAAGCTGAACCTTTGTGGATTCAATATTCTTAAAAAAAAAATCTTTCAGGCCCCTGGGCCATAAGTTTTAGCAGCCTCTCTTTCCAAAGGAAAGCAAAAAGGGGGGCAGGGGATTAAAGTTTTGAGAAGCTGATTCTGCTCCTATTTTATTGCTGATTCTCTGTGACCTTAGAAAACGTTTAACCTGGTCTTGGAGGTTTTTCTTTTTTTCCCCCCTTGCAAGTATATTTAAAAGGCTAATAGCAGAACTGAGTTCATTATCTTGTGATCAGTGAGCAAAGTGACAGCTCAGCTGCTGAAAACCTCCCCCACTGAGGCCAGGCTAATGCTGCCAAAGCAACAGCAGCAAACACCTTCAGTTAGTGAGACAGCTTAGTTCAAGGTCTGGCAGGGGAAATCAGGGGGCTGTGTGCAGGTAACAAGTCTCCTCACCAGAAGTTCCTCTCCAGGCATTGAGACAGGTGGCAAGTGGTTTTATATGCCTGATTTGAGAATACAGATATTAATGTCTGCTGGTGTATGGAGATTCTCAGGCAGGGGGTACTTCTGTGTAGCAGAGCATAATGAAGCCTTTCCAAATATCAAGACCACTGCACCATGTAGAAGGAGATGTAACCTCTCAACTTGACAGCCAGCTTAGTAGGCCTCTCATGCATCAGCTCAAGTTCCTGAATATCACTTAACTGTACAAATCAGAGTGTAGAGTTAGTTTGAAGTAGTAAATTTGAAGGCCTACAAATTGAATAGTCTCCTGTGGTGTTGCAGTATGAAGGCAAGCAGATGGAAATGGCACAGGTCACTAAAAGCTCTCAGAAAACAATATTGTGCTAAAACTACTCAGATCAAAAAGGTTGGAAATGGGAGCAGATCCTTCAACTCTTGTCAGCAAAACCCATGTTCTCCCCACTTTACATCTGCCTTTAAACTGAAAACCTTTCCTCCCTCTCCTTTCTTAACACCATATATTGGAAAATGATTAGCAACAATGCTTTTTACTTTTTTTGGGGGGGACATATCCTACAATAGGCAAAATCTGTCACTTCTATCATGAAAAGAAAACAGTGATACTCATCCTTAAGCATCAAGGAAAGCACTTCAGAAGGGTTTTGCTGGAAGGTTTAACTTCCCACATTTTAACATGAATGCAAATGTTTGCTTCCAGTGAGCAGTGCTGACAAGTCAACCATCATCCAGCTCTGTGTAAAGATGGTCAGAGATGAATGTTGTAGCATTACCTAGAATGTGACAGCAGTGACTTCAGCTCTGTATTTAGCAGTGAGGTACTTTGTATGGTTGGGCTGCCATGGTGAGGGTGTGGGATCAGTCTTAACCCTTGAGAAAAGTGAAACGCTGCCTCGGAGACAGGTGCACTAAAAAAACTTGTTAGAAATAAGTCTACCAATAGGTCAGTGCTGGCTGAATCAATGCCAAAAATTAGTTTAAAACTCATTATTATAGAAAAGGACTCTTTTATTCTGTAAGTTTACAGTCATGGATGTCAAAACATGAATGTGGGGAATATAAACAGACTTCCAAAGACATTAGTTGGAACGTGTGCCATGCAACCTGAACTGCCCAATGATAGTGCATTGTACACTCTTTGTATTTCCTTCTAATTAGACATTAACATGAAAAATAATTAATTACTGCAATTTCAGACTAAACCAGCTTGGGTTAACTTCATCACTTGGAAGCAAAGGGCTTCTGCAGCTTCTCATACAATAAAGTTAGGTACCATAGCTCTTTAGACTATTTATTTATTATGGCTGTGAGGCACATTTTCTTCAACCATAGATTACTTACATAGGACTAATATTACTGGGAATTTTAAGGGAAGTTTTTAATATTTAGTCATTTTGCTTTCTTATGCCTTGGTACAACAGAAAAATAACATTTTAAAACCTATAAAAGTTTTTCAAAATTAGTTTGCTTGTAAGTTCACGTGCTTTTATTTCTGTCTCAAACTTACAGGGAGAGGAAAAGGAAAACAAACTAACCCTGTCACAACTACAGCCAGTTTTCTGCTTTTTTTCCCCTTTTTATAACAGCTGTTTAGATAACCTTCTGGTATATGTAGCTGAAGCAAAAAAAAAAAAAAATCACAGCTGCCCAAATATTATGCAATTCTTATTTCCATCCCTTTATCTGCAGATCTGAAACTGATACAGCCTTTTCAGAACCTTGGACCCAATGGATTTTTCCCTAAATGAACAGTTTCAGCAGAATAAATAGGGAAAACGTGTTAAGACCATAACTGACAAATGACAGGTTTCGAAAGCTCAGAGATGTTAAGAAATAGAAAGTACAGGTAAAAAAAAAAATATTAGTAAACATTTCCCCCCCTCAAAACCTGCACTACACTAGGAAAGGCACACTGAAAGGTTTTTGTCTTTTTTCTTAAATAACATCAGTCTTCAGCTCTGTGAGAAACAAGTGTGAGTTGAGCAGGGATCTCTAAGTGTGTTGTTTCAAAAGCACTGGCTGCATCAAAGCCTGGCGTGGTGTTACTGTGTCAGCAACACTTGGTGTGGCTTTAGAGGTAAGGAGGAAGTCTCAGTGTCTGTTCATGTGGGGTTTTTAAACTTCACGTGTTCTTGTGAAAGTCAAGTGCTTTCCTGGAAGCTAACCTGGTATTAACAAGACAGAATTTAGATGCAATTCTGCATCTGAAGGCACAATTTAGTTTTGTGTCCAGGCAGTAGCACGTTGTGTTACTTCATCAAGATACAGCTTTTAGACGTAACCTTTTGTCTTTACTCCCTTTGTTTAACTTTGCACAGTAGATTGAAGGTACAGGGATAACAAAGAGAGTCCTCACTTTGTAGTTTTGTGTGTATGTTTTTTCTACTCAAGCAGGAAATACATTTCTGGTTACAGCTTTACTACATTTAGTAGGCACATTCTGACCAACCATTTTGAAAATGGCTCTTGAATGATACTGCAATTACAATGAAGAATTCAGTAGGAGGGCTGCTATTCATCCACCTGTGCCTGCTTGGGAATGCTTTATGTTTAAAATAATTCTCTGCTGTTCCTCAATATTTAATCATTTTTAAATCACATGTTTCTCAGTGGCCATGAAAGGTCTCCATATTTACTGTGGCATCCTAAATCAACTCTGAATTTGATTTTTTGGCTTCTGCTTTCTGATTAATAACTTTGTTATTAATCAGAAAAATTTGACACAAAAGACAATAGAGAAGGAGATTGAACTTAGTCTCTTGATTCCAGTTACATGATAAATACAACAGGTAATAAAATACCTCTGCACACATAGAGGTCAGTGTTCAATACCTATGGGTGCCTCTTGCATCACTGAGGACTGCAGTTTTCACAGAAGCAGTCACAGCTTTATTTAGGCTGAGGGACAGACCATGCAAGGGTGGCAGGTGCCTAGAAGGGGACTTGTTTACTTCCCAAATTTTCCACTTGGACAAGTGGGTCAGATAAACATGAAAGCCTGAAACTTCAGCAGCTATGAAAAGCATTATAAAAAATATAGGCAAAGCCTTATGGATTATGTCATGGCAATGGGCTTTGACTGAGATGCTGCTTCCCTGTGACACTGCTCAGGTGCTGCTCTAAATGCAGAAGAGGTGACCAGTAATTGTAACCCATTTGTTGCAGTCAAGCTTAGTTCCACAGAGACCAAAAATCACTGCTGTGCATTGGTGTTTTGTGGCCCCAAACTGGTTATTAGTTAACAGCAGCTCCAAAACACACCCTGTCCTTCGTGGGCAGACTTGGCAGGAAAGCTACTTTAAACGCCGGTGTTGATAAACAACAGTTGCTACATTTTTTCGCGTTGTTCAAGAACGGTGTGTTTGGGGGGGGTGTGGAAACTGTAAATTGAACGGGGTGTGTGCGTGTAGGAAACTGTAAATTGTGTTTTAGGATCACTCGGATCTTTGTATTTCAGCCTAACAATCATTTGGCTGTCTAGCCTTGGGGAGGCTCTTTTAGATGTCTCAATCTGCCAAATCCCAGTCTGTGCTGAGCTTCCTAAAGCATGTGCTAACAGCCAGAATTAGAATCAGCAGAGAATAGGGCAGAGGAAAACAACAACAACTTCAAATATAACCCAGAGAGACTTCAACAGATCTTCTAGTCCACCCTCCTGCCCCAAAGCAGAGTAACTGAGTTATATTTATTTTTGGCAGATATTTGTCTGATTTTGAAAACTCCTGATAAAAGCCATTCTTTGGTCTATGTAATCTGTTCAATGCTTACCTATTCTACAGACACAGTTTTTCCTAATCAAAGTCATCTTTCTTTCCTGCAAAATTCCTATTCCATTCTTTGATAACAATCTTTAGAAAAAAAAATTAAAGCATGCCACTCTATTTCCTTTAAAGAAAAAAAAAATCATCTCTTAACCTTTCCACTTTTGCTTTTCTCCAGGCCCTTAGTAGCATCAGAATTATCCTCCAGCCCTTCTTTGGGCTAATTGCTTACAGGTCAAGTATTGTTCTTAATAATTTATAATTTCAAGGGCAGAACTTGTCAGGGTCATTTGATACATTTCTGGATAGTCCTAAAGCCTGTTCTTCCTCTGTTCTGGCTTGTACTTCTTGCTTGTTAGCTTAAGTATCCAAGTCTTTTTGGGGTTGGCAGGAGCAAAGGCAGCAGTTTATACCCCAGCTAACACCTCTTCTGATGCAGAATCTCTGCAGGGCACCATTTTCTATGGATATCTCAGTTCAGACTGAACAGTGCAGGCATTAGTGGTGGCCTCTGCACAGCATTTTTTGGCGAGTTAAGTAGGGGATTGCAATGATGTAAACTGGAATTTAGCCAGGGCAGCAGGGTCACTCGCCTCTAAGGTTGCAAAAGACATTTAAATAATACTCTGAACAGCTCTGCATTTTAACTACTGCACTAAGAGCATGTAAACAGAGGAGAACTTGTCACAACAGAGGATCTTCACAAGATGAAATCATTATCAGATGGCAGAAATGAATGAAATTTGTGTTCCTGTAAAGCTAACTCAGGATGAAATCCCTACTCTTCAGAAATCACTGACAAAGCACCCTTTGACTTTACAGTCCAGAGTCACAAAGTCACATAGCCAACAAAAAGGTAAAGTACTAAACCCTAAAATACTGCTATAAGCAGCATTCTGAGTGTAGTTTGTGTAATTTGAAAGTGAATGTAGCCCAAGGTATTTATAAGGAACTTCCTGCTAATACGATTTGTAATACACGGAATGAAGCCCTTTAGGGAAATTCCATAATGTGGCTGTAAGGAAAGTTACCACCCAGCTCTAGAACCTGCATATCAGCAGTTCCTGAGGCTGTGGGTTCTTTCCTCAAACTCTTTGAACACATAAGTGGCCACCATGGAAAGAAGCATTCCCACCTTCCAGCTAACATCTGCTGCCCACTTCTGCATCTCCTGTGCCAACACAAGCTGTGGGGAACAGGCTGGGGGAAAAAATCTGCTTACAACAAAACCCAATAATACATGAATAAATAGTTTAAGATGTTCACAGAACCACATTTCCACTGAGAACAGGGAAGGATTTTCTTCAAGATGTTTTTGTGTGCTCAGGAGATGAGGTTTTAACGTTATACATCCAAACCCCCACGCTTGTCACAGAGTCTGCCCCTTGTGCCAGGGGAGCTGCAACCACACCTAGAGCATTCCCAAGAGGTGTTTGTTTGATGGGATACCCAAGACAGCTCAGCTCCCATGCAGCAACTCCTGGTTTTTCCTTGCACCCCCTTCCTCCTCTTCCAAACTAATAGGTAAATAAACAAATTTCAAATGCAGCAGTGGCCAGCAGTTCAAAGAAAATACTTTTAGACTGATACTAGCATGGCACTGAACTTGCTGAGGGGGGATATTGTCTTAGCTTCTAAAATGAAATGTTAAAGAATTATGAGGGTTTTAACATGTAATGAAGTATCACTATTGGAGCCATGACCTTTGTCCTCTGCTGACCTTTGCAGATGCAGCTAAGTAGCTAAGAATTAGGCTTATCATTCAAGAACAGACTCTGCAGCCATTAACTTGTCTAATTTCTTCATGGGAGCAAGAACAAAGAAATAGGTAGAAGGTGCCCAGAGAAGCAAGACATTTTTGCCAATTTTTCCAAATGGCTTTCTTCTACTGCTAACTCCTTTATTTTAAAATAGCACAGAATTTAAATTACATCAGCCATAAAGCTGGTTATCAGTTTCTGGTTTTGATGCCTTAAATTATGTTTGTTTGCAATGCTACTTAGTCTAATATATTTTTAGATTTGAGACTGTGATCAAAGCTTCAAATGCCTTGGCTATTTGATTTCCTCTAATGACAAAAGGAATTTTCATTTCTTCCTCAAACCAGTAAAACAAGCCAACAAACAAACAAACTCTACATTATCTGAGATGTCATCTCTTTCATTTTTAGTCACTAGCTTTACAAATAGTAAAGAAAAAGTGACCTGGCACTCTTGTAAAGTTTGCTACTCAAAGGCAATATATAATTTTCACCAAAGTCAGACACTTCTGCAATGAAAGCTTCTGTTTCTAAGTTTCCTCTGTGATTTGAGCTTCCCTGAGCCCTGCTCCTCTCCTAATTTCAGTCCTAGCTCTTCTAACGAAGGAATACAGGGAAAGCAGGGGGATCTTTCACAGTCTTCCTTTTCCACTTTGAAAATTAAGCTTGAGGTAGCAAGAAGTTCGCAGCTTTCATTAAAATTATGTAAAGATGAGTTTTCAGTATGAAGGACAACGAAAACAATTGAAGACCTGCCTCAGAAGACGGATCAGAGTGGGTTTGTCACCTTGGGCTGTGTGTCCTGAGACCCACCAGGAGCACACACGCTGTTGCCATCATGGCTGCAAAGACAATGAAGTGCAAGTCCCAAAGTGCTTCACTTTAAGCCTCCTTGTTTTTCATGTGAGCTGCAGATTGCTCCATTTCCCACATCCCTTCAAGCTCACAGAAGAAAAAGTACCAAAAATATAAACAGTAAAAAGCAGTGCATGTGCTCTTAGTACAAAGAGACTATTCAAACCCTGAAATATCCCATACATGAAAAGAGCTCTTTTTTGGTTGGCATAGTGCAAACGAAAGCTGGATTTCTGAGAACTATCACATAGGCTAGGAAAGGAACATTTTCATAGTGCTTGCTCCCTCAGTCCAGACAGTATGTTATTTCTGGACTGCATATTCTGTGAGTAGGCTCAGGACACAGTGACAGTTTATCTTTCCTTTTCTATGAAATCCACTAGCTGATCTCAAGGATTAAATGGAAAGAAAAACTCACATCACTTGCAAAATAAAAACCCACTCCTAAGTCAACTGGTTTAGAGGAAGCCAGAAAACCACCCTGAATATCCATCAGTGCAAATCACCTGGAAGCCCATATGTAACAGCTCTCCTATTAACCAGCAAAGAATGTTCCAAAATCATTTCAACTCTCAATAATGCAATGTAGGTAGAACTGCTTACAAAGCAAGTAAATTCGGGCTGGTATATACAAGTAGTGGATGTTTCCTGCTGCTCTTCGTAGCTCAGTAATAAATCAAGCCACTTACACAGTTCAGGCAAAACAATTCAGTAGACCCCACAGAAATGCTGCAGAGATAGATAGATAGACAGACAGATAGACAGATAGATAGAACACAGCCATGCTTGAGACCTTGACTTAGACACGGGTAACAGTTCAAACACAGATGTGTTAAAAAGCTTCCTATTTACAATTTTAAAGAAAAAATATTCAGAAGTCCTCATGTAGTTTTTCAGACTAAATACAACCGTGTGATGTATAATATGAAAACCTTACATCCAGAGAAATAAATTTTAAGCATGCTTAGCTTTTTGTTACTCAGGAAAAAATGACTCCACAGACACTCACAGGCACCTGCTCAGGTTGCAAGAGTAGCATCAGCAAGCAAAGGAACAGCAAAGGGGGACAGACTTAAAAAAAAGAAAAACATTCCTTAAAAGCTTTAGGAAGAAGGAAAACAAAAAGTTGTATGCACAGCACAGCGTTGCTAGTTTTCCCATAATTTTGTGGCTTTGGGTTTCGCCTGATCTCCAATGGCTGCTTTTCATCTACCTGGAGCATTCGCGTCTCTTTTCCCTGTGAATTCCCCGGTGCCAAGCCACAGACTCCTCTTCAGAGGGATGTTCATGGCGACTCTCTCCTCTTACCAACTGCTCATCTCAATTAACTTCCTGCAGTGGGAACTCCCAATCCAACAGGGCCAAAACTGACCAAAGGGTTCAAAAGTTATTTGGAAGGGGAGGGGGGGGTGAGGGAGACGCACATAGACAAATCGCAGGAAGTTTCATTTTTCTCATGGAAACCAACCTAGAAATCAATTCTCTCCTTTTGTGTAACTCCCTCCTAGGCAATCATGCCAAGTGGGAGCAGCAGCTGCCCTGCCTTTCCCTTGTACTCATGCACTGGGCCACTGGCAGTACCAGGGATGGAAAGGGATCCAGGTGAGCGTGCACAAACGAAAAGGGACAAGAGCCTCACAGTAAGACCCCACTGACCTGAGGACTTTAAAACATCCTCAACAAAAAGAAATCTAACAAATTCAGCCTAGGTCAAAGTCTCTAAATAGGAATAATTAGAGAAAGCAGAAAGGAGGCTTCTTGCAGACACATCAGTTGCATTTGAAAGGTTACCAACATTTCACAATCGTTTTCTTACAGTAACTCAGATTAGTATAAAGATGCTCAACCAGAGACGGTCCAAAAACTTCACAAGTGCAACACGGCAGATCACACAATAAAAAACAACACTACATAACAGATTAAGTTTGACTCTGGGCAACAATTACTCTGGCTTTGCTTTGGTTTGTTTTTTTTTTTTTAGGAAAAATTTCTGTTGGTGTAAGGTTCTAAGATAATAATATGACAATTAAAATAACAGAGATCATAACAGATGAAAGTACCCAGACAGCAGATGCTAAAGAGAACTCTTACAGAGGAAATTTATAAGACTTCAGTAAATCTGCAGCAAATAACTCTCAGTTCTATAGTCCTCCAACTGATAATCCCAGCAATAAAAATTAAAGTAAACAAGGATCTTCTAAAAAAAAAAAAAAATTAAAGATTTACAGAGAAGTAAAGGGTCTCCAAAGGAAGATATGGATAGCACCTGGAAACTGTTGGGTTCTGTTTTAATTTCCACATATAAGCAGGCTCTGGACATCACGTCTCTCTGTGGTTCTCATAAGGAAGGTGCAGCTTGCACTGGCAAAGCCCTGGCAGGAATAGTGACCTTCTCTTGTTTTCCAAGCACGAACACTTTTCCCATGCACAAGTACTTGCTGATCAAACAGAATGTAAGAGACGTGAAGGGTTCACAGCTACTTGGTACTTGATATCCATCTTGAAATGTGGAACAAGCCATTGTGCTCTGCTTAATGTGCTAAAGATGCATTACAAGAAAACACACCCGAGCTGTACAAGTAGGCTGCTTTCATTAAGGAATCTAAACCATGTGGTTGTTTTTGACATGTTTTTCTAAAGAGATTCAAGAGTTACTAAGAAACCACATCTAGACTAATGCAAATGTGGCTCTGATCTAAATTAAGTTTAAAATGTGAACAGCTTGACAGAACTCAGAAAACTAAAACTTTTAATGAGTCATTCGTTATAACTCTTTTCTCCACAGGAAAAAAAAAGTCTGTCCACTTATCAATGGGGATTAGGTCAATTTTCCTAACATTTTACTGAAATAATCACTTTAATTGTCATTTTCTTTTAAGTTTCATAATAACTGTAGGCTCAGATCTATAGAATTTAGTAAGAATGAAATCAGTAGGGTTCCATGGAAATGATCTCGGAATCTTTAGGTGTTGTTATTTCTCAAGAAATTAGAAGAATAAGGAACTCCCTAACAAACATTCAATTTAAAATGATAAATTGAAAAGTCTACCTTTTTATTAGATCTAGTCAACATTAATTATTTCTTAAGTAGAATCTGAGGGGTACAAAGCAGCTTTTTTTTTATCCTGTGTTCATTTTCCAAATTCAATTCAACTATTCATTAATGAGATCACGCTGCAAAGAAAGAAATGTGAACCAACCCATTGTGCAAATTTGCTAATCCTGTATTTACTGCTTGTGCACACTAATAAAAGGGTTAAGTTTTCATGTTCATAAAGAAAAAGTTAGAGTAAAGGAAGTAAATATCTGTTTAAAGGAAGAAAAACTAGAATATTAGAGATCTTTGGAAAAATGAACAACTGGGAAATGCAAAAGTGTCCTGTATGAAGGTGTTATTGAGACACACTCAAAAGAAGTGGGTATTTCTGGGGCTATTTTCTGCAAAGCAATAGTGAAATAGGGATAAAATGTGCATATTGCAGATCAGAGGGGTCCAAGTTTTTGGAGGGACGAAGGTTACCATTGCTTCTTTTGACTAAGTGAACCCTGTCTTGTACTTCAGGGGAGTGGTTGTTTAAATACAGCCCAAATGTGCCCCAGGGTAAAAAGGGGGTTCCTATGTGGTCACTGGCATAAGCTGAGATGAGAGTCAAAAGCAAGTTTGTTGGGTTTTTATACTTGGGGCCTGTGAGGCCAAATATATATTCCAGATATGGTACAAAGGGGACAGACACTACAAACGTATTTGTCTATTTTGCTCTCACACTGATGAAGACAAAATCCATCTTAAAAGCCATTACTGGAAGCTCAGTTCTATGAATTTTATGGCTTTAGGGGTTACAAACCGAAAGGCAACAACATCAGAAAAAACAAGCAACCAAAACACAAGCCAATTTCCCATCCACCCAATTTGGAGAGCAAGAATATTTGTCATCTGAGATTGTGGGCTTTGAAGAAATAGAGTTTGTCAACCCACAGTGTTTCATTTGCTCGCTTTGTGAGTCCCTCATGAGGAGGGTAAAAACCAAACAACCACAAAACAGCTGTGTTTGCATTTAGACAAACATTAATTGATTGAAGAAATGAGTAACTTCAAAAATAGTTTGGAAAGTTCATAGCATCCTTCAAATATTTGTAGACTATTAGAATTTAACTAGTTTAATTATGCATGTAATCTTTTGCTACAACAGTATCTGGAAACTAGGGGCAGAAGGCTCACCACCACACTTGTGTAATATGGATAGAAATAAAAGAAAAAGAGTGAGTTAAATACTCTGAAAGGTTTTCCTGATAGCAAATCTACCTTCAGCCTCAAGTTTCCATAGGACACCGTTCTGTTCTCAAGAGAAAAGAAAGGGAAAATGTTGTAGCAGTAACCTGGCAGCCGGGTCTGTGGCTTATTCTTTTACTCCATCTCCTGAAAATCTGCTGACACATCCAACAGACACATGAGCAGGTGTTGGTATTTACAGCATATTCTCTTTAGAAACACATGACAAGTCCCATCTGGGAGCTTAGGGAAGGTCTGCAGAGCCCTGGAATGGCTGGGAAGGAAACTCCCCCTAGCTGTGCTCTGCTGGAGAAAACGAGAAGGTGAAAAGGAAGAACACATTTTAGACACACATAGTACATCTTTAAATGAATTTGACACGTCAGTGGTATGTTCCACAGAACAGTGCAAGAATTTTTTACCATATCCTTTTTCAAATGTCATTCCTGTGATGCCAGATATCACTGCTTGGACAGATCTTACTCACCCCTTGTTCCATTAAACTCTTTCAGTGGTGTACATTGTTGCACTCTGAGAGGAACTGGTCACTTTGAAAGAGGAAATGCAAATTTTGGGACTATGGGGTTTTGATTCATCTATTTTTCTAAACATCCTAGCCAAAGAAGTTATCAGAAAACTGTCTTCTATTTATTTACCTTAGATTTCATGCCTCTAATTAATTTATATTCCTGTAATACTTGAGCCACTTATTTCTGGGTTTTTTTTCTATGGAAATCAGAATTAATGTAAAATGATCCTTTGAGCAATCCATAGATACAGTACAGGGCACTGTTCCATAGCAAAGAATCTATTTCCTTCAGTATTTTGCCTTGTCTGTATTTTAAGCAGTATCAACTCCCAGCTGGGTGCTAACCAGAGAAATCAGGGAACTCTGCAATGCACCAGTGTGCCCAGAAGCCACTGAGTTATACAGCAGACAAGTCCAAAACATGTCCCTCATTAATTAATACCATGTTTTTGGACTGTACATTTATTTGCTGAATAAGTTGTAGTGGTATTTAGAAAATAAAGTAGGTAATCAGAACCAGATGATATGCACAGAACATTTATTATTTGCTTCATTTAGTTCTTCTAAAACTCTGGAGCAGATAGTATTATTTAAAAGGATAAAAAGAAAGCAATTCTCATCAAACTTAGCTTGAAATTATGGTAGTTTAGTGCACTAAATAAGTAATTCCCCCCAAATCAAGCCCTGACTGCAGCCATGTAAAGCTGCACATGCAGGGAATGCAGAGCAGCTGACCAAGGGACAACGTTAATTTAACAAAATCTAGTCAGAGAAACTGTTCACTTTGCCAGACATTTTAAGCTGTTCCTACAATACTAGATGCAGTTCCAGTGTGTTGATTTTACCAATCCAAAAAATATCTAAATTTTTCTCAGTCTTTCTCTGTTCAGAACTTTTATAGCACTGAAGTTAAACTTAAAGACGCAGCCCTTCCACATGAGTTCGAGCACATAGAGGAATTAAATTTACTGGGACAACTCAGATGTCCTGATACATACATATTTGCAAAAATCAAAGACTTCTAGAGCCCTTCAGTGAGTGGGAAATGAAGGTAGGAGAGGAGACAGAAATCTCATGTCTAGGAGTTAGACACCACAGGTTCTGGTTTTCCAGCACCACATAAGTTGAAGAGGTTCCAAAAGGTTTTGGAATGTTCCAAAGCACATGCTACTGATCTATAAAATTTGATGGCATTCTTTATCTCCCCAAAGACCTGAGTTCCTCGATCTACCAAAAAGGCTTACTTGGGCAGCAGTTCAGCTGCTTGTGCATACAGCCACATTGGAGGTTACAAACAAGCCCCACTGAAGCCCACGACGTCAATCAGGTGGAGAGGCTGGGCAGACAGTGCCCTTCTGCTAAGCAAAAGTCTCAGCTGAACAAACAATGACATGATCTTCCTTGGTTCCTGCTTGTAGTGCATAACAACAATTGGAGGTAATTAGGCACGTAATTATATTTGTACTTTGTGTTTGCTAAGGTTGCGTGGCTTGAAAGAATTTACAGCTTTGGAATACCGGTGTATATCTGTGGATGCTTTTTCACATTTTCCATGATACTAATACTTCTCTATCTCTATGCATATGGAATGACTCCTGGTGTGGAAACATGCAGAACCCGTTCTTCAGAGTCATGATAGGCATAGATCACCTGGTGTCCCTGGGCTGCGCCGTCTCCAGGTGACACACACATTATCCAACACACTCAGCATGAGCTCTTATCTACTGCAGTAGCTCCTGACAAGGACCTAAGACTTGCAAAGGCAGCAGGAAGCCCAAACAATTCAATGCTAAGAGAGAAATTATATCGTGCATCCACAAACCCAAAAGTGGGCAGTGCCACCAGAAGGACAAGGACTCTTGCTCTATGGCACTGAAATTGTGAAATTTGGTATTAACTTTCTGCATCCTTAGGGAAGCTGGCACAAGATGTCACTAGGAATATTTCAGCAGGAAATTTATGAATCACGTCATTGTGAACAACTGGGGAAAAAAAAAAGCCTCAGCTTGTGTCAAGGACTTACTAAAGGCTCTTTTCTTGGGATCATTTGGGAAACCACCAGCATTACTGCACAATTTAAGGCTTCTCTGTTAGAAAAGTTAAGAATCGTGCTGAGAAACTTGTTTCATGTATCATATGGTCAAAAAGCTTTTAAACCTATAGCCTTTCAAGAAATATGAGAAAAAATCTGTTCTGTATTCATGTAAAGGATTAAAAGAATCTTGTACTGGGTGGCAAAGGCCTCTTACTGCATATCCAGTTGGAGGCACCAGTGCTCAAATGAGCAGCAATGCTTCCAAGTACACTGGTGATGTTTAAATATTTAGGTTTTTTGCTTTCGCTTCTGGAGAAACTAAAACAATTCCAATGTATAATCACAAACTCAAAAAATATACGAACAGTGCCAGATTCAAATTATCATTTGAAATGAGACAGTTTTGAGGCCATATATCCAAAAGTAAAGGTAAAATCATGATCCACAACTATTTAGGTTACTGTGAATGCTCATCTCACATGGGACAATAAATAATATTGCTGTGGACAGCATATGAAAGCAGTTTAGAGTCTAGTTTAATATTTTCTAGTTTTTAATTTCACACACGTGGTTTTTAAATTCATATTTCGCCACGTGAAATACTTTGCCTTTCAGTAAACCAAACCATGTCAAACTAGGCTTTAATCCCAAGAATCTATTCTCCACACCTCCAAATCATATGACTTAAGGGTCATTTTTATTCCTCAACCAAGACTCCTGGTCATTGAACCAGTCACAAGTCCCAGCACTTCTCTCATGCTACCAGCACCTAAAGCCATGAGAAAGCTGACGCTGCAGAGAAGCTGCGGCTTGGATCGCTTACAAAAGGGGATCTTTCATGCTTAGCAATCCTTGGTTGTGCAGGGAAAGGACAGTTTGACTAACCACAAAAAACAAAACAACTATTGAGCAATCCAGAGTCCTCATTTTAGTGCTCCCCTGTCCGGTTTTTAATGTGGATTTTTTTTTTTTTTCAGTTTTTCCATTAAGTTTTCATACTCTGCTTTTTTATTTCGGTTACTTTGCTAAAGAATGAACCACCCAGTAGATAAAGTAAGGCATGTTTTTGTATTTTCACTGGAACATATTCCCACCAAGACCTCCAGGGCCACAGAAAAGGCCACAACAAGAAACAGAAACAACCCTTAATCATTTACTCCCCACAGAGCACACCTTGCCTCATCCTCCAGACACATCTTTTAGACTGTCTCGAAGCACAGCTTTTGTCCTGAATAAAGTCTATTTTTAGAAAAAAAAAACCCCAAACCCTATAAAATATCTGAGATAGAGAAAGCAGGAAGTATGCCTCTCACTGAAGGCTTTTACCTTCAATTTGTGCTCTGTGGACAACTACATGACTAAAGAAAAAAATAAACCGTTTTTTTTCTAGTAAAAAAATGTGCCTGTACCAAGGATTTTATACCATATTTGAATTCCAAAGAGGAAAGACATTCAGAGATTAACACACACATCTCTTCATACTGGCAAACTGCACTTGGTTAGATTAATCACAAAAAGTAGCTTTAGAATCTCTGGGGCTAATAGAAAACAGGAAAAGTATTTCCTTCCTCTGGTTCCCAAAAGCTGGCTCCCTTCACGAGGTGACATGTACCTCATACTGCTGCGCATGAGAGCAGCTCTCCAGCCCTCAACTACATCACAAAGCCATCCTGACAGAAAATCCATTGTGAAGAAGAAAAGGAAGGGGATACCCCCCAAAAAAACAAAAAAAAAACCCAAAAATCAATCAATCAATCAAACAAAAAAAAAATCAAAAAACAAACTAACACCCCCCCCAAAAAAAAAACAAAAACAAAAAAACCAACAAAACAAAACAAAAGAACATCCAAATTCACCCTGTTCACTGCTGAAGGAGAATAAGGGAAGCCTTCCACTAGGCTCTGGTTGCTAGAAACAACTGAAACTTTTAAGGTTTTCTGTCCCTTACTATGGAAATTGGCCCTCAGACAGATAGAGCCACTAAGGAGTTGACACGTGGGAGAACTGGACTATGCATCAGGGTTAATGGAGTTCATGTTATTCCCCTTGGATTTGACTCCAGCAAGTCTGGCAGCCTGAACAAACAAGTCAGTCTGAAGGCAGGCAGAGATGTCTGAGGCAAGGAAGAGATAAGATGAAAGCACGGTGTTTAAACTTGACTCTTCAGACACTTCATTTTTATTTCTCTTTATGAGACTCCTGTCTTGGGCTGGCCTGGAAAAAAATTCATCTTGCTAAAGAATCAAGAGTCTGTAAGCAGGAAAATAATACATGGAGGTTTAAAGTAAAAATATGATATAGCAGTCTTAACAGCACTGTGTAACAGGAAGGTAGACATTAAGAAGAAACATGTAGTTGTTGCTCCTAACTGGGATTCTACCTGAGAGGGAAGTTCAGGGCTGAGGAGTGAGGTTTCCTGTTCTGAGAGGAGCCTTTGCCCATCTAAATCACACAAGCAGGAAGATAGCTATTTATCTACAATAGCTGACGCTGCTACTGCTGCTGTTACTGGTGGAACAACAGCCTGGAAAGCAAAATACTTCTGGCTACCTCAGCTCCTGAGCACAAGGAACTAGAGTAGAAAAGAAAATGATTTTTGTCTGTTGTTCTTGGACATAACTGAGACCTAACCCCGTTTAAAAAATACCAAGTCTAAAGAGACTTTAATAAGGGGTTATAGTAAAGGCAAATATAATACTGGAAACCAGCTACACTCCCCTCTTGCACTAGGGAGGCATACAGCTTCTTGAAAGAATTACAGACATAAGGGCTCAAATGGGTAGTGCAATGTAAGTGCATTACAGAACTGAAGCCATTTTAACCTTTCCAGGAAGAAACAGCCTTTCCAGAAGCGACACTCAGATCACACAAGTTTTGGACTGACCGTGAATTTCAAAACCAAAATGTTCACAACCAACTTTCTGCAAATAACCTGCAGAACCAGTAATTTTCACCAAAAGAATTAGGAGTCCCACAGTACACAGTACCTGTGGTCACATCACCACAGTGAAAAACATTGTACTCATTTACACCAAGCAATCAGACAAGGCTTTGAGTTATTCTATGATCCAACCAGCACAAATACAACAATATTACTGTCCACACTCCTTACTAGTTAACACTGAACTCTTATTTTGAGCATGAAACTAACTATCTAATACTTAGAACTAAAAATTGTGGTTATGTTTTATTATGTTCAATGGTTGTCTCTGTTGTTAAACTCTTATAGTAAAAATATTTATTTTTATAGTATGAGTAAACCCATTTCTGGTTTTAATTAATTGCCTAAGTATTTTAGTTGCATCATAAGCATGACGGCAAACAACCTGTTCAGACAGCAGTTTAAGCCATTAAACATAAGACAATAGGCCTGTTCTTTTAAAACTCTGAGCCACAGGAACAATGCAAGTAGCACCAAAGGTATGATCCTGAGAGGCAAAATTATACTGCACAGGACTAGACTGCCCAGATAGTTCAAGTGAAACACCTGGAGATATATCAGACCGTGGTCACACTACACTCACACAGCAGGTAAGGTATGGAGATGACTGCTTTTCCAATTCTTTGCAAAAGTAGAAGGAATTGGCAATAATTCTTCTTGTGAAACAGCAAACCATATTTTCTTTCTGGCAAGCGCTGAATTGTTAATGTTTGTAAAGTATACTGAGTCTATCAATAGAAGGTGCACCAGGAAGGGAAAACACATCACCACCCATGTGTTACAGAGACCTCCATCAAGTTTCCTCCTTTGAAATCTAGTCTGAATTCAGAGCTACATAGAACTTTGATGTAAAGCAAATAATTGTTCTCCTCAAAATACAAGCTGGTTTTTGTGCTTTGAAGATGTGTGGCAGCAAAGAGCGGAAAGTCACAAATGATTTCCATGGGAAACATATGACTCCACAGCACTCCTATCATTGCTCAGACATCCACTCCTGGGTCTTCTGATTACACTGTGAAAGGATGTGAAACCTCAGAAGTATTATTTCTTGTATATTTTTACATGTCATGAGCACAATGAATTCGCTTGCTCCCAGGGGCAAATCAAGGAGCATGCTTATTGCTAGAACCAGAATGCTCTACACTCAGGTTTTGATCTATTAAAATAGACTATTTACAGCAAAGGTTTCCTTTTTGAAGAAACTTCCTCTCTAAAATATCAATTTTTGTGCACCTATAGAGTTTGATGGTACACACATGCTTAGATGAGGATGCACCATTATGCATGGTGCTCATATTATGGTTTTGCTACTAGAGAGCAAAAGCTGATCCAGCTTTTCCCTTGAACATACAAGTCTTCAACAGAGAGAACCACCAAAATTCAGCTGAGAAACCCACATTCCCTGTTTGTAGAGACACAAGTATTTTCAGGACTTATAAAAAAATAACGTTTCTGATGCTGTAGTAAAATTAAGTGAATGAAAAAAAAACTTTCATTTACCAAGAGGCAGAAAAAACCCGCCTAACTAACTTCAGCAGATGACAGATAAGGACATTTATTCCTACAGCTTTATAGGCAGACAGACTAGGCTTTTACATACCTAACTGGATTTTATCTTGTTCTAGTTAGTTTTCATCATGTACCTCTCAAAGTGTCTGGATATCTTTGCAACATCTTCACAACATCTTCCTGTTCAGAGCCCCTTGGCAACATGCAGCCATTCCGCAGTTGCCGCCTGCCATCCCTGCACTGCTGACAAGTGTCTGCATCATGTGAAAAGTCCCTCTTGGCCTAAAATAGCAATTCTATGAAACCAATTTTTAGTTGAAATTTCATTTGAGAATCCCTTCTTATCCTGAAACTAATATTATTTGCACATTTATGACCCATAAAATATTTACCTTTGCTTTTAAGCTTGTCTGTTCTGCTTTGAATTTTTAAGCCTCTCTTAGGAAAAAAAAAAAAAAAAAAAAAACTTCTAACTTCTCTGAAAGAGTGCAAACAGGAGCTAGGGG
>NW_016690329.1:1191929-1245847 GCF_001604755.1 Lepidothrix coronata
TTTCATGAGCACCTTTGCTAAAAGAAACTGAAACAAGTGCAAGATATTTTAAAATAATTACCTTTACCAGTATTCTCATCTGTCTGAAGTGTTTGAAGCTTCCAAACAAATTTCAATGCTTTAAGAATTTCTCAGGGAACAAACACGGCAGCTTCAAGGGCCCAGAGTGTTAATTTTTTCTACCTAAAAAAAGAGATACAGGTATAATGTCAAATGTCCTCTGTCAGCTTCTCAGAGCCTAAAACAGGGAGATGTTCAAAACAGCTGTGGCAAGGCTCCAGCAGTGGTAGGAGGAAAGCTTTGTCCCGCCTGCCAAGAATCTCAGCGATGGAGAGCAGAGAGCTGAACTTTGCCTTACATAGTGGCTGACAAGCCCAGAGGTCTGTACAGCTTTCATATTTTCACTTGGCTTTCCTTGCCTACAGAGCTGCAAACTCTGTGGGAATCCAGGAGAGAAAAAAAAACCCACAGCTTTCATTGTAAGTAACTAATTCATACTGTGTTAAGCCACTAGTTACAGGTCAGCTTTCACTCTGGTATCCAGCTACTACAGATTTCTTGTAACAAACCTTCTCATAAACACTTCCCCCCACAACCATATATTGCCTCATAGGGTGGATTTATTCATCTCCTGACCTAAAGGGCCCTGCTTTGCCAGAAATGCCCAAGAGAAAACCTCACATGACACGCCTCACTTTTACATTTCACAAAGTGTTTAATCTTGCCCATGAACACCTGAGCGAACGCAGGAGCCCCCAAATCTTCAACAGCCATTTGCTAAGTTACTTTTGCCAAAGGACAACTAATTTATTTTTGGAAGAGTCTTATTTTGTTAATTCTTTGCTTTGTTGCTATTCTGGTGCCTTGATGTGGCATACCACTAATTCTTTCCATTTCACTTTCATAAATCTTTTACCCCTCTAAAATAAAAATCAGCAGGCTGGGACTATAGCATTAAGGAAGTGTTGGTGTGAATTTGGTTTAAATCACAGGACAGCTTCAAGCAAAATAAATAGATTTTCCTCTTCATTTGAGGAAAAAACCCAAATAAGTTGTTTGGGGTTTGACATTTTAATGTTTTGCTTCGCAGAGTTACTTTTGTTTAGAGAATGCTGGTTTTTCATTTGTGCTTTGGATAAGACTCAGTATTTTGTATTTCCCAAAATATATTTTGGAGTGTGTGTTCTTTTGTTGTTAATTTTGTTGTTGTTTTTGCCAAGAACATTCAAGTGTTTGAGGCTGAGCAAGACCCATGCGTTTGTTTGGGATATTTTTCTCCTACTGGAGAAGTCTCTTCTTCCTCAGTTCAGTCACTGAACCAAATCTCTTTCTACTGACTAAATGGAAACTTTAGTTTAGTTCTAGATCATGGACTGAACCTGCAAAGGCATTTGGGTGCCTGACTCCCACATGAATAGGAATCAGAGAACTTTTTCAGTGAGGACTGCACCATCAAGTCGGATTCTTTCCACCTCTCATTCCCTGCCCCTCCCTGCGAAGGAAATACCACGAAATTTTTCTCCAGAGGAAACTGTTTGATTTCACAGATACTGGAAGTTGCACACGGAGGCTTTTTTCTTCTCCATGTAACAAATAGGGTGGACATGCCAAGGGGCATCAGATGTGCTTTACCCTGTTTTCTGCCTGAAAACTGGGGGGGGGGAACCACAAAAGCTGAGTTTATGGAACAAACAGGCTACTGTAGCAAGGAAGCTAAAGTGATTTTCCACAGTACAGCTCCCTGTCAGGATTCTTCCCAGGGAGGAGGTGCTCCTGCACACGCTATTAGCCTCTACCCAGCAAGATGGCAGGGCAGTGGGGAGAGGGGATCTGTGCCAAGTGTTCCTGTGTGAATAAAGAAAGGGGATTTATGAACTGCTGAAGTGTTCATCACGTGAGTTCTGTTTCCTTTTCAGTTTTAATCAGGATTCTCATGGCAAAGGCAGCAAGAACATTGCTTGCTCCTTATGACACTGTATTTCTGCTACACAGTGAGCACTCCTCACATGACACTTACAGGGGTGTACACCTGACTGCAGAGTAAATGAGAGCATCTCCCACACATCCCCAGTTGAATCCTACCTTTCTCACTGTAATTATTTTCTTACTTACACTGCAGTTCAAGTTTCCAGCCTTACAGCTGACCCCTGAGCATTATACCTTTCTCTTGTCAGTGTCAAATGAGTAACTGCAACCAGAACCCCATCCCAAAAATGCATACAGGTTGCTTCCCCTATATTAGCAGCCTCGAGAATATTACTAATTCTCCTACCTGTGTGTAAAGTGACATAAACAGAGCATGGCACAATCACATGAGTTGATCCTGTCGTGGTTATATTTCAGGGATTTCAGATCTCTTTAGTTCACAATTTTCTCACAAGAACTAAACTTACAGATAATTCTATTCAATGGGAATACCTTTAGTGATCACTGTATCCATTTGACTAGGTTCTCTCACTGCACTGTATAACCCAATGTGCTCCCATAATTATTAATGGGTGATACATTAATGGAAATACCACATAATCACAGATAAAATAAGAGAGGAAAACTATTACTAAGCAACATGTGACATAGTGAGTCTTAAAATACTCTGGGATAGGTTTGAACTACTTGCTGGCTAAGAAACTGCTGAATCATGCCCTGAGACTCATACCAAAAATAGCATTCCATCTGGCAAAGCACATACAAGCTATTAATGTTCCCTATTGTTCAAACCTGCTGATTAACTGCTGGTCAGAAAGCATGAAAAAGCGTTCTCCTACTTTTTCTGTGTCCTGGAGAAAAAGAGAATAGCAAATATGTTTTCTCCTACAGTAGTTCTCCCTTTGACCACATCAGCTTTTAACAGAACAAGGAAGTTGACAAAATATTTTCAAAGCATTCTGTCAGCTCTCTGCATTTGACACACCTTAGAAGAAACTTTACTTGCCTTTTTATACACTGATGGATAGCAGGTATCACTCATCTCTCAGTTTTAGTCCTCCCTGCTGAGACTGATGCTCTCAATAGATGATCTGTAAGTAATTTCTTAAACATAAGGAGAGAAAAGATCATTTAAAGAAGATTGGATCAATGTGAGGAAAGTAGTTCTCTCTGAGGTCTAGGAAAAGGTGATTTCTTAATGCCCTTAATGAGGAGGGAGAGATTTTAAACAGCTGATTACAAAAGGTCCAGCTGGAGTTAATTATGTTGTCTAAGAGGCTTTGTAATGACTGTGTTTCCTGGCCTTTGGCATCCCACAGGTGGAAAGAGAGACAACAGTTGCCCTCTGAGTTTCTCTGGGTACCTTGTTACCTTCTCCCTCATTCCTTCTGCCCTGGTGCGACAGAGCCCTAGACTGAAGTCCTGGAATTATCAGCGGAAAGGGTGCCATGCAGGCTTCTGGGATGAACTTGGACACATCTTCCTGAGGTGGCTGGGCACCCCTCTTCCAACAGCACAAGTTCCACCCCCTTTCTGGCCTCTGTACCAGTGTGCAGGGCCTCTTGCTTTGGCCCCAATGCACAACAGCTGCTGCTGGCCTCACCTTGGGAGTGTTGATAGGGATAGGGACAGGTCAGGCAGAGTAGCTCCTTGCTAGGGGTGCCAGGGGACAGGCAATGCAAAACTGCAGAGAGAAGCCTAAGAAGGAAGAAATATTACTGCAATTTTCTCTGCTCAGTTTGGGTTTGTTCCTTCCCACCCCTCTGACTGACTTCACTTCTCCACAGTGGCTGCCTGCCATCCATGTAGTACCTGACCATTTAAAACACATTGGTGTTTTTAAGAAGAACAGAAAGTGCTAACCATCTGCTCTGTAACCTTTACTTGAGTTTGGGTATCATATAAAGAAACATTCTCACACTACAGAATGTAGTACACATTCTGTACTACAGAAGAGGTGAGAAAAATGTTTGTGGTGACACAGCCACTTGAAGTTGCAGGTCTTTGCATTTTGTCTGTAACTTACATATCATTATGTCATTTTTTATTTTTATTTTTTTTTAATAAAATCCACCTTTGAAAAGCAAACTAGTCTCTAGGCAGGAAGCGTGGGCAGCCCAGCTCTGCAACCCCTCTGGAGGGCAGCTCACTCAGAAAGCAGAGGGTGGTATTTCCAGAGTATCCTTCACAGAACTTTAACTTGTGGTAGGCTGGACACATGGGGACACATGCTGAGTTAATTTGCTGCTTTAGCAAAGTTGCTGTATCCACACTGCATAGGGGTTATAGGTGCTTTGTGCTACATATTTCTGCTATAAAGAATGAACCCTAGGCAGATGATAATAGCAGTTACCTTTGTGCTATGCATTTCTCATGAGTTCATGAGTAATTCAGTGAACTCCTCCGCACAGCTCTAATGTGCCTCTTGTTCTCTGCCTGATAGGCTGCTCTTTTCCCTGAAATCCACAAATATGTTTTGCATCATGATCCCAATTTTTTAGATTTCAACAGCAAACAGTGGAGATGATCAGAACCCAGAAATGGTTCCCCGCAGACAAAGAGCCTGAGACACAGCCTGCAGTAATTAACCTTCAGTCAGTATTAGCAGGATGGCACAGAATTGTCTCACTCCGGGTGACTTCAGAGGCAGCAGTAGGATCTAGAGGCATTTTACTGTAGTGGGACAAGCGATGCTTCAGAGTAAGGGACCAGAGAAAGATGGGAGTGTCCATGGAATAAACTGAAGGCCTGAAGAGTGCAGGGGCTTAAATGAGTAGAAGAGAGGTAATCCCATGAAACCAATGATCCTTATTCTGCAGTGTGTTCTGTGTCACACACTCCTGGTGGGCTGCTGTACTTCCCAATTCCTTGACATTGGATACACCTTTATCACCCTGGTCTGAGCTCTCCAATATGCTCCTCAACAAGCTCTAGACAAACACTCCTTTACAGAAACTGCTTTCTCTCATGCCTCTCTTAAGAAACTGCCTCTCTTGCTGTCAGCCTTACTTTTCTGCTCTGTGAAACCTAGGTCAGAACTGGCTTTTTCACTTCCAACCAGTGTTTGTACTTAAGGCCTCCAGAAGTGGTTTATTTTCTCCATCCTGTTCTTTTGTGATCACAGCCAAACTTCTGGTATAATTTGTTTAGCATGATGTAAGAGCAGAAATGCTGAGTCATCCTCAAGCACATCTAATGTATCTAATGTATCACTTCCTCAGGCTGGTCTTGAGAAACTGGCCTTTCCCTTTTTAGTAACAGTGTCATTTGTAGATGTAAGCAAAGTTAGCTGAATAAAAATGCATTGTAAGAATTGCAGTCAATACCACTGAGGTGAAATATTCCTTGCTATTTTACTGCTTAAACTCTTCCTCAGTAACAGTCTTCACAGGCAGCAATATGTAATGACTAAATTGGTTTTAATGTATCTAACAAGAAGCAGGATAAAATAGTGATATCCTCCCATTCAGAAGTGTTAACAAGGAGGATTAGAACTGTAATTTTTTGTTACTGACTCTGCCTTTTAACGAAAAGAATTAGAAAACCAAAATGGTCCTAGAGAAGTCACTCTCTGAATATATTTCTTCGTTAATTCAGTGTCCTCTCCAAAGGAGAAGGTTCCTGGAATTTCTAATAGTGTATGGGGGTCTGCACAGAATGACCTCAAGTAATGCCTAAGTATGATCCCAAGAAATGCTGCACACATTCAGTGAACTACAAAACTGAAAGTTGCTGTTGCCTTGACCATCGTGTTGGGCACTAGGCCACAAGGATAGTCCACAAAAACCACTGAGGACCCTGCTGAGTGCCACCAGCTGGGTACCCTCTTGATCCCTCTTTTCTGCTGTCAAATTTGTCAGTGTGTACAAAATTATCTTCAGCAAATAAGGGATGCATGGGAAATGTACGAAATCAGCCTGAAGTTACAGCTTTCTGAACATCCATCTACCAGCCTTGTTCTCCTCTGTTTGCTCTGTTCCATTTAGATAAGACAACATGTAGATTTTTATCACAGCTAAGCACATAAAATGAAACCGTATGTACCTCTACAGCCCCAAACTTGAACTGGTAACCCATGCTGGTAACCTAAGTAAATAAATCCAGTTATAATTTTGTTACTGAAAATCTAATCTTAGCAAAGCAGAACTGGATAGGAGGATATACCTAAGCATTTGTCTTAAGAAAAAAATATAAATCACTTATTGTCCAATCAAGCTGCTTTTGCTCTGAATCCAAAGACTAGAGATCCTCAGGTTTGATTCCTCTGTTCAGAAGGTCTGTTCCTCCTTGTGTCCACACAGTCATACAAAATTAAAGAAATAGAGGAAACAAACAGTGGGAGAAGAATTTCTTTTCCCTCTTTTGGCTAAGATGAGCCTAATGACACAGATTCAGGGGAAGGAATTAAAGGTGATGAGATGTATTTTGTTATTTTGTAGCTGCTGTGGATTTTGCACAGAGGCTTGTGATAACTGCCAGCTTTAGCAACTAATTGGACCAAGCAAGATAGATGAAAACAAAAGAGCCAAAGCATGAGTCTACTTCTCTGACAACTGAAAATCCTTGGAAAGGCTACTCTGGGACAGTAAAGGCAGTAAAAGTATAGCTAAAGGTCCTTGAAGTGTGCAAGACAAAAATGGCTGTTGCTTTATAATAAGACATATAATAAGAGAAACATTCTGTCTTAAAAATAAGTAAATAAAGGCTTCCCGACACATACAAAGTTTCTTGATAGTACAAAGGGGAAAAAAAGCTTTTCAAAAGACATTCAGGATGTGTTCTTGTACAAAATTTTTCTCCCAGGAGAAACATTTAATTTTTTTACATTCATTCCACGGGCATAGAGCACTTCCAGTGGTATTTGGTGTGTTTCTCTCCAGAAACTGTTTGTGTTCCAATTGCCCCACTGTGTGCAGGGAGAGTTTGTTCCTGATGCCATCCATTCAGTCCATCGATACCATGAGATTATGCTACTGAAACTTGCAGGGGGTTTCTGCAAAAAAGCTGTGCCTGTGCTTAGACACCCCCCAAGGAAGCTCCCAGCTTGGATGGGCTGTTTGGTGTTTCTTTGGCCCCCAGCTGTGTCACAGTTTGCTCCTTTCAGGCATGGCTGAACAATGCCAAGGTCAGTACAGGATGACAGGGAATAGTATATTGCAGTCAAGCAAATGAAATCAAAACTGTGCCAAAGAATGGGTTCTTTATCTTGTTTGGTTATCTTTAGAAAATAAATAGACTGCAGCACACTTCATACAGTAAATGGTAACTTTGACTGGCCTTACTCCAGTAGCACCTGAACAAATATTTCTAACATGGGCAACTCCTCCTCCCTCCTTCTCAGCTGGACTGATCACATATTTGTGTAACTCCCTGTCAGGTCTGATGTGGTCAGCCAGGGCAAGGAAGCTCCCAGAAATAAAGGAATTTGGACATTGCATTTACTTTTTCAACAGTCTTAGAACTAAATTATGCCTTTCTAGGAACAGCCCCAGAAAATATTCTATCCAAACTCTGCTAGTTAAGATCTAGGGCTCTCACTTCAATCAGCAGGCTACTGACAGCTAAAAGAGCTCAAAGAAGAAGACTGGATAGCATATGTACACACAGAATGCAGGCAGGCTCTGCACAGGAATATTACATTTTGGAAAACATTTTTGGCAACTCTGCTTAATGAAAACAGGAATATTTGTACTGTTGGACAGTTGAAGGAAAAATCTAAATTTCCCTGTCATATTAAATAATTCGGAAGACCTCGTTTAGTTAAAGAAGATTCTCTCTGAAATTACACGAACAATAATCGAGAGGCATCAAGTCCTTTAGTTCAAGATAAAACATCTGAAATGGTTTGAACTGTATTGACAATGTTAAGGTGAGTAATGTGTTTTCTTCACTTTCATTGTCCTACCTAAAAAGAATCCTTAGATAAAAAGGTGCTGAAGCTGCTTTACTTGAATTTTTTAAGCATAAATATTCTCTCACTAACCATTTTGTTCTTTCAACAGCATGTTTCAGTTCCGCCTTCAGCAGTGCCCCTTTGAAGATCTGCTGTATCAGTGTTCTATGAAATCTGTGGTAATTGTGAGGTTTTGACAGTACTCAAGAAAATTCTTGAGTACTTTAATTCTTATAAAAGATGCCTGAACATTTTACTAATCCTGCAGAACCACTTTTAATAGCAAATTCAGAGGTTGCTTATAAACTGAAATCAAACATTAAGACATTAAATGAAAAGGTATATTTATTGATGGACAAGCCAGCTGTTGGACAGATCTCAGGAGGGCAACTAAGGGGTAGTTTGCTGGTTTGAAGTCAGTGTGAACTCCTCCACTCCCTCAGCAGTGTTTCTAGGGGAAATACTGACGTGAAAGAACTGCAGGAATACCTTACATGCAATTGGAGAAAAACAGCAATGGAAAAAATTATATTAGCCCTTGAAAATTCAGGATTAGAAACTCCACAATTTGCAGAGTTCCAAGTATGCTGTAATCTGACTTCACTGGTGCTTGTCTTCTCAGGCAAGATGAGACATTATTCCCATCCCTTTTTACATACTCAGGTATCATTGCATATCAGCTCTGTCTCTAAATGACCCAGAACCTTTCACTCTTCTCATTTCACAGCATTACAGAATGGGGTTGGAAGGGACCACTGGAGGTCATCTATTCCCACTTCCCTGGTCAAGCAGGGTTCCCTAGAGCACGATTCAGTATTTCCTAGAGCTCTCATTACAACTGTTGTGCTGTTCTGGTTTCTCTCCAGTTAGGACTGCCATTCAAGACAAATACAAAGGAAAGATGGGATGCAGGACTCAATTTTTTTCAATTCCAAAGAGAACTGCAGTCTGTATTATTCAATTAATGAATAATACATGGTATAGACCAGTTCCCATTTATTTATGTTACCTAAATTTCACTTTTGTTGTACTTTATGCTCACAATTACTTTCTGCTAAAATGGATAAGCATTCCTGACCCACTCTTTGAGGATTCAGTTGGCTGTACGTAAATGTAGTGCTTTGCACTTATCTGCACTGGATTTCATCTTATTTTTTTCTGGACCATTTTATCTGTTAGTTATGATGCCATTGGCAAGAGACATAAAGCCATATTACACATCACATTACAGCCATGACACATTTTTACCATTTTTTTTTTCCTAAGGACACAGGATTTACACAATAACACTGTTCTCTGTCACCTCCACCACTTCCTGACAAACTGCTTTTGAACCACTTGCTTAATTCCATCAAAATATGATGGAAGAGAAAGGTCCTGAAATTTGACCTCAGCAAGTGGGTAAAGGAGAAGCCTGAAACTGCTTTCCTTCCCCAAGGTAAGTGCCTTTGGCATGAGCACACCTCCCGTGTGCTGTTTGTCCTGTCAGGTGGCCCATCCGTCCCTGAGCACACGTGTTGCCCCTGAGGACCAGGCAGAGCACGTGCTCTACTTTGCTCTGCTAACACAACAGGTGAGGGGGGAGCACTGCAGGACCACCTCCTGGAAGAGGCAGGATTACACAAGATGGGGAGGGAGCTGCAGTTATTGCAACTGGTGGTGTGTACAGACCAAGGACATGTAGATAGAAACCACCGCACTTCGTTAGTTCTGCTGCTCAAGGAGGAGCTTGTTTTCAGCCTCTGGCACGGGGTCACTGGGGTGCAGATTTCCTGTGTATTGACTCTCCCCTGACTGAAGCAGACAACAGCTTATCATGCACAAAGTGGGGGTGTTTCCTGAGCCAAACTTACAGCTTTAACACATTTTGCTCTTGTAGGTTTTTTGATCCTAATGTGTTATGCTTAGGTATCTAGTGAAATTCTAATAGCAGCATCTACTGTACATTCCCTTACCCTTATCTGCCAAAGGAGGAGACTCAGATTTTCTAAACATAAGTAACTTCCCATGCATTTACAAAAGATTAAGAACTCTTAACTATGCACGTGTGAAAACAGATTGCTCCATCACTCTGTATGAAGACTAAGAGTGGAAAGCACATAGCTGCATGCTTCTCTTGAGACCAAATACAATAAAGTTTAACTAGAAAGACATATTGACCCATACAAGGACAAGCTGAAGTATTTGAAAAAGCATTATTGAACAGCGTGCACTTTGTCCATGCTCTTTGCAAGCCTTTAAGCAAACATCCTTGTTCAGTTTTTTTCTGCCCTTCAGTGTTGCAAAATATAGTGTCTTTTTTAAAGCAGAAGCTAAAGGTATAGTCTTATTCCAGGAATAAAATAATTCTTATTACATCATGCAGTTAAGAGCACCCACAAGCAGGAAAAAGAATGTGTGAGTACAGAGGGCAAGATAAAAAGGACTGTTACTGTAGTACTACCAGCTTCTCTGGTACTAACTACTTGAGAAAGACATGAATGCAGAGTACAGCACAATATATTCCTGGAGAACCTGAAAATAGCTCAGTCTTGAGGCGGTTGGAAAGGCATTAGCCCCTCCACAGTGCTAGATTTAGAAAAGCTATTAAGTTGCTCTCTCTTCTCTAACAGGAAGTCTTTACTCTAAACCACTTCATGTTTGTTGACCTGGGACATACACATCATATACTGCACAGAAGCAGATATAACAGTGACTGTAGTATTTTAAAACTACTAGATATGAACCTACTTACTCCTTTTCTAAGTGACTATTTTCTCGATAAAGAAACAGAAAATAGTTTAAATTGATGGGACTGAGTTCACTCTTTCTGATTTCCTTTAACAAGATTCAACTTCCAAGCCCCAGTGCTCAGTTTATGAAAATGCTTTTGAAAACAAAAATCAATTAAATACTCAAGCACAAAATAACAAAATACCTTGCCTTCCACAGGTAGGGCTGATAAAGCAAAAGCAAAGCAGTGCAACAAGCAAACAGTGGTAGATACCTCCAATCATTCTACCTTTGGCTGCTGAGCCACCGAATTCCACAGGGGCTTAAAAATCTCTGAACTTTCCAAAATGTGAACTGAGAGAAGGAAAACAGTGAAACCACCAAAGGGTAAATTGTGAAGGGTTAAAAAAGTGGGGTTTATCCACTTAGCATATTTCACAGTAGTCACAGTTCTTTTTCTTTGTACTTTTGTACCTACAGAAGTGGATACGTGTAACCATATTTCCAAGTCAATATTCTAACGCTTGTCTTAGTTTGTAAGTGGCAGTGATGGGGGCAAACACTGCTAAAAATGAAACTTGCTAATCTTTCACACTGACATTTAGGGTAACTCTTAGAGAAACATCACTTACCCTAATGCCACAAGTCTGATACATGCAATGAAGCCTGTAGTTTTAACTCACCACATTCTAACTTCCTCATGGGAACAAACAATTACTACTACTAACTCTAATTCCCACAGAAAAATAACAAGGTAGTAACACAACCAGGGACAAATCATAAAGGTGTTTTTTTAGGCAAACCTCTAGTTCAAGGATGAATCAGTTCCAAGAAATCCTAGTGAATTAACACAGTATCCTTCTAAAGATCAATTCATCATGCAAACATACCCTAACTACTCATAACCAGAAGCAGTCCTGTATTTAATTTTGAGTGTTAAAAGTATTACATTTATCTGTGAGCACTCCTATGCCTAGGGTTCTCTCTCCTACAGGTTGCTGCTACAGAAGGCCATTACCTCAAATTCAGTATGGGAAAAAGATGAGTGGGAAGGTAAAATCATTTGCTTTCTGTTGCTGTGCAGGCCAAGACACAAAACTGCTCTATGACCAATGCAGGACCTGGGTCGCAGTTTCAATACCACAACTTCATCTTAAAACATTGTGCCTTACATTACCACTGTGATAAAAAAAAAAAGCAATGCACTGAAGAGTTATAGGGCCATTGAAAGGTTTTGACTACACTTGACATTTGCTGCTTCCTCAGTGCTTTTTGTTTGTACTTCATGGCTGTTCCATCCCATGGTACTGAAAACCTTCATCCACAGGACCGATGCTAAATGGAGCACACCAGCATCCCCCAAACTAAATGATACAGGACAAATAAGGTTTTATGCAAATTTATTCATTAGCTTTAACAATACATAAATCAATACTATGTCCAGCATAAGGTTGTATAATAAAATATTCTGGTAGGATTAATTTCTAGTGCGAACATTTTTAAGGGCAGTTTTCATCCAATTTGGACACATTTTTTAAAAAAATAAATAAATACAAGGCCAAAAATGCTTACT
The DNA here is from genome assembly GCF_001604755.1 of Lepidothrix coronata. Classification (NCBI taxonomy): domain Eukaryota; kingdom Metazoa; phylum Chordata; class Aves; order Passeriformes; family Pipridae; genus Lepidothrix; species Lepidothrix coronata. The sequence continues at coordinate 1,204,034 of NW_016690329.1, forward strand.
TTATGAAAGTCCTGCTAAGTAAGACTTCAGGCTCCACATTGCTCCAAAGCACTAACAAGTACAGGTGTCTGTGTACATCTTAGACTCGCACACAAATGGGCTGTGCTCAAGCAGCAAACATTTTTTGACATCCAACTCAGACCAATACATACCAGATTTCTAATGTAGACCTCCTTATTCCTCTTAAAGCTAGCATCCACTTTTTTACTGTAGGATTGTCTTGCCTTCCAGCTGTGATCTGCATATATGAATCCTAACAAATGCACAAAATACAAAGGTCCACTCCTCTCTTAATATTATGTTTTTGGCTCGAGATCCTGACTGCACTCTCTAGTGGAACTATTTATGAAACAAATTGCTACTCAATTCAAGTACACCTAAATCGCCCTTGGAAAAAAAAAAACAAACCCAAACACTAAAACATTTTGGGAACAGGCAGGTACATTACATCCTCCCAGCTTTCTTTGTTATGCTTTTGGAGCTCTCTAAACTTCAGGAATACATCCTCTCTGGGATGTTTGATGCTTAGTGCTATGGCATTAAGTTTTAGGCACGCTGGGTTCTGTGGGCTGCAGACAGTCCAGGAAAGGCTGCATTTTCAGCTTTGTTTCCCTGGTGGTCAGGGAGTCCAGTTATACACAGTGGCATTCAGATGTTCAAAGTGCAGTATAGAGGCATTCGCTGACATCTGGACTGCTTTGATTTATATTTAGCAATATTAAAATCTGGTCCCAATTTAAACTAGATACACATGAGAAAACATATTTGGCACAACAAAGATGTTTTATTTACTAGTGTACTTATACCATGTAGGCTATCCTTTGGGTATATTTGTTCTACAAATCTAGATAAGCTTGTTTTGTCTTCTGACAAATTCTCCTGATGGCAAAATTCCCTTTTCCTTAAGTTACACTCAGGCTTGAGTCACAAATTTTAAACCTACTCTAAATTACACATTTTACTTCATTATATCAAAAAAAAAAAAACTGCCAATGCTTGGTCAAAGTATAAACACTTACAAACCTAGTGAAAACATCCCTGAGAAACTTTCAGCAACATAGAGTAATTATTGGTTTTGGTCCACTAGAGAAAATTGTTACATCCAGGTATTGAAAAATGTGGGCTACGAGTCCATTGGTTGTACACTGGATTCCCATAAATTCACTTTCACTCCCCTTACAAAACATTGTATCTGAGACAAAGACCACTAGAGGTTCTTTACATTCTATTTAGTTTGATAGAGAATGTAATTGTTAAAAAAAATTGTGATGAATGGCCCAGATTCAGCCCTGGTGTAACGCCTTTAATTTCAATGGAGTTCACACACATTCCAGGGTTGAAGTCTGGCAACACATATGACTGTGAAGGACAGTACCTAAAGTAAAAAAAAAAAAAACAACCTTAAAAGTTAGAGGATACTTTTCACAAGTTGCTGACATTTTTTTGCATCCTACTTATTTTGCAAACAAACATTTTACCAATATTGAAGTTTAGAAGTCAGACTGCCATGCCATAGGAAAACTCAAAACACCACCTGGTTCAACTCTACTGAGAAAGCAAAGTGCACAGCTTCCACAAGAGTGCACATAGGGCTAATGGCTATGGAAATACTGTGTTAGCACACATGCAGGGGAAAGAAACAAAAGCAAAAATGCAAGAACTTTTTGAACAGAGGGATGTGTCAGCTTTAGAGGGTCACACAGTCCACCATCTCATTGGTTTAGCGATATTTTAGAACAAAGCCAAAACTCATATACACATTACATAAATGCAAGTAATCCACCTTCTTTTGCCTGAAATATTAAGTATTTTCAAATACAATTGTTTTCAGAAACTCTATTAAAGCCTGATATATTGGAAAATTTATTAAAGCTGCTTGTACTCTAAGGCAAAAAACTAAGTTAGCACTAGAACTTATCTTTCTGTACCAGTACTCCTGACCTTAGCACTTTCGGCTACAAGCCTGAGCAAACCTGCAATTTGCAATTAAAAAGCCATGCTCTGTAATGTTACATCAATAGCTTCTGCTAAATGAGGCTGTTTCACTCTATGAAGTGCAACAAAAGTGTAATACAATATCTTGTACCTAACACTTGTCTAATTTGTAAGGAAACATGCAAAAAAGCCTGCAAAGGTGTTTCCATAAAGTTAAACCAAAACAGATAAAATACTACAATGGTTTTGGGAAAAGATCAAAAACTTAAGAGTCCACTTCAGGAATCTACAAAAGATCACAGAATATTCTGAATTGGAAGGGACCCACAAGGACCATCAAAGTCCAACATTTATAAAGGACCTTTATACCAATTTAAAGAAGGTAGGGGAGCAGAACCGTTCATGGTATGGGAATATTGGAGAAAAACTCCAAAAAACCCCCCAAATACTGTATAACGAGTTATTATAAAGCAACTGAAAAAACCCTTCATTTTACTCAGAGAACACAAGAACTGTTCAGAATTTATGAGCGAACTGAGTAGTTATAACCACTGAACAGTTTCACTGTGGGGGTCAGCAACACAACTTCAACATTATTTTGGAGATCAAACACTAGACATATGACTGCTGGGGATCCTTTGATACAACAGCTGTCAAGATCCAACTGGGCTGTCCTCTGCCAAAAGTGAAGCCTTTTCACAGAGTCGCTGTAATACGAATTTTCTCTCTTGGGACAGCTTCCCCAGACAGCTAAGTTATGCATTCAACTCTAGAGAAACACCTCAGACAGGGTCATAAAAAGGGAGCATACATGCTTAACCATGATATTTGTGCAGCAAAGTTAGTAAGTGAAGTGGATCCTTTCAGACAGTAGATGTATTACCAGGTGGTGAACTGTCAGGGGCTGTTTTGGGATCAGGAGTGCGACAAACAAACAGTTGTTTTCCCAAGGTTTTTTGGGCAAATCTGAAGTACATTATGTGGCCCATTGCAACAAAAGACACAGAAATAAGCACCAATAAGCCAAAAGCTTCAGGGTTTGGGGCCAAGATGACCATGATGAAGTGCAGCAAATCAAGAAGATAATTCATGGAGTTTTGGACACCATTTATGATGCCTCTTTCAGATTCTACCACATTTTCCTGGAGTAACTGTGTGACAGTCAAATCGAAGGACCAAAGGCCTATGGAGAGGAAAAAAAAACCAAGAAGAGTTATCCATGCAACTGGGATTCTCATGGTAAGCTTTCATCACTGGCACAATACAATTCCTCCTTCCAAACACTAATTTCTGCCAAAAATGCACAGGATAAGATATTCTCTTGTATGACTAGAATTGATTTCACACTCACAGTCAAGAGCAATTTACTTTCCTTTTACTAATATTTCCTGAAATAATACATACAGCTTGACACATTAACTTGCCTGTCATCTCTTCCTTCAACATGTCTATGAAGTTAATGTTTCGCTCACCTTTTCCTTGTTTAAATAGCTGGTTTACAGCTATTTACTGTGTATTCATGCTAGCTACAACCACTGAGTTTTGCAAAAGATGTCTGCAAAAGAATTAAACATGTTTAAACTATGCAGAATACATAATTTAAAATGGTCTCAGTTGACACTAACTTCCATACTGTTTTGGTCCATTAATGATTCAGCTTTAAAAGTTTATCTTGCAAACAAACCTAAGACATGTGAATCAAGTATTTTATTCCTCCTCAATTCAGCAAAACCTGCAGAAATTAAGTACAAAGATTCTACAAATGACAGTTACTGTTCATTGCATTCATGCATTTGACTGCTTCTGCTGTTGACAATTACTAATACTATGCTAACCAGCAATTCCTCAAAAAATTAAGCTGTCTGAGTCAAGTTTCTATTCTAAACTCCAAGATTAGACAATTTAGTAAATTGATTAATTCAGTAAACTGCAGAGTTTGAAGGTTTTGACAGCAGATGTGTTTAGTTCTGTTTCCTAGTAACAGTTTCATTTGGTTGTGATAGAATACCATTGAGATGAGCATTCCAAAAAACCAGTTACATTCATCTCCAAATGTGGTAACTTTTTCCCATTAGTGACATACAATGTACAAGAAATTAGTACTTCATTCCTTGCCCCGGTGATCATTTTTATGTGAAGTATAATCAGTTAGCCTTAGAAATGTGATATAACACTTCAACTATAGCCTAAATTCTAAATTAAAATTTGTATTTAGTTGACAGGCACTGCAATCTTTAAAATGCAAAGCAGTTAATAAACAAAATTTTAATAGAGACGTAATACTCACCAACTCTAGCAGCAATGACTCCTGCAAACAGGAGACTGACAGAGATCAAAGGCACGGGCTCAGGACTCATCTCTGGGTCGCTGTTAGCAGGAGTAGTAGACCCGTTTAACAAGTTGGGCATTCCAGTTGCCAAAATCATTTCAGGTTCTGGAGATGCTATAGTAGGTAATGGCTCATTTTCAAATAGCCTGGCACTGATGTCAGCAAATGGGGAAACAGTCAAATCCATAGGACTTCCAGGCATAAATACAGAGACGACACATAAGATCAGACAAGCAAACTGAGCAACTCCAGAGATGAGGCCTGTGCGGATGAGGCCACACTTGCGACGAAGCCAAGTGAAAGCTACTGTTCCCATGATTCCAGTGACTGCCGAGGCACCCATGAGGAGGCTTAGCACGGAGCCACTCAGACCCTGAGTGTATGCATAGCCTGTAGTGATACAATCAAAGCCCAGAACAGTCATGTACAGAAATGCAAGACCCATGCCTGCAAGAAACACCGGCTGGTTGTAGTACGCGACCCATCCATCGCGGAACGTTATGAAGGGTTCAGCAATGCGGGCAGCGCAGCCGACTTCCTTCTCCTGTTGGGGCTCAAAGCCAGTTACATCTTTCTCAACAATTAACTGCACTCCTTCAGCAGGTTTCATGTCACTCTCTGTGAACAGAAAGGCAGCTGTCAGATACACTCCTGCCTGGAAAGTGCACAGTGTAAACCGACAGACAGCAAGTTCACTTCTGCAGAAGTGCATCAGTTAAACACCACGACCAAGCTCTCTCTTAATTACCTAAATAATTTAAAAAGTGTCCTAAAAATCCCACCTGTAGGGCAAGATCAAGTAAAATTTATCCCTATCGATTCAAACTCCTGCTTATTTCATTGAACTGTGATAGAAGAAAGCACTGCCTGCTTCTAGACTTGCGACTGAATGCTCCATTTTCATAAAGAAATTATTTGTTTAACAAATGCTAATGTTAGTTGACATTTTAACATAGCTTTGTATGCTTAAATACACTAATTGCAGAAAGAAGGGAATACTTAAACACCTGTCAATATATCATGTCATGGTAGAAGAACTAAGGCTGAAGCCTATCCAGAGGAGAAAGTTTTCAAAGCTTGACTTAAAAAAACCCTTCAAACCAGGCTTTTCTACAGTTTTATTTTCACTGTAATATAGGAAAAAGGCACAAAAAAAAAAAATCCAAAAACCCCATAGCAGTATTTACATTTAGTAATATGGATAGAAACTCTACAAGTGTCTGGATGCCTGCAAAGTGTTTTTACACTGTTAAGCTTAAAACTAACTCCACATATAGTGAGAAATGAAGTGTTCTTGAAATTTTTAAAAATACAAGTCTCCTGCTAAAATCAGATACTGCAATAGCAAAGATTAAGAGGTGTTTCCTACATATTGACATTTGCTAAATGCTTCATTTTTCAGAAGTCATTAAGAGCCAGTTCCAAAGCCATGGAGCCTTCTACACTCTATTTTGTTCCCCTACCCTGGACTGCCATCAGCCCAGTCCAAGAGCTTACTAGACCAGCCATTAACACAATGGATCTGATGGCTGGCAAGATATGTCTCTTCAGTACTTTTAATAGCAGCTTCCTATCTCACCTTATATTGAGCAAAAATTGCTAGCTAGCATTTAAACAAAAAGCAGGAATTCTTCATATTTCTTAAAAAAAACCAAAAATTGCAACCTATTGGTTTTTGGAGCCCATGAGATGAGCTTTCAGTAGCATTCACATACTGCTACCTTAAAAATGAGAAAACACTTATGTTTGGTATTCCAGTACCTAACACTTCAAATAACTCATAGAAATAATTCATGCTTCTGAAATGATTTTTATTTCTGATATTCAGTCTACCTGAAGTAATGTTAATACCAATTTTAAGGCTGCTTATAGGAATAGCCATAGTCATAGCCATCTACACTGTAAGCCTCATTAGTTCTGCTTGGCCAAGAAAGCAAAATTGAAGGTCAAAGTAGATTTTTTTTATTCCTCCACCATTTCATGCAGCATAGCATTCAAGCCTGCCAGGCTAGACCACCTATTCTACAACCTCCTGAAAGCACGTTAGTACTATGTATAAGTAGAAATGAGTTAGCAAGAAATAGTCTTACAGAGGCTGTTTTTCCCTTAGAAACTACAGAACCAAGGGCTTTGTCCAGATTATTAGCTATGGTACAGATGAATAGGAGCATTCCTTACAATCAGCCCTAAGTTAGAGGGCAGACCTACTCTAAAGGGTTAAATAAGAGGAGAGAGATCATTCTTTGGCTGTATTTTATGGAATTCCTCCAACAGCTGCACTAAGTATTGTTACTTAGATTAGAGTCTCTGGTATTTATGTCCAAAAACTGAAACCTCCAAGCTCTGAGTAGAAAGCTATATAGCCTCAAAACAGTGTCTGTAGAGAAGTCAACACTTCATTTGACTGATACAATTAATATACTGTAAATTTGAACAGTTACTTCTGTGTTTTCAGTACCTTTTGTTACATTCAGCTGTTTCAGTTCTGATTCTTCAACTTTGGCAGATTTGAGAGCCAGAGTAGGGGTTTTCTGATAAACCTTCCAGAGCAGCAGATATTCCACACACATCGACATCAGGTTCCAGCCAGAAATGAATCCACAGCCAATCATCGGGGAGCCAAACGTCATTATCTGACCAACAGCCATTGGGGCCAAGATGTTGGTCAACTGATCAATTCTTCTTATTGTGGCATTCATATCTGTCAGAAATTATGATGACATAAATTAACTGTGGAACACTTACAGTTAAACATTCACTAACACAAGAGTGGATTACACACGCACAAACATCCAGCTAAGTAGTCTTGCTCTGACTGTAAGTGGTTCCAACGGGAGAAACCAGAGGCACCTTCAGAGTGTTCAAGTGTTTAAGTTTACTGCCATCAACCAAGGTGTTTCTAAGCCAAATCCCTACTCCTGCCAGTTTTGCCTGCATGAGGTCTTCTAGGTTAAGCATGCTGGGTTTACACTGAAAGTGTAATTCTGCAGGTAAAACTGCTGGTCCTGAGACCACCTTTACATATCATGACAATGATCTTGTGGACTCCTAAGTCTCTCTCTGTAACACTCAAACCTAGCATGCACAATTCCAGCAATCTCATTAGGTGGAATTCTTTCCTGTAAAGATAGTAGTCGCTGAAACTATCTCCCAATACTGCAATACATATTTCTTAGTCTCCCTCACTTACTGCTAACAACTGGTGACAACAGCACCACCACGATAGCAGCAGACCTTTGAAATGGCTTTACCTTTCCTTGTTGAGTCACACTGGTTGATGGCAGTTGTAGGCATTCTCAGATCTTACTGAGCAAAGTCCTCACTCCTTTCTGTTCCACACTTTGATGTTAACAGTCAAAACAAGCAGTCCATGCTTAGAACAAATGCATCTTCCATTTGCTGGGAGGGGATGTCTCACTCTCCTCAATCTTAGCCACTTCAGTGTCATTAAACCCTCCTGGCTCCACTGAGTTCCCAATTAGTAGTGCCATTGTTCCACTCCTACAGGTTGCTTGACACTCAAGGGTTTCACATATCAGGGCTTCAGGTTGCTTAGAAGTACATCTCAAGCCCATTTTAGAGTTCTACTATGAAATTAGAGCTTTTGAAGGACAAGTGAAACTGTACATCAGTGTGAAGCTGCTTTACTGAACCTATAGAGAATTATTCCTCGCCATTCACAGAAACATTTATGTTATTCTATTTAGAATTCTAAGTCAATTCAGTGTTAATCTAGGTAACTCTCAGTCAAATAATTAAGTTAGATGTTTGCATAATACTTTGTTTTAGAAACTCCAAGAACTGAGCTTTGGTTTTTTGAGTATTTGAGGAAGGCTAATATTTCCACTCAGGAAAGGTACAAAGTAAGAGTCAATAGGAAAACTAATTAATGACAATGAAGAAGGGGAAGCCAAGGGAATTTTTTATCACTGACTTGCATAACTTAGGCTCCTCTTTGAGGAAAGGTAGCAGAGTAGACATGGACAACAGTATTTGCCACAAAGTCAATGCTGGCACTTCATTATTTTAAGTTAGGGAACTTCAAATCTCCAAGTTAAATCACGATTAAACGCAAAACAACCCTATTCAGCCTGGAAGGGATCTTTTAGATAAATCTGTTGAACTAAGGTACTTAATTCAGTGGCTGTTTTTGAATGAGAATTTAGAGTAACCTCTTGCCTGCTTTTTCAGTACAAAATATATGGGGTCATACAATTGTGCCCAAGACCATGAAGCAGTGAAGAGGCAGGACTGCCTCCCAGGCAGTTCTCTGCAGGTGTGGTCTGTGCCTTATCTCAGCTGTGGTATGCAGGACAGGCACTGGGGAGATGATTTGCTGAGTAAGATCTGACACAGGAAGAAAGGTTAATGAGAACTATTAAAACTAAGACTCTTACAGACAGCTGCTATTTTTCTACCTGTGATTCACATGCATGAAGAAAGTTCACCTGTACTGCTGCTCTACAAGAGACATGACCTAGAAAGGGACAGCAAGGTCAGAATAAAAGACTACAGGGGAAAATTTGTATACTGAAAAATTAAAGTATGGCACTTCCAATGCATCTAAGAATTACCCTTTCCTGGATAAGATGGGTAAGTAATATTCCTTCACTGAAGGTAAATATCAAGTAAAAATCTGGAATACAGGATTCAAATCCCTAAAAGGACTCTGAACTTTATGGGCAATTTAGCAGCTTCACACAAAATCAGAATCCAGAAGCTGAAATGCTTTCTAGGACTGGAGGTATTTCAACTGTGTCAGACTAACTTTAGTTGCAGAGCTAGTAAGCTATAAATGTCTTGGTAATGTTAAGCTGCACTGTTCTGTGTTTGCAGTCCAGTATCAGTTCCTCTATCTGAGAAGGCTTAAGTCCCTTTATGGGGTTAATTCAGAGCCCATATAATCTGATCAAATTCACTGTGAAAGTGCTGCTTCCCTGTCTGTTACAGTCAGAGGAGCAGCAGAGCCCAAAATCCGTCATACACCCCTTGGTGTGATTTGCCTTGGGGCCAAGAGTACCCCCAGCAAAGGAGAGTCAGGTTCAATGCATCCTTGGGCAGGTTCCCAAACTCCAACATCCAAGTAGTGTCATGACTACCAAGCTGCAGTAGAATTTGAATGAGGACTCGTTCTCTCTTCTAATAGTACCAGTGCTACTACGCAAGAAAGGGTGGGGGGAAGGAAAAATATTTTCTAGGCAAAAAAAGATGATTAAGTCTGTGGTCAAAGATTAAAAGTATCAGATGGAATTGGAAGCTCTACTTTCCTTTGACAACTGAAGAAAGGTGTTCACAGCTCTGAGTTAGACATCTAATTCTAGAGAAATACAAGATTTCTGGTGTGTCTGCATGCAGTGTTACCTACTGGCAGTATCCTGATCCCCCTACTTAACTGTTCTGGACTTCATTCTTATGTACCTCCTGGATCCCTATGAGAGGAGCCCAGTTATGCAAGAGTTTTCTGTTTCATTCCAGGGACCTAAAAATAAAGTATTGCAACACTTGGCTTGTTCAGCAAGACTAGTTTTCCTGACAGATCTGCAGCAGGTCTAAAAAGAGGACAAAACAAGTTCAGGGATGCCTAAGTGAATTGTAATCACAACAGTAATTTCTGATCTCAGTCAGAGCAAGGAAGAGCAAAATAAAGGCTGCCCCTTGACTTGATGTTTTATCATAATATCTGGAACTCAAAGATGCACTAATATCTGCAAAACTCCAGTCTAGAAAAAAAAAAAACAAAACCCAAGCTTGGAAAGTAAGACATGTAAAGTATTAAAAAGGCAACATATTTCACCTGCCAGTTTGCTTCTGTCTTCCCCTGCAACCACAACAATCCAGTCCCTCTGAATTGTGATTGCTGTGGCAGTGCTGGCCAAATTGGCAATATTTGCTATTGTGATAACCAGGATATAGCACACCGTCTGGAGAGGGGGGGAAAGAGTTACAACATGAGAAAATTGATGAAGAAAAATCTCCACCTCCCACACAAGCAGAAAAGGATTTTACATTTGAATTCACACGTTTTGGCATTATTATTCACACAAAACAAGATCAACTCTACTTTACAATTCCTGGCAGAAAACAATCATGTCTGTTTACCCAACAAGCTCAGTTTCATTTGCCAGTTTTAGCTCCCAGAAATGTCTAAACAGACTAGAGGAAAAAAAATAAAAATTCATCCATCTCCCATGCTCCCCAAAGTTCTTTGTAAAATAATTTCTTATTAACAAGTTCAAGCACTCACAAGAAGCCATCCATGGTATAATGTCAAGAGTTGTGTCTTAAACAAGAAGATAATCATCAGGATAATACCACACAGGATGACAGATGCATTCTGTACAATCAAGGATGTCTGGGCCACTGTTTTAAATCAAAACAGAGAACAACAGTTATGAAATAAGAATGAGCTAACTATAACCTTAGGGAGGACATAATTAAGGAACATGCACAGTTTCCTTAAATAATTTTATTTTCCTAGTCTTCACAAAATATAAGCAGCAAAAGTCTACTTCATATTCCATTTTAATCTTCCATTGTCTTAGAGAAAGAAATTAATGTCTAATGTAACTTTGTAGCTCTTGATTCACAGTTCAAGCAGGTCTTTTCGCAATCAAAGTCTCTGTTTAAATGCTGATACTATCTTTCCAGTAGTAAAAGCCTAGCTCAAACATCTAAAACTTATCTTCAGCCTACCATGGATGGATGGGATGCTATTTTGTAAACTTTTGGAAAGTAAAAAACTCATATGAAGAACTTGACGCCATTTTCTTTATACAACAGGCTAGAGCATACATTTTTAAAATACGTATTATGCAAATGCAGTGTGTGTTTACACTGAAGTGAAAGATGTTTGTATCCTGACAGAAGACAACAAATAATGCAAGTGTATGTTAGTGTTAGACTGTAAAGAGCCTGGTCTGTAAAAGTTGGGGGCTTTTACCTTCTGCATTTCCAGGCTTAGCCTGAGTAACACATAATCACCACTTAAAACTGTTTTCCTCCTATCTTAGACAGTATCTTTGTGTAACCATCACCACTCAAACTCCACTCCGCCCTTCTTGTAAAGAAATTAGCAAGCCCCATTCTCGTATGTGACTCGAGGAATTAACTCTATCAGCTTTAACATTAATTTGATCCATCCTTAAGCAAATAACCTGCTCTAGACATCTAACCTTTGAGCCTGGAGTTCTTGTCCACCCAGTCTCCAATAAGGGCCCCCAGGAGAAGAACAGATCCCGCCACAACCAGTCCATAGACGGCAGTCAGGAGTAAGCTGTTCCCATAAAGTTCCACCAGGAATACGGACACAGCAAAATGCCACATACGATCTCCCTGCGAGAGTAACAGAGAACACACACATGCAGCATTACTGTTGGCACTCTGCAAGCACACAGGTTCACTGGTTTACTAACGCCCTGACAAAGAATCTGTACGAAAATAAAGGGTTGTTACGCATGCAAGGGTGGAGTGGGGGTGGTTGGTTTTGTTTTGGGTTTTTTTTATTACTGTACCCTGTCACCATTGATTTTGTCCCATTATCACTAAGATCAGCTGTCCTAATCAAGTGAATCATTACAGCTTGTAACACCACATCCAAAAATCCCAGGTATTTTCTATTATAGTATTACAGGACCAAGTCTATTATCAGCCACATCCAACAAGCCTCAAAAAGCTTACATAAATTCCCCAGCACAGATCAAATATTAACAACAGATTTACTGGTTATTGACACTATTTAAATAACTTTGAGACAACAGTTTGCTCTTAGACGATCAAAGCTTAAGTGCTGCTTTAAAACACGAGAGTGAGTCGAGTGAAAGCAAGTCATACAATTTAGGAAAGACATGGAGAAATGTTAACTACAGTTTCCTAAGTCAATGGACTTCAGCTATTTTCGTGTTAAGCATTGGCATATTACTCAGAGGTAGAATATTAGAGCTCATTTAATCTATTGTAAACTCATTGCTAGTTCAGCCTATTTAACTTATTGCTAGTTTAACCTAGTGCTTAGAATACATTTTCACATTCTGATACCACTTGCTACAGGTACAAAAAGGGAGCCCCAAATTGCTAAACATGTGCAAGTGAAGTAATTTCCATACTATTCAAAACATTTTCAGGTTTGCTAATGAATACATGGGGTTTTTCTGCTGTCACATGATGGGAGTCATATCTCACTTTATTATATTGCAAGAAATGAACAACAGAAAATGCTTTATGTAATTAGTAACAGAGCAGATGAATAGAAATCATTCATACTATTCTAAGGCACACAGGTTGTTTAACAAGGGTCCCCTTAACATTAGCCTTTTACAAACCAAACACAAAACTGTTTTCTTCTGCTGCCTTATCTTAAATAAACAATTGCTAGGTGATACAGCAAATAGTACAAATTTCTAAGGACCTCAAATATTCTTAAGGGCTGGGGGAGGTGTAAAAATACAAGTACTTTTAAAAAGCAAAGCCTGCCAAATCTAACTTACCACGTACCACAGCAACCAAGACATACATAAAAAGCACGCTATTTAGAGAGTCAAAATAACTGCACTTTGATTAAAGTCTTCAATATAGTACAGACACAAAAAGCATTTGCCTTTTAATGTTATTCAAGCTCCCTGAAGGAGGTTTCTGTAAACACTGTAATGTGTAAACCTTCATATTTTTTTCCCTAACCATAGGCAGAAAAAAATTAAACTCCAATCATGTGGAAATAGAAATTTCATCTATTCAAAGAAAAACTCTGGATATTATGTTTTTTAACTAAATCCAATGAAAAATCCTACTACAAGCATAATTATCTTTTATGTCCCCTCACACATATAATAAACCAATACACCTAAAGTCATCTGTAAATATATTCCACTTATATTCCATGGTTAGTTAGTAGAAATATATAGAAAATATCCCAGCAATAAATCCACAGGGATATGATTTCCCAAGTCAGTCATTCACTTAATATAATCTGAGGTGGTACTTTAAAGTATTTCACTTAAAATACATGCAGGTGGATGAACTAAGTTTTGATCAGCCTGTATAACTGTTTATTAAGCTAGAAAAGTGAGCCAAAAATGTGCTTTCACAAGAACATTTCACAACAGAAGTTTGGGTTTTTTCTTTATGTAGAGATGTTTCAGCTGCCTAATTCTGAAAAGATGAAAAAGGCATTTAAAAAAAAAAAACTAAGCATGAGAAAGTCAGTGCCAGACACTCCTGTCAGATTTAAAAACTGAATCTCACTTGAAATCCATGGGAAGGTTCCCTTGACCCCAGTGAAACCAGGATTTTTCTATACAGTTCATTTAAACATTGCTCAACCTTATCCAATTAATTTACTCAGAGTATTTTGATCAGGCCAATCCACAGAGACAATTCTTGGGGTAACCAAAGCTGTTCCAGCCTGGAAGCATGAGTTTCTTTCAGGAATTAAAAGCCACAAAGAGCAAGCAAAGATCAATGAGTGTCATAAAAGAACAATATTAGTGAATTACAGAGGCTTGAAGCAGGTACAAAACTAGGCTCTGTTGAAACTTAAACAGCAAACATTGTCCTCAGAATCAGGCAAATCCTTGATTATATATACTTAATCCCACTTCAAAGTGTGGGTATTTCAAAACTTCTAAATGGCTACAGATGTTTAGCCTCACCATCCTTTTAAAGACAGCTCTTCCTCTTCTTTATTTATAATTATCCTTATAATCATCTCAAACGGAACGTTTCCAATCCCACCTCAGAACTGAAGCCAACAAGTTAAGCAGGAGCCAGGCTACTACCTACTGACAGGCCTCCTGATGTCTGAGGGGTACAGATAAGGCTGAGAAATTGCAACCAACTGACCTTCTGGGAAGCATTAGGCCTGGCAGCAACAAGGTAAACCCAGTTCCATCCTGTTCCCTCTTTACTGCTGAGGGATTGACAGCCATGGATTAAATACAATAAGGTCTGAGACTCCAGCTCAGCAGAACACATCCCTGAGGCCAAGCACAGTTCAAATGCTTTACTCAGCCAGAGCCTGACAGAGTCTAGACTTTGTTCAAGTCTCAACATTTGTTGAGCTGTGACATGTTTAATCATTTACAGGTTTTTCTTTTTATTTAGGAATGGCATAGTAACACAGAAACCTAATTAGCTCCCTCAGTTACAGTAAAACTCCATTTCTATCAGGTTTTGTATTGTGGGCAGGGCCATTCTAGAACAGAGATGACCTATTACTTGGAGTTCTAAAGATTTGGGTATTTGTTTATTTTTCCTATTACCAAAAACCTCCAGAGTACAGGAATAGCAAAGTTTAGGAGATATAAAATGCAAAGTTTAGGAGATATAAAATGAGATGTATTTCTGTTATTTCAGCCGGTTGTTTCAGCAGGCTTGGTCAGGGGTTTTTGAATCAAGATTTTCAGCACAAAACCTACCAGAACATTACCAGGAGTACATTACTAATATTGCTAAACAGCTGAATAGATATTTTGCAGTCCAATGTTTGTTATGGTGTGCAAAACTATTCTCAAACTCTGCTTTGTCACCTTTACTCATGTACTCCGAGAGCAACCCTACCGCCAAGCTTCGAAGCACTCGTCAGAGAGCAGCAAGCAGGGTTCGTGGGCATGACTGACAAAAACTGTTGCAGGTAACAACCCTGACCTCTAAAAAGCAGCAAACCAAACAGAAACATCACCACTCAGCTCCTTCAGTAATATTAACAACTGCCAAAATACTGCACTTGTTTAAACACATGTTTGATACCACTCAAAGTCTTCTTCCACCAACAGAAACGTCAATATGACCCTTTAGGTTAGTGAAAGCAAGAAGCTGCCAGAATCAGGCAGGCAGTGTTGTAACTGTAGATCAGCCACTTGCTCAATGCACACATCAAAAGAACCCAAATGCAGGACTAAAAGGCAAAACAAGGAATATTAGGGGAGAAATTTTCACTTCTTTTTTTAATCAAGCCATTATATGGGGACTTAATATTCTTAATTTTATTATATAGAATAGAACCAGACTGTCTATTTTTTAGTACATATTTTAAGGTGGTGTTTGGGTTTTTGTAGTATCCCTCAACTGAGTAAAAGCTGGTGCAATGAGTTACTTTAGTACAGAAGGAAAGCATTTCAGAAGGCAAACGTTTTTACAGAAAAAGAGACATCTCCCGACAGTGTCATCAGGTTTGCTAAGAAGCAATGGGACCATTGCAAACATTGAGTATTTCCCATTAGTTAATATACAAGTCCTTCAGATACACGGACTGTAATGGACTGTCTCTCTCTCTGCTCCTCTTTAAGGAGCCTCACTGGTTCTGTAGTTATTTAAAAAGTACAAAAAGGTACAGAGCCAGGCCCTCCAGAAAGCGAGTACTGCACTACTCTGCACTACACCTGAACCTACTGCAATGTATCACATAAAGATTACGAAGACTTAACAGCGAGGTGTTGTAATCAGACCTCTGTCTTTGTGTGATGTGTGTGAAGATTTTTTGGAAACTACCAGTAAAACTCAGGTAAGTCACGGACAAATTAAAAAAATCCTACTTCTACCAGGCCGGTATTTTACTTACCCAAGTGGACAGTGCATGCCCAAGATAAAGAAGAAACTTTGCAGACGTAAAATAGGCAACCACAGATCCTAAACGAGAAACAAGAAACAGATGCTAAAGGAGATGCGGGCACATCCACCGCACTTCGGCCCGCACCGGGTGCACTTCGCTGCGGTGAGGGGGACCCGACACGGTGCTCGGAGCGGAGCCGCCCCGGACACACGGCGCGGTCCGGAGCCCCCCCCGCGCCCGGGACCCGAGGGACCGCACTGACCGCCGCGCCGCCGGCCCTGCGGCTCCGCTGCCCGCGCCATGCCGGCCCGATCCGCCGCTGCCCGCTGCCGACAGGAGGGGGGGACGCGCGGCTCTCTCCGTGTTGCCTTCCCCGACTTAGCCAGCACTGTAGCTGAAGTCGGAAAGCCTTGGCCTTATGCGGCGCGGGCGGCGGGGACGCTCCGCCGCGGAGGGGCCGAGCGCCGCTCGACGCCCGGCTCGGAGCTCTGAGGGGCCGGAGGCTCCGAGGCTGCGGGTTCGGCTCTGGCCGCGCACCGCCCTTTGTATCGGCGGCGGCGGCACCGCCCCCGCCCGGCCCCTCCCGGGGGCGGCCCCGGCCCCGCCGCCGTGCCCGGGGAGCGGGAGCGGCGCCTCGCGGGCACCGCCGGGCTGGGATCGTGTTCGCGGCCTCGGCCACGGCCGTGGGACCCGGCGGCCACCAGGGCCGATCAGAAAGCGGCACAACGCCGAGGTGATTTTCGCTGTGTGCCGGGCCCCTGAGCCCTGCCCCTGGCTGGGCTCTCTGCTGTTGCCGTGGTGGTTACAGCGATTCAGAAAACGTGACATTGGCGAATGGGCAGTTACGCCAAGAAGCCGGGGTTGTAAGGGAAGCGCCAAGTGTCACAAGCCAGCCCTTGAAACACCTGCGAATGACAGTGCTTGCTCCCAATTCAGAGCTTTCAATAAAAAAAAAAAAAACAACTAAGCAAAGTACCAAAATGTAAGCTGTTTAACTGAAATAACACTCTGTTCTAATGAAGATGGTGCAGAATTCACTCCTTCAGTGCTGGCTCAGGCATATTTACGGCCCACCATAAATACTTTTTTTTGCGCACTATGTGACCTACTTTTGGTACTGACCACCACCACAAACTGCATTTTTATAGAACTTAAAAACCAGTCAAAGTGTACAATAAGCTATTTTTTTCTTTCTTTTTTTTTTTTTTCCCCAGGATATACAAAAATATTTAAGAAGTATCTGTCCTTGTGCAGTTGAAAAGATAATGATTGCTCTTGGCTGCCAGATGATTTTTTTCATTGTGTAATACTGCAAAGTTGCCTCCTATATGTGTAAAACTGCTTTTGTTTTGGGTTGTTTTTTCGGTCTTGTTTTGGTTTGGGATTTTTTTCCCCCCAAGTATATAGGCCATCCCAGAAGCAAATGCCTGACATAACAGACCAATAATCTGTTCTGGTGTTGCCATTCCTGTGATCTTGTTCAAAGTATTTCTTGCATCAATTAGATGATTTTCTATGCATGAATCATGGATTATCCTTTGCATAAAGGGAACTAGACCTTGGGAAAAAAAAAATCAGAAATAAAAATTCATATAAACATGGGAAGCCTAAAATTGCTGTTTCAATGGGATTGGTTATCCTAGGTGAGTTAAGTGTTTTTTCTTATGGTATGTTTCTTAAAAAATGCAGAAATTTTTTTCTCAGATTGGCATCAACAGCAGAGGAAATTTTCTTGATGGCTTGTCTTACAAAGCCTTACTGCTTTACTAACAGCTAAAAAGAAAATTATTTTTCCTAAACCGTAACATTTTTAATATCATTAGCCCATATTAAATAAAAAACCCGACAGTGTATCAAAATCAACTGATATTTAGTTGGTTTAAAGTCTATTAAGTGTCAGTGCTTGCATTTTTACTACAATTGCAGTGTAATCCACAAGTAGATACACTTGAATAACTCGAGTCTAACACCTGATTGTTACTCTTAGCAGTAAGGCAGCACACAGTCTCGAGGAGCACGGTGAGATAGATGCCTGCTGTGGTCCAACACATCTGACTTGCATCTTTTCCACCCCTGGTGGCACTTGTGGCCACTGTTACAGTTTGGTTACTGGACTAGGTGGATCTGGGGTCTGATCTGGTCTGTCAGGTACCATACCTAATACAGCAGCACAACTGGATCCTACAGAGATTCACTGTCCACCCAGGAACACTAGGAACACCTACCAGCACAGTACTGCTGGTTAGATCCTATTTTTATTAATAGAGAAGAATGTGGATGAATTAGAGTTGAAATAATAATTTCCGATTGAATGCTCACTGAACTTTATACAAGTGCATTGGATTATTTGGATGAAATCATCATCTCTGTCATTTTGTCTACTGGGTAATGATTTTTTATTTGGTGATATTTAAGGTATGAGAAAAGGCAATGAAAACACAGCTACCATCCTTCGAAATTTAAACAGCAGTGGTTGCTATATCTCTCTGGGATTTCTTGTCACACATGTCTCAGACACAAAGCCACTGCACACATGATGTAGGGTACCTACTACCTGCAGGTATCATCCAGAATTTATTATATCCAAAGCCATATATATTATACCCTTTTCTAAGAATTTCTCTGCCAAATGTCCAGAGGTTCTAGACATAGAGCTAAAAGGCCGTTCTGGATTTATGAAGCATTTGTCTCCTTCTTAAAGCAGGGGAGTTGGCAGGTAGGGAAAATCCATAGTTATTCTCCTGAATTTGCCACCACTTTGCTGATAATCTTTCCCCACATGCTCATTAAAATAAGTCTGAGCTCAGGTCTCTTTCCCTGTCAAACAGGGGATAACAGATCATTCTTTACAATACTGATGTTAAAACCTAATACAGTAGCTTGAGCACTTTGATTTTTACACCTAAAAAAGTTGCCGCTAAAGAAGTCCCAAGTATTCTTATTAATACTCCACCTAAATCCAAATTTTATTAGATTGCTTTGTGAAGCCCTTGTGAATATTTTTAAAGATGTAGCTCCTTTTTCAAGTTGACTGGCTCACCGGAGTCTTTTCACCACAACACTTACAGATTTCTGATGCATTTAGGGAGGTGTTTAATAGCTGGAAGCTACACAAGAGGAGTTACCAGTTTTACTTGGTGTAGCCCCGACTCAGCAGTCTTGCAACAATCTTATACATAATGGGACAGCTACAGATTTGAGACCAGGCCTGACTAATGGTCACTGGCAGAGTGGAAATGGAGACCAAAAAGTGGGATTGGAACTAAAAAGGCTTATATTTATGTTACAGTCTTCCTAGCCTAAATTTTTCAGTGGATAAATTCCATAAGCTTTCTAAGAAATATACTGTTAATGTCATCTCTCTAGTTATTATTTGAGTGAAGAAATATAACTACTGAATTAGGTTTGAGAATTGTTAAGTTTATGATTAAAATATAAAAAATAATTTCATTCAAAAAACAGAGACATTCTTCAAAATATTTCTAAAATGAGACAGCTGTCTAGAACCAAAAAAAGTTATGGTATATTCAATTTGTCAGGCAACAAGGGCAACAATTCAACTATAAGATGTAAACAACTGAAAATGTTTTAATTATTGGTAAATGCATAACTATGATGTGAAGAATATTCAAAGATACGCTTCCAGGAAAGAAATGTCTTAAAACATAAAAGAGGATATATTTTGGCTTTAAACAACTGCCCACATCAGTGGCAGCTTCTTTAAGCACTGTCCTTGTAATAGAGCTACTAAATGTAGAGCAACAGCAATTTTACAGAATAATACCCACATTTGTCATCATGGTTTAAGTAAAGAGGTGTGAATCATAGTGAGACCTCAAGCACGCTCAGATCTTACACTCAGCAGAGAGGTTTCATGAAGTTTAATTATCACGATGTTACCACTCTTCATAAGATGCACCTCTTGGTGTGTAAAGTGGTTTTTTACTCATGTAGCTCACACAAGGCCTAGCAAAACTGGAAAGGATATATGTAATCTGTGCCTTTTGAAGGGTGAAGCACAAAAGCCTTTGCTGCACTGACCCCTGCCATGACTCAGGTACAGAAAGCTGTGGCTCTGTTGCTCATAACCCCACACACTGAACTCTCAGAACTACCATCCCCACATCAGATGACACTCACAGGTTGCAATGCTGTTGCAGAAAGAAACGGGCAGAGATGAGGTGGAGAAAGGTCTCCCAGGTTTTTTTAGGATTACTGCTTCCTTTCAAAAGAAATGCTTTTTACTCCAAAACTATTCATTTCACTTACATGTTAGCAATTTGAATATATATCTACTAATGGTCATTAAGCAAATGCCTGCTCCCTCTCACTTGCTCTAAGATCCACAGTGTGATGCTCCTATTGGATTTGTTTCTCTCAAAGTGACAGCCCCTGTCTCTCAGGGCTAGATGACTAGACCACAGTCATTTTAACCTGAGCTTTTCAGGACCAGGGCTAGACTCCTGTGACAAACTCTTGTGAGAAAACCATCCAGAAGCTCTAGCAAATTCAGAATTGAGAGGTTTATTTGGAGAGGGTAAAATTACCTAGCTTATACTAAACTCCAGCTCAGGGGGGCTGACCCAGCTCTGTGCTCACATGCTCAAGCTAAGATGTTTTAACTGAACAGCGACAGCCTAACTAGTGAGCAACTGCTTAAAATCATGTGTTCTGTGTGACTGTTTGATTCAAGAAGAGAATACTTTTGTCCAATCTTCCTCAGTCATAAGAAAACACTGTACCCTAAACACGAATAAGGAAAACATCCTGTACCAAATGAGAAAAAAGTAATTAAAAGAAAAGAAGACACCATATCTACTTAGGGATAAGTGGATGTTTTGCACCCAAATGTCAGGAGTAACATTTCTGCAAACTCCCTATATCATGTGGCACTTTCATTCTCAAGAGTGGGAATTATTTACTTGAACTGGAACACTGTGTTGAGGAAGAGGCTGAAATGAGTCTGGAGGGTCAGATAACAGTCTATCTGCAATTTGAGCTCATTTGGTTTGTTTTCTTCATTAGAACTTACTGCAGTTTGACTTCTACAGGGTGTCATTGTTCTGCTACTAAAGAATACAACAATGCTTAATGAACAGAATTTTGTTTCCCGTGTGTATTTTAGTAAACATTATGAAAACACTGGGATTTGTTATTTTCCCCACAGCCATCTAATACCTACGAATTTTGCCTTTACTCCTTAATTCATTGTTCAGGTATTTTGGTACATACAATAAAATCAAATGTGAAAGCAAATCAGACAGTATTTGTATCCCTTAAAGAAGAAACCCTGTTATAAGTAGTATGCATTCTTCTCTTGAACAGCTCCTGTAGGAGATTATGGTTGACCTCTCTAACACAGACAGATTTTGTTCACCTTTCTGCAATGTTTTATTCTGATTCTATGCCAAGAAAATACTTAAAACCACATTTTTAACTTCGGGCACATGTTTAGTTTCCATTGATTTCAACGAAATAAAAAACAAACAAAAAATTACTAGATTTAAGATAATGTTGAAAAACTTTTTTGAATAGAAGTGGACCAGGGAATAAAAGTTTATTTTGACCTGCCCTTAGTTTGAACCGAACAATTTCTGCTATCAGTGATCCCACAGGGGAAAAAAGGAAGAACTTCAGTTGCACTATCAATTTCTGTTTCTGGGTGTCTCCTAAAACAGCCTTCATAAAAACATGTTTGTCTTTGGAGACCAATATACACTTATGTTCAAATTAGCCACAACTTGAAAGTAATTTTTTGGAAGGCAAATCATAAAGTATAGGAGGTACTTAGAATTACATGATGAAGTAAGTATATGTCAGCAAACGAAATCATTAATTTGAACTGTTCTGCAGTTATAGAAATAACATCCACCTCAACAGCCATCAGTTTTGTAGTCATTGGTCTTGCAGGTGGAACTGCACCCATAGGCAGCAGGGCTCTGTGCTGGGGCAGGACACTTACCCAAATACATCTTTAGAAAACCTGCAGAGATGATTCTGACATACAGTTATGAGTACAAGAAAAACCTCATACTACCACCTGACTGTATTTGATGTTAGACAGTGATTAACTAGGTCGCCATAACCTATTAAGAAATAATAAGCCATCTTTTCTACTTCTGCAATATCATTAATATAATCTTTTGGTGTTAGCACTGTATTGATTATTCATAATAATAACAACAACAAAATAATCTAGTAATTAGCCATCATTGTACAATTACTTAGCTTTCAATTCTCATAAATTCTGGCCTTAGCTTTCAAAGAGTAGTTTAGCCATCAGACTCAGTCAGATACCTTCTTATAACCACTGCTATATGATTTCACTAACATAGTAAACATCAACTATTGTTTCAGCCAGGTAAACCTGTTCCCATAGGAAGCTCTGTCCATCTTCAGGCTATTTGCTTAAAAGGTAGCAAGCATTAATAAGCAATTTAAAAATTAAAAAAAAAAACAACAAACCACCAAACCTGAAAATTTAAGTTTGCTCTGAAATGTCTTGTATAAAGGCTCTAATAAGAACTTTCATATTAATATTTTGTTAATTTTCGAACTTCTCTGAAGTGAAAGTTAAGGTAATACCACAGGAAGCATTCTCTCTGTTCCATTAATGACACCTGTTGGCCTGAATCATATTACAGAGATGCTGCTGAGGAGACCTCTCCAATGTCCAAAATGGTTCATGGAATCTATTGGCACCAGTGTATTTATGCAGTGTGCTCAGGGACAACATACAAACTCCTCTGCCTCTGAAAGTTTTTCAAAGCCTTTGGCCACAGTGGTGCTCTCAGCCCTCACTTTCAGCTCTGTGCAAGCACTGCTCTATCAGAGCTGCAAACATGGCTTACAGGTTTTTTTCACAGAGCTCTTTTATTTTTTTGTTTCCCAAAATCTTAAATACAGATCTACTCGGTACCTTAAATCGATGAACAAGAAAACACAAATATGACTGATAGCTTGCTGTTATCTAAAACTTCTCCACCCTATTATTATGGCTAGCACTCCCAAATGGATGAAATGATCTGTTATCCTAACTCAGATAATTGGCTAAAGTACAATTTTTCATGGAACAACCATGCTCAGTGGCCTAAATCGTGATACATCTAAATAATTAGGGAAACCAGGTCCCAATGTAAATGCCCTCTGAAAATTTTAAAAGCAAGAAGAAGTGGATCAGGGAAGGCTGCTGGACAAGTTGAGCATGGATCAGTTGAACATGAAGCAGTGTGTCCTTGCAGCAGAGAAGGCCAAGTGACCTCTGAGCTGTTTTAACAACAGCATTGTTGGGAGGTCCAGGGAATTGATTCTTTCCCTCATTTGGCACCTGTGAGACTGCATCTGGAGTACTGTGACCATTCCTCTGGACAAGAAGAACACTGAAATACTGGAGTGAGTTTAGCAAAGGGTCACCAAGATAGTCAGGGAGCTGGAGCACACCATATAAGAGGAAAGGCTGAAGGAGCAGGGCCTGTCCACACTAGAGAAGGCTCAGGACATATCTTAATACTGTCAGAGGATACACAGAAGATGGAGCCAAATTCTCCTTGGAGGTGCAATAGGACAAGAGGAAACAGATCACACTAAAGATCCACCAAGCAGAGTCAGTGCATATAAGAAGAAATGGTCAAAAACTCATCCTGTTTGTTTGAGAAGACAATGTTGATTTGAATTTGGGAAGGGTTATATATACCTAGATGTTACAGAAGAATTGCTCATGAGTCAACTCAATTTAAATCAAGGTTAAATTAATATAATAAACACAATCAGATCTCTAAGATGTTGCACATCAGGAGATCAAACATTAATAAATTAAGGGAACTGATATGGAAAGTTAGCAACATCATGGGGCCCTGGTCATATGAAGCCTGGCATGTGAGTCAAATGTGAGGTAGCAAGAATCCTTTCCTGGTATAGCAGTGTCAGGAAAAAGAGAAAATATTTTCAAACAACTTAAAACAACTATGAGGAGGGAAAAATCTAACAAAGTCTGTATATTACTGGTACTGCAAATACCGGTGCCAGTACACTGTATATTAGGTATATTCTTAAACTACCCTGCGTAGGTTCACACATAGAAAAAGTAAAACAATGGCAAGATCAATGGATTTTAAATTGTCTCTTAATGTAGTATGATTTTTTTTTTCTGACCTCAGCTGGGGCTGAGGGAGGGCTCTTGCTTCACTGCAGAAGAGGTTGACTTAAGTTGCTTTTCAAGGTAAATTTCAAGTAAGTAGCCTTTTAAATCTATGGGCAGCTCACTAATTATGTCTTCAGTCCTATAAAACACATAATTGTCCATTACTGAATTCAGTAGAAATAGTCAAACGTTAATTATGCACGTGCTTCCAAGTGTTTTCAGGATGAGAGTCCATGCCAAAGTCAATTAAGTATAGGGCTCCAAAGTGGTTGGGAAATTACATAGGATAAACAGGCAGAGGATGTTTCTTAAGTGAAGGTGCAATTCTGGGTGTCAGACATGGTCAGGAGCATTGTTGTGATGTATTTAACCTTGCGAACAAACAGAAGAGTTGTTGTAACATATAATTATGAAAGACAACTTTGTCACAATTAAACCTCTAACTAATGTCTATTTACACAATATTGACATCCATCTGGAGGAGCACAGGTTTTTCATTTGTGAATTCCTTTCTTCTGTAGTCTTTCTGTTTTGACCACATTCCTATTGCCAGCAATCGATTTCGTACCTCCCATTGCAAAACAAGTATTTTATTTATGCTTTGCCAATAACAAGTTTCGAGACAGTGATTATTTTAGATGAAAAACTGCTCAGTGACTACATGTTACATAGGGTCAAAATAAACTCCTTAAACATGGGCATCTATTTCAAGAGACCTCTGTGAAACTACAACATCCAAATGGTAAATACAACACAGATCCTGTAAAGAGACCTGGGCTCTTCTGAGGTGTAACTGGGTGGCAAACAGGATACCCTCTGTCATCTCAGATGACAATAGATGTCTAAATTTAGAAAAACAGAGCAAATTCTTACTCTCTGAAAACCTTACTGAGGCTGCTGGATCTTTAGGATGGCATGTGTTTATTAGTATGGCAGGTTTTTGGCTTTTTTGCAGAGTACTTTGCCAGTATTTCTATGTTGAGACTCAGCAGCACTTCTGCACCAGGTTTTACAGCGACACTGGAAAAGAGCTGAGGTTCAGGAAGACTGAGAGCCACATTCAGTTTTCCCAAATCTACTTCAGTCTTGGTGTCCAGCATTTTCCACTGGAAAACCCTACAGCTAACCAACAGAAACACTATGACTTAGTTGTAATTTGTATGGCCTGAGTTTGACCTTACACAGCTTTCTCCAACATGATCCCTTGGGGCCAGCAGAACCCTTGGATGGAGCCTTAATGGGGAACTTGTCCTGACTGATTTTTAGAAGGCACTCTGAAAGAAGAAAATGAGGTCTCTACAATATATGAGCTTTTGCTGTTGTAATGACTAACAGGTTGTAGTTGTAACCGAAGGCGCTACTCACTAGAAAGGTGAGAATCATTCCAAATTGTCCAAGGGAACATACCCGCCTTCACAATCATTATTCTTAGATAACTAAATACATGGATATGGGCTGTGGGAATCACTATTTGGAATAAAATAGTTCAGATCCTTAGCATTTTGTACAGGTGCCTAGACTCGGTGATTTACAGGAAGACATCAAAAGAAGTATTTCATTAACTCATTCAAGACATGAGATTCATTCCTGTGATTTGTTTGGTACACCCATTCAATCAGCAAAATTACATAATTATGCTCTGATCTGTCAAATCAACAAATGGAAGATTCCAAATGGAAGATTCAAGGTTTATTACTTTCTCTAAAATGCACAGGCCAAAGATAGTGGGACAGGGAGGCTGGGCATTTACTTAAGTAGGGAAGGATGAGGGAAGAAAGAAAATTCAAAACTGTACCTGCCAGTGAGCACATGATCTGATCTCCAGTGGGGCCTGCAAGAAGCAGAAGGCAAATGGGAAGACAGCAAAGGGAAAAAAATAAAAATTAAAGCTTGGGCACACAGGAAGACAAGACTGAGGAAGAGACTGAATGCAGCGACTGACCAGCAGCCCGGGTGCCAGGCCCTTCTGGATTTTGATCTTACTTTCCGTGCTGACTCACCCTGTGGCCGCCAACCAATGGCTCCACCTTCATGTTTCAGTTTCTCATAAGCAGGTTGGCATTTATCTATTAGCCTTACGGACTGTTGTAAAGATAATTAATAAAGGTTTGGAAAGCGCTTTGAAGATGAAAGGCCAAATTCACAGTAGGAGGGCATGGAACTGAGTTGCTCATTCGTTTTCAGCAAAACCAGTCTATTCTTACAGAAAGCACACAAAAAAATTGCCATTTGCTATTGCCACCTACTCTCTTCTCTACCTATTTTCACCTATTATTACACTCTGTGTTTAACTAATGTTTGATTCAAGCAAATCACATGTGTACAACTATTTATCATCTAAAGTTAATCATGTGCCCAACTGATTGTCAGATTAGATTCCAAGACTAAATGGTGTATAGAGGGCTGTCTATTATTGTGTATCTACAGAAACATCTGATAAACACTTTTTCAAGTACAAATAATAACAGCTGGCAAGTTATAAAACAGTGACAAATACATTTAGCACTGGTCATCAGCTCTCTGAAGTTGGGACCATTTTTAAGGTCCATTTTTCTGCCTTAGCATCAAAGTAAATGTTGATGCTGGGTGTTTGTTACAATTTTGTATTATTAAAATATACTTATCAAAAGCACCTCAAACTGACCTTCCCTAATGATTCCTCTGCTCTAGGCTGAAGTCTTTCAGGTAGGCAAAACAGTCTTAGCTGTTAGGCCATTAGTGTTTTATGGGTGCCATAAACAAACTGTAATTTCTATCCAACTCAATATGTCTGTCTTTAATATGAGTCTATTTAAAGTTTTGTGTGTCAGGCTTTACAGATTCAACTATCTATGAAATCACAACAACTTGACCTGGTTTGGTAATGTGTCACAGAAGAAAGCTCAATTGAGAAAGCTCAGTAGCCATCCTGAAATAAAGTTTATTTGTAAACTATTCAAACAAATGATTTTATAAATAATTTTGAACTGTATTTTTAGTGTGTTGCCAATTAAGATTTGCTGTGTTTGGTCAGGCATTGCCACTGAATTATCATCATCTATTACAGCAATAGAAAAGATGGCTATTCAATGTGAATTAGTACATGAAATGTACAATGAAGTGACTGGTCCACTTCTGCTTCTACTGTACATAATAAGTGAGTAAACTAGATTTTCATTCTAAGAAGAACTAGAAAACTTGCTGAAAGATAAAAATATTATTAAATTCTGGGAAAAAAAATTGCTTTTAAGGCTTAATACATTTGTAGTTTAGGAAAATCCAGTGCAAAATAATTTATCATCTCTGCAAGGTGTTCGAATGGGAACATAACCAAGCACACAATAGGTTTTGTAAAAAAAGACAGCTAAGTTGTAATTATTTAACAGACAAAATAACAGCTAGTTTAAAAACAAACAGACTGTATCTCCAATTTCAAAACACCACATATAATATCACTTGAGAAGTTGCAAGAAGTGTCATTACATCCAAATATTCACATCTAAATATGAAAGAAAAACAACAATGTTTTTGTGGCTTGAGTGGCTTAACTGAAAGTTGGATGGAACCACTGATAATTCACTGCTTTCTCCCTACTGATACCAAAATGAAATGATACAGCAGTTTGCTAACCAGTAATCTTGGATTCCTCCTGCCTGGGGCTCTGTCCCTGATGCAGGGGGCACCTACAATGCAGTCTCTCACACCAATCCACTTCTGGCAGCAGTGAACTAAGCAGAAGCTACACAGCCTGGCTAGAAAATGGGGTACGTGCTCAGGCAGCCCATGTTGAGCTTTATGCTGCCATACCTACCAGTACTGCTGAACATGCTACTAACTCCAGGGAAAACACACCAATAGTATGTCATGGTTTCCTTTATCAGCAGCTCAGTGGTTGTAGAGTGAGAATCCACTGGTCAAACTCTATTTTTTGTTCTATCATGCGGGTTTTTTTATGTCTTTCTAATCAAGTGCATATTTTGTCTTAGTTTCACGTGCTATTAAAAGAGAGATATTTTCTAAAGTCTCCTAAAATTTCTGGATGAACAGTGTCCTGCACAGTAAATTCACAGCACTGTCATATGCAGTCATGTCTGGTTTTATATCCTCATCTACAGAATGAGGATTATTTTATGTGTTACAATTAACAGGTCACTAAGAGGTTAAATTTATGAACGTCAGTCAGCTATTCTGAAAACCTGAAAATGGAGACAGCATTCAACAAATCATTTTATTACTTTCCCCACATGCATCCTGCATAAAGTTTAACTCTACAGAGAGGCCAGGGAGCAGGAGACAGGGAACAGTGATGTTATTGTGCCCAGGGTGGTATTAAACAATGACCATTATAAGGTGATGATAATTTATCAACTGAATGGAACAATGGCAGAGGCCTAGCACCCAGTACTCTATTAGTTGTGACATTATAAATCAGAGAGCTTACAAGAAGGAGGTCAGTTCTCTGGACTAATTGTGTTCGGCTACTTGTTGAGAATTGTTTTTGTAGGAAATGTGTAGTTCAGTTTACAGATCTAGTGTACTAAAAATTAGACAACCAAAAGGACTAAAACTCAGCTAAGCTCCTCTCCCAGTGGTACCAGGCAGGTTCCTTTGTGGCAGGATGCTGAGCACTTCTTAAAATCCAAGGGGAAAGCGTGCAGTTTGCAGGATTCATGTGTCATGATTTGTTCTTTGTGAGGAGGAGTCACACTGTTAACATCTAAAACATGTTTCCACACTGTCCACAGTACTGGATGCTCTTCAGGAAACAAAGCAGTTGGACAAAGCTAAGTAGTGGGTAATTCAAACACCCTTTTTATATTTATTTATTCATTTGTTTGTTTATAAAAAACTGGCTAACAGCACTGGAGCTTGTCACACTGAAAACTACGGACCAGTTAATATGCAGTGTGTCTGACCATACCATAGTTCTCCCAAGGAAAGAAGATCCTTATGCAGTGAACAAAGAGGTGCTAAGTTCAGGCAGACATCACTTTCCCTTCATGGCCCCCTCCGTGCCTTCCCACTGTGCTTGCCACGTTCTTTCTGACGTGCAACAGCTTTTTGGTGAGCAATCTGCACGTGAATTGAGAGATAAAGTGAAGCCGTTAGAGCAGGGGCTGTGCAGCAGCTCAGCAAAGCACGTAGCTGCAGGAGCAAAGGCTTATCTGCTGAACAGAGGGGACAAGAGGGAAAGCAGGATGTGTAAAAGTCAAATCTGAAATGCAAGATGCAATTCATTTATTTTAGGTGTTAGAAAAAAAGGGAAATTAAAGAACCGGAGTAAAGTGGAGTGAAGTGGATTGACTGGCCAGGTCAGAAAGTTTTTTCTATCGCAAACAGTGTGATAAAAGCATGAAAGATGGAAAACATTAATTGATCACATACAGTAGTACTGTCAGCATGAAAGAAGTAAGGACATTAACTTCAGTACCTGAACATGCACAAGAAAATAAGGCTTCCTTCAAATACAGTGAAGATGGTGTATACTGACCTTGTTCTCTCCTCTCTGCAGTATTACTTCACACAAGTTCAACACAAGTTCTGTTGCAGCCTTTGGGACAACTGCTAAGTACAATCTTTGTATTGGAGTCCGTGGCAGAGCAGTGAATATGGGAAATGGGGTTTATGTAGCATTCCCCACAGATACAGATCATCTCACAGAGGCAGATGTGAGCAGGCTCACTGGAAAGAAGGGACACTGATTAAAGGAAGATGTTGCAGATGAATATCAGGCCACATTGTGGCAGGTTTTATGGGCCTTATGAGTTGTTAGACACCTTCAAGTTTTTTTTTTTGATCTCAAAGATTTGAATACCAGGACAATTCATGCTGGAGAAGAGGTCAGAAGGTCTCTTGTCTAATATCCTGCTCCAAGCAAGGTCAGCAATGAGATAAAGTTACTCAAAGGTTTATCCAGTTAGGTCTTGAAAACCTCCAAGGCTGGAGACTGCAAAACATCCCTGGACAACCTGCTCCACTGCTCCACTGTTCTCATCTGCATCTTCTTCTATCTCATCTGAGAAATTAATTAATGC
Organism: Lepidothrix coronata; assembly: GCF_001604755.1. Taxonomy (NCBI): domain Eukaryota; kingdom Metazoa; phylum Chordata; class Aves; order Passeriformes; family Pipridae; genus Lepidothrix; species Lepidothrix coronata. Next base: position 1,233,994 of record NW_016690329.1, read on the forward strand.
TTCCAGTTGCCAGATATCTCCTCTATCTGTTCCTGCTTCATCCTCATTGATAGTGGCACCCTGGAATTGCTGTGGCATTATGATGAAAATAAAACCCAAGGAAGATGATGCTGTGCTATAAACTTAACCCCCCATCCTTGTTCAGGGGATCGTACAGCATTAGCTGATGGCACTGTCACGTTATGAACAGTCTCACAGTTGTTATATTTAAATTCTGTAGGCTAAAAGGCTGAAGTCTAGTGATTTTAGGAGCATCCACCTGACTTCAGGACAATCTGAAAACATTCTCACTGTCATCAGAGCAAGGATTTCAGTCCCCAGGGATGTTTTATGAAGGACAAGAAGCAGCTGTACAAGCATTCCTGCCAAAATAATCAACAAAACAGTAACTGGCAGTAACTGGAGCAACTGGATGCATATTTTGCACCCTGAGAACTGCAGGGAGCCAAAATAAGAGCAACAGCAATGGAAGAAGTAGTTAAGTAGTCAGGGAGATAGAAAAGGACAGCAAGATACTCCATGATATGGATTTTTATTCATTTTGAGGTGTGCCAATGGGCCTTCTGAGGCAGAGGTGAGGCTGCCCAGCACCTCAGCAAATTAAAAATCAGCAACGTCATTTGGGTCCCAAGCAAAGCAATGATAAATGTTCTTCCCACACCTATGCACAGAGGTGTGGCACTCTGGTCTTTCAGCAAATCTCTATTTGGAGGAAAACACCTTGCTAGATAAAGCTACTGCCTAGTAAGAGCCTTTCATAATGTACACTCTAAACCTGGCTGAGTAACCCAGGAAAGTTCCTCCAACTAATAATCCTTCCTGTCCCAAGCTGGCGTTTTTTAGATAATTCTGTGGACACTGCAGAGTGCTCAAGGGCAGAATATTGGCCTGATTACACCACACTCCCTCCTCAGACACAATGCAGAATTTTCAGTCAGGATGTTGCAGCTGTTCCACCGCTGTGCACTGCGGTGTTATGCAATAATTTAGGCCAGGAAATGGAGATTACTTCATACCTTTTTGCAGAGTGGGTGAGGATTTATGAAAATTCTCAGAGGTAAAGTTTTATTTTACAATTAAACAATAGGCAAATAAACACATGAAGCAACGGCACTAAAGTCAATCAGGAAGCCTGCTTAATGACTTTCAAATATGAAGAACTAAAAGTACAGTCTAAGGTAAAATGACAATAACATATGGAAGAAATAAAAATATCCTCAGCCTGTTCATCTCAACTGCTGAGTTTACCAGAAATATTTTGCCTGCTATTGGATCATAGAGAAGATGCTCCACAGGCAGTAAGAACTACTTGATCCAAACACACAGGACACTCTGTTTGATGAGAAGCAAACTATAGAGAATTAAATAGTGAAATGCTGCTAAATCATTTTCTTATGGATGAGGTCATTTGAAGACAAATGCCATCTCTTCTGCTCATCAGAAATTGATAGATATTTAATAAACAAACCCTTGCAAAAAGACCTATTTACTGTCTACATCTATGCTACAGTCTCACTTTTAAAGATTAACTAGTTAGAAAATCATTAAAAATTAATTGTATTAATACCTAAGGAGAATTCCTTTTAGTTGTACCTCTCAGCAAAAACTGTAGCAAATGCTTCAGTGGAAAAACAAACAAACAAAAATGTTCTAATGCTGAAATAAAAATGCAGAGAACTTCAGGGAATTCAGTTATCTTTAATTAATCGTGCTAATTAGCATAGTGGAAGCCTCAAAATTGAAGATGATAACCAAAGCTTAGCATTGCCAATTGCCTATCTTCTGATACAAGACAAGTCTGATTGCACTGGTATTTGAGAAATTGTTTTAATTAAACTTAGCAGCTAGCACAAGATACTGTGCCATTGTGTTGTTGCTGTTGATTTCTTAAAATGAACATTTGATCCTGCAGCATTTGATCCATTGCACTTTATCTAAGTGCCTGACATTTTGGCCTCGCCCTGCAGCAGCCAGAACTACAGAGCAGATTTCAGCAGATGTGCAACTCACTGTTGCTTTTGCACACACCAGTACAGAAGGAGACTGAGGGGCTTGAATCAGTTCCTTTCTGACACCTAATGAAGCATGAAATTTTGTTCTCTTTATTCTACTGTGCCCTATGACAAAAAATATCATTAGAGCTCAGAAAATTAGTCTATTAAAAAAAAAAATCAGCGTTTTAAAACTAGGGATTTCTGTGGCATTGCATTTCACCCACCGTGTGCAAATATGAATATTTTCAGTTCTAAATACATTACGACCCCAGCACCCATCAGTTCTTTCTCTGCTATAAAATTAAATTTAAAAGAGGCAACAATCCCTACTATTTGGATGTCTCGTTCAACCATTTTTCCAGGTCTGATACAGTTGTAAATAAATTCTCCCACACATCCAACATACACTACCAGTGAAGTGTTAGATCAGACAGATAATTACTGTCAACACTGTTAGCAATGATCTTGCCAATCATGTAGCAAGTATTTCCTCATTTATGTTCTGCATAGGGCTAGCAATGTCAGCAGAGTAGATGGTGTAACCTGTCATTAGAAGCTCTGCTGGGAAGAGGTTGAATACTACAAACCTTCTCTTCCCCCACTCCCTCAAATCACTTCCCTATCTGCATGTTAGAACACAAAACCCTTATCATCAGTAATCAGCTTTGTCCTCAGCATCAGAATATGAGACACTCACAACTTTGCAATGGCTAAAAACTGAATTGTCCAGTAACTGGAGTCAAATCTTCGGCTTTCTTCATCAGCTGTGTGCACGATGCAGCCTTGTCAAACAAAAATACCTTCAGTTTTGAAAATCTAAAAGCAGATTGAATAACACTGAGTATATTATCAAGATAATATATTGAGGTATACACTGAACACTGAACATGCTTACCAATGTAAATACTAAGACATTCTGCATGGTTTTGGAATGGAGTAGTGTCTGAAAGAAAACAGGAAACTGCAGTGATCCCAGATGCATGTTTAGGATGGATTCACTACATGTTGTATGGAAACTGCCCCCCTTGCTGTTCTGTTCATTTGAGTGTTTTAATTCACCTGAGTCTGCGTTTTAATGACTTCTGCAAACTTGAAAAAACATTAGTTGAGGTATCCACGAAGATTTAAAAATCCTTTTCAAAACAGCATCTGGCATCCTCAGAGGTCATCAAGCTTAAGAGAAAATTGTGTATCAGTAGGCAACACAGATCAGAAGTGGAGTAAGAACAACATCTTTTAACCTAAAACTATCTATAATTCCTCCCGTTCTCCTGAAGTGTTTTTTTAAATTGTATGTTTTACGGTTCTTTTAAGTGCTTAGTATCACCTAACTTCCTTATTTGTCTTTATTTGACAGATACATACTTAAGAAACATGGAATTCTACAATATAAAGAAGCACTATCAACAATAAATAGACTATCTAGGATTATTATCTAATACAGTATGCTTATGTGCATATATATAAATTTGTATTTCACTACTCACACACAAACTTGCACACACTTAAATTTATACAAATGAGACATTAAGTTCCATTAGAGCTAATGAAAATCCTCCAGCAGCAAGACTTTCAGGACTGTGCTGCTTATATTCCCTACAAGAAGAATGCAGTCACCCAAAAAGTTCTTCACCAGCTCCTCTTTCTTTGCAATCAACAGTCATTAGATTGAAGTTATCTACAAGAGGAAGGCAGCAGAATTTGGCTTTGTGGACTACTGTTCATTTAAACAAGAAAGATGCAGATTGCATGTCCAGGTCCTTATATAATAAGATGATAATGACTTGAATTACAGTTCAAATACCAACTACCATAACAAACAAAAAATAAATCCTTCTTACAATCCTTACTCAGAATGAGAAATGCATTTCATTTCCCAATGTCATGTATGAACAAAATTTTCCAATTTTTCAGGCATTCAAATATATATTTTATTCTCCAAGGTGTTAGCTGTTAACTCTTTCATTAAAAAAAATAAAGCTAGAGCACTAAAGGAGGAATCATACAGTCTGCAGGAGTCTAGTCTAGTGCATTACTGAAAATAAGCCTGGCAATGTCTCCTGGCAACACTTAATAAACACAGTAAACAAGTAAGTTACATGCACAGTAACTGAATGCTAGAGCTTTCATTTCTTAGCCAAAGATATTTTCAATAGTTCTATGCACTGTTGAGGAACTGTTGCACCCATTTCAGTAGCAGACAATCCATACTGGGCTACATAGTGGACTTATTTAATAGAGGATTAAACATCAATTGAATAAGTCAGATAAAAAGTAAAATGAAAAACAAGAAAGAGCAATAATTGCCTTCCTCTGATTTTTAACTCCTCCTAGTTAATACAGTTTTTAATCAGATATCTTAATGTAATTTCTGCAGTAGGTGTATAACTAATAGAGTAAATCTGATAGCTGCAAGGGCTATGAGGCCTTTTCAGCAGGTATTGGCCAAACCTGTCTGCTCTGCTTTAATTATGCTGGTAACTGTATAAATTCTATAACAGTTGTGACAGATTTATCACTTAAACTCTGCTCACCAATAAGCTAAACACAATCTCTGACACTACTGCTCAGGGGCTTGAATGTGGGGGTTTTTTCCTACTGGTATAGAGTGGTCAAGAACACCTGCAGTCAAATCTTAACCCTTTTCTGTGTCTAAAGGTTGCTTTAAATTTTGAATTGTCTTTTGAGCTCTGAACACTCTTCATAAGAGGATTTTGATCATTCATTATCACCTTGATAATCATTTTTAAGCATTTCATTGAGGATGGAAGCCAGCAGAGAAGGCTAAGAAGATACAAAGGAAATTAAAAACCATTGCCTGTTTTCCCTTTTTCAGAGAGAACTTTCATCCTTTTGGACTGGAATAATTCCAGAAATGTATGTTCCTTCATTATAATTCATTGTCACGCCTCTATTTTTGTTCTGGTCTGGAGGGAATCAAATGTGGTCACATCTTGCTCATGTTGCTTGCAATTTCACCAAGACTGGTTCCATAGTTTAGTTTCATATGCTACTACTGGCCACTCTACATTTTCCTCCTTTATGCCATGTAGATTGGTGCTGACAGAACCGTCACTTCAACCTATTGTGACTGTAAGGAAAATTTGGCAAGGGTTGCTTATTCTAAATTCAGTATTCTTATTCCTGACTTCCGCTGCTAACCAAGGTCACTACTTCTGAGTTCAGGTCTGTCAACTTACCCTGATACTCTCACGTTCTTTGTAAAAAGGTTTTAAAATTTTGCTTTAACAGTATTAACTGAACCTACATTGTGTGTAGGCTGAGACATTAACTTACAGGCATCTGGTGTTAGCTTTGGGTTGTTTTGTTTTCCAGACAGCTACTACAGTGTCCTGATTTCAGAAGTGCTGAATACCAGTACCTTTCTTTAGAGAAATGTCAGAACATTTACAAAAAGGATGTTACTAGAATGTTCAATGTTACAAAACCGTATGATTTATCTGTCACATATGATAATGTATGTTACTGGCAGAAAGACCTTTATTCTATTACCTAAGCTACTGGTAAATTCAGAGCCATGGGCAATGTTTTGATAGATATTCAACAATTAAAATACATGCCAGGATTTATGCAATGATACCTCTCCCTCCCTTGTGGTTATTCTTGCTGCAAATGATGAATTAACATTTTAAAAAATCAGCACTGTGAATACCTAGGAAGGTAGACAAATTAGTGCATTTTCAGTTACTGTATGAGATACAGATAAGGCAAACATTCAAACCCTATCAACAATTACATTGCTGGTTTCTATATTTCTAGTGGTTCTGCCTTGGAAGAGAAGGAAACCTTTTGAGGGCATAAAACGTGAGGTTCTTACACCTCACAGTAGTTATAGCCCACTCTTTTGTACTACTATACATCCTTCTTCCTTAATTCCACAGCTGTAATTACTTCAAGAATTGTGTTAAATGCAGGAAAGAGTATAGGATCAGTGATGGTGTTCACAGGAGGATAGCTGGGGAGAGCAATTAAATCCCAGTGATGTTTAAACTTCAAATAAGATGACAATCATAGTAAAACTTAAGGCACAGGAACTTGTAACCAGGGAATTTTGCCTTTCCTCAGGTTTTATGTCAACGTGGCAAACAGAAATGTTTTTGTTCTGTGATGACTTAAAATAAATGTTTTATGAAATGTTTTCTGTGAGCTTTTTTGTCAGAGCTCACCCAGATTTCCTCTCTGTATTCATCTATCTCAGTCAGGCATTTTGAGTTCTGTGGACCCTTAAAGCACTAAGTATCATATTCACCATAAAAGGATGGTCAACAAGTATAACCCTCAAGACTGAAAGTTCTACTAAGTATTCAGTTATCTGGGTGTCAGGTTTTTGCCATGTGTGCAGGTTGATTTGTACCAAAGTTTCAAGCAGAGATAAAAAAAGAAGAAAAAAAAAAAAAAGCTAGAGAGGAATAATCACAATGGGTAATGGGGTAAATGGAAAGCCCTCACAGTAGCCTAAGACAGAAACAATGAAGTTTAAAAATAAGTGAAGCCCAACAAGCCATTTGATAGCATGGCCTCCGGCACATTAGAACTTGAAAACCCAAGAGTTGCCTTTCAAATAACTCCCCTCTCCAAACATGGAAAAACAATCTCTGTCCTTGGTGTCCAAGGTACTGTATTTACTCACTAGCAAGAGCCAAGTCCAAATGTATATGACAATGAGAACAAAGGCACAAAAAGCACATGAGAGCAGCGCGTTTAATAAAACAATCCAGGCAAGGTCCTAATCCAGCAAGGTGTCTCAAATGAACAGCCTTACCTTCACTCTTGCCTTAGAGAGCCTTGCAAACTTATTATGCATTTCCCCTTTCCCCAGCCTACTCAGACATGTTCTGGTCTGCTCAAGCTCACACTTAGGCAGGTCCATTTGGTGTCTATGGAACATGCTTTATGGGACTGTAACTGTCTCAGCTGAAATGACTAAGTCCCTGATTCCAGGAGACCCATACTTTAATAACCCATCCTGCTCAGGCCTGCCTCCTCCTTCAAAGCAATCTAATCTCTGTGCTTTATCTTCAAGAAAATATCAGTTGTACACAGTATTAAACACAATACTTACTGTCAGGGAGGCACTCCCAACAGGAAAGAGAAGCAAGCACATAATTATCTCTAGTCTTCTCCAGGCTTCCTAGCTCAGCTTCCAAAAAGAAGACTTACTGGGCAGGCTGATCTTCACTCAGAGTGTTTTTGGTGCCATTCTCTTTTCCTTTTCTCCCTAGCACTGATCTGATTTGTATCAAGATGCTCAATCCAAAGTAAAGCAAAGGAGGCATCAGTCCCTCCAGTGTCTCTGAGCAGTTCTAAGCCTCTCATATCCTTGCTCTTTGGTGGCATCAACAGAAGAGCTTCCAGCATCCAGGCACCAGGCTCCCATCTTCACACTGCAAACAAAATGTTCGTTGTTGTAAGACAGAGCATTTGATTTTTTAAGATCCCTGAACATTCACTGCCCAAAATATGTACCTGGAAATCTGATCCCATATTCAAACTAGACTGTTACTACAGTAAATGTGTGCATGGGTTCAAAAGCCTGTGAGGGACTGCCCTGCCAGGTTATAAAGTCTCTATAGCAAAAGGGAGTTCATAAACAAGAGACAAACCCCCAAATCTTTTAGTTCTACTTTTCTAAGTGAAACTACCACTGATGTGAACTTAACGTTCTTTTACACTCTAACAAAGTGCACAAGTTGTTCTGCACTAAGGGAGGAAAAATTATGAAAATTAAAGGTCAAACTCTTCTCATCTACTGCAACACAGGACCTGGAGAAAGGCTCCTGTATTCATTAGAGTTACTTCAGATTTACATTGAAGAACACAGTGGACTTGGAAAAGTCTATTTTTAAATCCTCTCCTCATCATCAGATGAAAGACTGATGGGAGTATTTTACAGACAAGCTGCTTGGTTCAGCACTTTTAGAAGCTTTAAGGAATGCAATCAGATTGTAAAAACTTATGAGAGACTGATGATAGTCCTAAGCTATTTTGACAAGAGCCTTGAGATCGTCCATGTGAAAGTGATGAAATTCTGCTTTAAATTAGAAAATTAAGAATTTTATGCGTGTGACCTACACAGAAGTTTTGCGTGAAGGAGTTCTCAGATTGCTTTAATAGTGTATCAGAACTAAATGCCGAAAAAAATGATTGTACTTCAAGCTCCCAAAAGCGCTCAGACTTCTTGTTTTACTTGCAGTGACAGGACTTTTAAAGTAGAATGATTATAGGGTTTGAAAGGTTTCTTGTGCAACTGAAAATCTAGATACTTAACCTAAGAAAACAAACCACAACTTCACCCAGATTCCAGTACACAGATACAAATCCCTGGCTGTGTAAATTAACCTAACTCCCTCCGAATCCTAACATATCAGATAAATTAGCAGAAGGATTACCATAAAGTAAACCCAACTAATTTCAACAATTCAAGTTTTCTTAGACCAGTATGAGTTAGCAAATTATTAAAATATAGGTTCAGCTGAGAAATTAACAGGGATTGATGTTACATCTCAGAATCTACTCACGTGGATTCTGATGTAACAACGTCTGGATACAAAACAACCCAGGATCAGAACTGAAAATGTTCCAAAACAGGCAAAAACCTACACAAATTCAAATAACCTTTAACTGTGCTCTCCCCTTCCAGAGACCTGATCCACCTGTGTTATATCCCTGGCTCCATTGTTTCTCGGACTGTCTCTGAGCAGCCAGCACAGTTCCGGCTTGCTCTCTTGTGGCCAGTGTTAGAGCTACAATTGTCCTGGTACTGTTCTGTTCCAGGGACCTCTGTGAGTGGTCCCTTCTAAAACTCGGCAGGTTTCCTCAGATTACAGTCACTTACAGCCGAGCCCGTGACTCAGATTTGAACACACAACCAGGTTGTTGTTGTTGAACATGTCACCGAGCACGAGCTGAGGTACAGAACCGCAGCAAAGAATGGGAACCTGGCACTGCCAAAGCCTCAAAGGCAACATCAGTCCTACCCTGTAGCTCTCACATCTGTGAAGTCATCTGACACAAATGGATGGACCACATCCTGAAAAGAGATCTTCAAGACTCGTGGTGTTTTCAGAAGGAAATGGCCTCACATTTTCAGGGTGCTTTTAAAAGCCGCCTTTCAGAGCTTGCGCTTGGCTATTTGAGGATACTGTTCTGGCCATGCATTTGCTAACAGGTGACAGCACCTTCAAATACTTGCTGGCACTGGTGACTGTTTTGTAGCTGTTTACACTGGTTGTTGGGCAATTTGTGCTATTTTATATATTTTTAAAGATGCCAGATGCTGAAAAGGTGAGGCCTTTTTAAAAGACTGAAATAGTCCTTGATCCTTTATTAACGTTGCATCAGGCCTCATTAATCTCAAAAAAGGTAGTTTTATGGCAGTAAAAAGAAAAATAGTTCAGAGCACCAGAGGTGGCACAAGAGCACAGACACAAGCAGATTGACCAGAGATGTATCCAGTACGACTGTAATTTCAGGAGTGATCTTGCTGCAGGAATCCATTCATTTTAAAAAGGACTTATCAAAAGCCCATTCCATATCAGTAGAAGAATCACCAATTTGTGGTAAGACCAGAAGCTGAAAACATTCCACATTTGCTATTATGCCTCAAGACCATTATCAGCACTCTTCTGAAGAAATCAATAAAACTGAGTGATGGATTTTTGATTAATAAACATTAACTGCATTTATTACTGAACATAAGAAGGATAATCACTACAGACATTATACTTTGACTACTGGGTTACTTGATCATCAACCTTTGTAACATATCAACAGCAAATAAAACACTCGGGCAGCAGAGGGTTGGGAGTTACTCAGATTAAACAAGTTACTCAACAGAACAAGAGTGACAAACTACAAAGCACACTGAACAATATCACCAGAACTGTTTTGCGTGACCCAGATATGTGTATTTCCTCCAGAATTTGAAGGACAAGCCTCAGAACCACTCCAGCCCCGGGGCAACAATTTCCCAGCAGCTTCAGTTCTTCTGCTTTTTGGGAGTGCCAGAATCACACAAGCACTGGTGCACTGCAGAGAAAAAAGGATCAGCTCCCTGACCTGTCCCACCACACAGTCTCACACACAGCCATGGTCATGCAAGGCTGGAGGCACAAGCGTGTGGTTGCAGGTGGAGGGAAGAGCAAGACCGACCTTTTCTGAAGATGTAACTGCAGTTTCTCTTTCTGTTAAAGGCAAATAAGCAAATAGCATAGCATTTGCAAGTTACTGTATTGTCATATATTCTTACAGCCAAATTGTCTTTTTTTATGCTTCTACTAGGAGCCAAAATCTTTATTCTCCCTAAGCCGCTGTCAAAAATTTCAATCAACATCACAGACATTCCAACCAAGCTCGTGGATACCACCAAAACAAGCTTTGCCATAAGCTCTAAGAATTATCAAAATATATAATAAGTATGCTTATGTGAGCCACAAAGCAGCAAAAGTCAACACTCCTACATCACTTACGAAAGTAGCAAATATTTTCAAATAATTGATCAAGATTTGAACTATATTTGCACTGCAGTTTTGGCACAAGGACTTGGGATAGATATCTCATAAAATCCTACAACTGAGCTATCGGTAGCAGTCTGTAAGTTTGGAATTACTCTTGAGTGTTTAGAACAATTATACAACAATGTTTAAAAAGAAGAGATAAAAACGAGACAAAAACCCCAACTGGAATGTTCCTGCATTAGCTACCTTGATAAAGTCTTACCCAAAACTCCCCACTGATATCCCCTGGTGCTCATTAACAAATCTATAATCTCTTTTGTGTGCAAATCAGCAGACTTCTGATTTCCTGAGATACGCATTCATTCACCAGTTGATTTAGTGATTAGAACATGTAATTCTTTTCATAAGTAAGCCAATTTCTTAACTTAATTTTTTACTCCTCATTGGTGCGATGGGAAGATATTTTCAAAACCTTCTGGTCACAGTAATTGGCTCCTGATACCATTTCTCAACCTAAATTTATTTAGGATAGTGAATCATGATAATAGTATTTGTCCTGCTATTGTTGCTCTGTCACTTAAACTTGTCCCATGATGTGCTTATAAAGAGACAGGAAGAGAGATGCACCACTGTGATACAGTAGAGTGAAAGAGGCAGAGAAATGTTAAGGCCATCCTAGGCCTGAAACATCCACCTTATACAATAATAAAATCATGTGCCTGGTTTGGGTTGGAAGGGAGCTTAAAGATCATCTCCTTCCAACCTCCTTGCCATGGGCAGGGACACCTCCCACTATCCCAGGTTGCTCAGAGCTTCATCCAGCCTGGCCTTGAACACTGCCAGGGATGGGGCATCCACAGCTTCTCTGGGCAACCTGTGCCAGTGTCTCACCACCCTCAAAGGGAAGATTTCCTCCTAATATCCACTCTAAATCTGCCCTCTGTCACTTTGAAGCCATTCCCCTTGTCCTGTCACTACACGCCCATGTAAAAAGTGCCTCTCCGTCTTCCTTGTAGGAACATATAATAATGATGAACATAACGAAACATATGATGCTAATATCTGTAAATAATATATCATTCATATCTCCCCTGGAATACCTTTAAGCAAACTGCCTAAAGGTGTTCGAGAGGCGGGATCAGCCCGGGGTCACACCACACCGAGCCGTTCCTTTCCTTTTCCGGGTGTTCCCTCGCACTCCACAAGGGACACAGTTTCCAAGCCTCATTCCACACATCTTTCCCACATTCGGCCTGTCCCGATGCCCTCACGGACAGCGGTGTGACACGACTCCCGTGGATTTCTGTCCCGACCGGGGGGACCCGCGGTTGGGGGGGGGGGGGCGCGAGGCCCCTCAGGGATCCCGCCAGCGGCGCGCGCCGC
>NW_016690329.1:1246587-1347533 GCF_001604755.1 Lepidothrix coronata
CATCTAAACCTCCCCTGACACAACTTCAGGCCATTCCCTCCAGTCCTGTCGCTGGTCCCCACAGAGCAGAGATCAGTGCCTGCCTCTCCTCTTCCCCTCCCGAGGAAGTTGTAGCTGCAATGAGGTCTCCCCTATGTCTCCTCCAGGCTGAACAGACCAAGTGCCTTCAGCTTCTTCTCATATGGCTTCCCCATATGGCTTCTCTGTAGTACCAACTTCATCCTTACCTGCCCAAAAAGTCCCAAGGGATTCCAGCCACAGAGCTTGGTGCTCCTGTGAATTCACTCCCTCTTCTCTGGTGCCCACTATGGAATCTATCAAGCCCCATGGAACTGCTTTCCCTCAAAAAAAAGCTCATTGCAGCCTTCCAGTATCTGAAGGGGCCTACAGGGAAGCCAGAGAGGGGCTCTCCATCAGGAACTGTAGTGATAGGACAAGAAGTAATGGGTACAAATGGAAAGAGGGAAACTCTAGGTTAGATATTAAAAAGAAATTCCTTACTGTGAGGGTGGTGAGACACTGGCACAGGTTGCCCACGGAGGCTGTGGTTGGTACAACCCTGGTAGTGTTCAAAACCAAGTTGGACAGGGCTCTGAGCAACCTGGCCTAGTGGGGAGTGTCCCTGCCCAGAGCAGGTTTTTAATGTCCATTCCAACCCCTTAACATTCTACGATGCTGTAAAAAAATGACTTCTATATGGCCATAATGTATAGAGCCAGTGGTGTTTTTGATTGCCTGGGAAGCTACAAAACTGGGACATAACAGAGCTGCAGGTTGATGGTTTAGTCCTTAGCTAAGGATGGCAGTGCTGTTTTGCCTGTTGGTGTAGCTGCTGGAGAAGTTGTACTTTCAGTGTGCCATATTCAGTTTGGGTAACGTCCCTCTGCAGTAGCTTCCTGCTGTGCCACCAATTCCAGGAGACACAAAGGAAAAAGCCCTCAAACCATATAGTTTGCTTCTAACAAAAACCATTGTGTCCTCTGACCAGATTTTGTTCCAGTTTTTGGCTTTCATGACAGTCCTTCTTATTGCTTTTTGCCATTCAGAGCTGTCATAAAAGAAAATGGGAAAACCTGCCACATCTGTCAGTGCAGCATAGAGTGGAAAATCCCACTAAGGAAGTTAATGCAAAAATCCAGAGCAAGAGAAAGGCTCCCATTGCTCTTAATACAGTTTTAGTGTATTTGGATTTTCATTAATTTCATTTTGAATCTGGAGCATACCTGTGATTATAAAGTGTATTCTTGATATTATGCTAAATTTGTTTTCTAAAGTTATTTGATGTTGTATTAGTTGTGTACATGTTTTCTTTTCTTCTGGGGGAGAAAAATGTGCTCTCTGATAATAAATAGCTAGAGGTACCCTGGCTTCCCAGTAACGATTGCTTTTGGGGGGAGGAGAAATACCAGTGGATGCAAGATAACCTGTTTCTAGAGCAGTTACTTTAAGTATTTCATTTTTAGATTTACTTTGTCTTCAGTGGTCCATTTGGAGAACAGCAGCTATATATGCATGTAGCTGTCTTAAAATATCGGTAAGAATGTTCACCACTAGGATTATAACACGGTGGTTTATTTTTAATAATTAAAGTGCATCTTTCATCTTTCAGATTAAAGAGCAGAAGGTTGTAGTAGATGAGCTTTCTAATTTGAAGAAGAACAGGGTAAGTATTTACAAATTTGCTTTTGACTGTTTTATTTTAGAGGAGAAATAAGCACAGAGACAAGAGGGGAAACAAAACCAGAGCATGCTGTCTTTAATTTGTTTTAATACAGATTTTAATACACATGTGGTCTGCTGTCCTCACAATAACTTGTCCTGCAAATGATTTGGTTCTGTACCCTTGTGCAGTATCTGAGTTATTTCAGTGAGATGTTTGAGTCGATCAGAATTCTTCGTGAGGTATTCTTACTTTTTCTGTGTTTAAATTAGAAAAGAGAAATGCAGGATAGTCATGGGTTGATCCTTAAATGTTTTTCATGGTACAAATGTTGGTGTTGTTAGGGCACAACTTGTACTTCTGGCATTAAAGTGAAGGCTTATCTTGGTAGACCCACACCAGCTTCTGCTGCAGCATGGTTCACAGTCTGTTGCTGTGACTTAATACGTGGTTTTGTTTTTGCAGAAACAAACCACTTAAAGCGTGGTTTTTGTTTTGCAGAGAGTTTATAAGCAGCAACCCAACAGCAACATATTCTTCCTTGTGGACCGAACAGAAACGCTGTCTCAATGCAAAAGTAAGTTTGCAGTGTAAAAGTAAATCAAATGATTGAATATTTAAAAGCTGTATATTAAAATGAAAACCTGACAGCTGTATGTCAAATACAAAATAAACTTCAGACACCTGCTTGTTTTTCTGGACTGGATAAATGTGAAAATGTTTTCACTTGATATGGATGTGATAGAAGAGCAAGTGCTGAAGATAAAGATGGAGAACATCTGCTCCACAGAGGAGTCATTATTATCAGTGCCCTTTGGGCAGCTGTATAGCACTGTGTCCCTTAGAAAAAAATTAAAATTGCACAGGATGAGGAGAAGGAAAATAACAAGTTTAAACTGGAGGTTAAGTTAGAAATCTTTAGTTGAAAGAATGGGTCTGTGGGATTATGAAGAAAGGAGAATGGATAATAGAGGTGATGGTGGAAGAAACATTAGATATTTACAAACTTAGAAGTATAAATTTTATTTTCTGTATTGAACAATTGCTACTTTCATTTTCTTTCCTTTGATTTGGGTTAATTGTGTTGACATTTTATTCAACAATCCCCTTTTCTTACTCCAAATATATAAGTCATACTGATAGGATAGGCAATACTTGGCCTATGGTAACGTGGTTTTCTTGGGGAGAAAAAAAATTATCAACTTTGTGTAATTAAGAGGAATAAGCTACAGTGAGCTATAGTAATGATGGTGTACAAACACAGCACTTTGGTTAATTAGCATTTCATTGAACAAGTGGCTGGAATTACTTATTTCTTAGATAGAAACTTTTCTGTTTATGAAAGTGATTATTTGTATAATGCTCCCTTACACAGATACATTGGATGAATTAAAGAAGGCACAGCAGGAGATGGAAAATTCAGAAAAAGCTAAAATGAAGAAATAGTTCATGTGAATCCCAAGTCACAATGTGTGGTATTTGTTGTGTTGTTACTCTGTGTAGCCAACGTGCTATTCCTGATTTCCTCAGCGAAGACACACTCCACCGTCTGAGAAGAAGAGGACCAGACAGTAGCCAACAGTTGATAAAAACTGTGTCAGATCTCTCTTACAAATGTCTGTTTTCTGGCCATGTACTTCACTTGAGGGGACTGGTGACTCCTCAGCCTCTAGAAGATGCCAATAACAATGTTTTTCTTTGGAATGGAGAAGTTTTCAATGGAGTGCATGTGGGAGATCTAGACAATGACACTCAAGTAATGTTTCATCATCTCACATTATGCAGGAGTGAAGAGGACATTTTGTCACTCTTTTCATCACTCCAGGGTCCCTGGTCTTTTATTTATTACCAAGCATCTAGACACAGTTTGTGGTTTGGTAGAGATTATTTTGGTCGTCGTAGTTTGCTCTGGCAGTTCAGTCCTGAGGCTGACAGTGCTTTCTGTCTCACATCTGTAAGTGGTTATTCTGAACCAGGCAACCAATGGCAAGAGGTCCCAGCATCTGGAATTTTCAAAATTGATCTCAAAGCTTGTGCAGCAACTAAATCTTTGTCTTTAACATTGTTTCCATGGAAGTACTGGTACACAGAGAAAGCAGCAGAAGAAACATTCATTAACGTTCTTGACCAAGTGTCAAAAGATTTGCCAAGCCACATACACCTTGTGATGAATGAATCAAAGCTATGTCTCAGAGCACCAGTTGTCCCCTTAAATACAGCAATTTCTGAAGCTTCAGGTGAATGTCCAGGCACTAATAGTAGCAACATCATCCATGTGGTTTCTGTAGAAACCCTCCAAGGATTTCTCGCAGAGGAACACAAGAAAAAATTGGTGTGTCAGTTTATTGATGTTTTAAATGAAGCAGTCAAGAGACGAGTTTTATGTCTCTTTAGAGATCAAGATCAGGAAACCAGAGAAGTTCCAAGCATGTCTCATAAGAAAGCACATGTTGCAGTGCTCTTTTCTGGTGGCATTGATTCTATGGTTATTGCAGCCCTTGCTGATAAACATGTGCCTTTGGAGGAGCCAATTGATCTTCTCAACGTAGCTTTCATGATGAAAGAACAAGCTAAGCACAAGGGTACCACTAAAAGACATCCCAACCATGAAGTACAGCTTGATTTGCTTTGTCCTCAAGAAACCTGCCAAGGTCTTCATGCTAAAAGTGGTGCTCATTTATCTTGCTTTGATGTTCCTGACAGAATCACTGGTAGGGCAGGACTGAAGGAATTGGAAGCCATTAACCCTTCAAGAACCTGGAACTTTGTGGAAATTAATGTTACACTAGAGGAATTGAAAAAGATGAGGAAACAGCGCATTAATCACTTAATCTATCCGCTGGACACGGTCTTGGATGACAGCATTGGCTGTGCAATTTGGTTTGCTTCCAGAGGGGAGGGTTTTATTAGTAGCCAGGGAGAACTGAAACCATATAAAAGTCCTGCAAAGGTACTGACTTTTTTGTTTGTTTATTTTCTGTCTTGTGTTTGTAAAACATAAGTTATGACTTACGAACGTAAAAACAGTTCTGTTGATTCAGAAATCAGGTGGTACCTTTGCTATTCATAAGGTTTCTGAAATTCAGTGACAGAATGTAGAATAGTTCTGTAATTATAATCTTTTTGTAATTCTAGAGTTAAAAACTGCATTCAGTTCTTTTGTCATGTGATGTATATGGCTTTCCAGAGAACTTGGATAAACAACAACATGACTAGGAAAAAAATAGTAACCATCATCTATAATTTTCAGTGTTTCAGTTCCAATGGTGGGTAACAGCTATTCAGTCCAAACTGCGTTAACAAATTTAGAGATAAATGTTAGTGAATTATTAAGTAATATTGTTTTGTGCCAGCATCCCACCACTTGTCAAAATATCTTCTTATTTAGGCATGCTGTTGATGTGATAAAATAGCAAATAGCATAGGCAGAAAAGATCTTGGCATCTTTTGTCATTAGAGTCTGAATGACAGAAATACAAAAACTAGCTCTTTCCTTTTTGTAACTTATCTGCATGTATGTAGTATGAAGTAAAATATTTTTGGTAACTAGGTGATTTTCTGGGGAATTTGATTCTGATTTCTCACTTCCCTATTTCTGATGATTTTCGGAGGGAAGAATGAACTGTTTAATTTCAGGAATTTACAAGCCAACCCCCACCTCTGCTTTTTGAGGCTCCTGTTACTTTTCTAATAATTGCTAGATCCTAAAACCATAAGAAATCCACCAACAACAGAAACCCCAACAAACGCAATAGTTTGCTTAAAAACTACTACTGTAGAACACAGCTGATACAGTTGGCAGATCTACTTAAGGATGTGCATCTCAGATTTGCAAAACATACAAATTCATCCTAGGTCCAGAATATGTTGAAATGGGTCATGGGTTAATAAAACATAAAGCAAAAGTGTCATTTTCCCATCAGTTATGTACGGCTGTGTTGGTAAAAATATAGTTGACCACTAACTGGTATCAGATTAGTAAAACACACTTGACTGTTTGTTAAAAGACTTCCACTTTTATAGTGAATTGCTGCTGAAGGCACAGCAATGGGCCAGATGTGGTAGTTGGTTTTGTACTTACTGAGGAGACAGAACATTCTGAGCCATTTTTATTTAGTGTAATGCAATGTACTAACCCAGTATCTGGTAAATTAATCTGGGTGTACATTCAGATAGCTATTTAGAATATATGACATGATCTTTGGAAACAAATTTTTTTTAGAAAGGCTGGTGTTTAACAAATGCTGTTTATTGTAATAGAAATAACAAAGACATTCTTCAAAGATACTGGTGTATTTGTGGTGCATAGGACGTTATTTTGACGTTTTTTCCTTGGATCAGTAGAAATGTTTGTGTGTACTTTTAGGTCTGATTGTGAGCCTATTGCAAGTTTCCAGTGATTTTTATTGGAAATTGTTTCAGACTTTGCAAATGTGTAAGGCAGGTCCCATTGTGATAGGTAATACCTTTAGAGGATGCTTATTAAAATGAATATCCTTAAGATGTAGTTAAACATTTGAGATTGTTACATATTAACTTGCCCAGATACTAAGATTTGTTGCATCCTGTTTCCTTAGGTTGTGCTTACAGGAATTGGAGCAGATGAACAGCTTGCTGGGTATTCTCGACATCGTGTTTGCTTCAAGAAATACGGCTTAGAGGGTCTGAATAAAGAACTTGAAATGGAGTTAGGTCGCATTTCTTCCAGAAATCTGGGCAGAGATGACAGGATTATCGGTGATCACGGAAAAGAAGCCAGGTATTATTGTTTTAACATGAAGCAAAACTGGTTTTGCAGGTTAGATGCAGTTTCTAACACTCCAACAAAAAGCTTAATTGAAACTTCTGTGTGTTTTATTCTCTAGTTCTGTTGCAATCTTGCTAACGTGGTGTATTGTGTTGTGGAGTTTTTTGGTTTTGTTTTTAAAAAGGTAGCCTGTAGTACTGTGGAAGAGTTTCTTAAGGAAATTTAGTAACTTGACTTCCATCCAGAAGTTTTAAGAAGCAGCAAAAGATTAAACAGGAGAAATCAAGTACGGTTTATCATTTTAAGTGGAAGAGTCTTGTGCACAACTTTGAGGTGTTCTTGTGTGGTCATTTAGGGATTGATTTTAGAGAATGACAACATAATGTAAAAGCTGGGTATTCTTGTCCATGCCATGACAATATCCACTGCGTTTCCTGGTGTTAAGTCTGAATAGTTAAAAAATCCTTTTATTTGTGTTTACTTCCTCCATGCTGCCACGAACTTGCAAAAAATTCCCTAGTTGTTGTCCAGTAGCAGAGGCCACTCAGGTGAATGAAAGGTTTTTTCCTGTGATCTTAGTGCCAGTGTTTTTCCAAATCTGTTCTTAGTTGCACATTTTCAGTGTAGCACAAGAGCTACAGTGGTGGACAGGCAATGCTGTTAATCATGCATGGGATTAGGTATGAATGCCTGGAATTCAGAATGGTGTCAGAATTTGTTGTGTAAATATTTTTGTTTTGAAGTTACAGCGTAGCTTCACACAGTAGTTTTAAATACTTAGGAGCTATTTTGAGAAGTGTTACTTAAAGATTTGTCTTGCCCTTCTGTTGTAGTTTCTGATGTTCTTCGTGATTTTTCTTCTGTATAAACACACCATTTCTGATCCTTGTTTTTACTGTTCTCTTTGGTTGGCTTTTGAAAACTTCCAGGCTTCTGAGTGTAAACATGATATATTATGGGGTTTCTTTCTCCAGGACCGTGTAACTGCTTTGGAGAACTGTCTCAGTACTGTTATACTAAGATTTAAGGTACATCTATAGTTAGGAATTGATACAGACTCTGAAATCTTTGCACGTGGTAAAAGGGAAAACAAAAACCACTCGTATGAAATTTTTAAAGGGTCTTTCCCCACGTGTATCTTTCTTTCAGGTTTCCTTTTCTTGATGAAGATGTTGTTTCATTCCTCAATTCTCTGCCTGTCTCAGAAAAAGCTGACTTGACTCTGCCTCGAGGAATCGGGGAGAAACTGCTCCTGCGCCTTGCAGCCAAGGAGTTGGGCCTCACAGCCTCCACTGTTCTGCCAAAAAGGGCCGTACAGTTTGGATCTCGGATTGCAAAACTAGAGAGCCACAGGGAAAAAGCATCTGACACGTGCAGCAGGCTGAAGTTATTTTCAGTAGGTGAATTATAGAACTACATCTTGAGATATATCTAGTCTTTTTGCAAATGCAGTAAATCTTTGGAGTTTTCTTGGGATGTTTGGTCTGGTTTTTTTACGCACTTGGACATTATTATTATTATTAATCATCAAGCTAATACATGTAGATGTGTACTTTTACTAGAGACTCACTGTGAATTCACCCCTGGAGGGAAGGGAATACTGGGCTTTGGGGAAGAGGAAATAGCCAGAAGTTGGCTTTCCCACCCTTCCAGTGTTGCCAAAATGTTGAGTCTGTCCAATTTGTCACATATATTGAATTCAGTACATTGCTTCGTGGTAGAACAGGGCTAGTCCTGCAGCTGTGCTTTAGAAGAAGGTTTGGGTTATGGTTGTGGAGGGGAGGGCATGGTGAGGAGCTGGCCTGGGTTGCCAGAGCCAAAAAGAGCTGAGGGTCTGGGGTCTTGTCAGCTCTTGGGAGAGCTGCCCTCCAGACATCATCAGACATCAGAAAACAGACATCACACACATCCCCTGCGTGTTTTGGGGCCATCCTGTACAACCTCCCAGAACTGTGGCCAGTTCTGCAGGGATGGGTTGGTTGGCAGTCCCCAGCCTGGGGCTCCCTATGTTCCCAGAGAAACTGGGAAGTTCCCTCCAGGCTCTTCTTAATCCATTGTTGACTCCCTAGCTTGCTCTGTCTCTTTTTAGCTTTAGCTCTGCCACTTTTGCTTTTAATTGTGTCCTTCAATGAAGATCTCTTTTAAACAAATCAAAAAAAGGGTCTCCCTTGAAAAAAAAAAAAAGGCACTCTGGGTGGGTATGTGGATGCAGTCATGGGGTTGAAATAGCAATATGAATGGACTGCCTCTGAAGAAAAGCTTGAGTTGGCTTGTCTTTCTGATTGTGTATGGAAGGATTGCATTGTGATTAGCTTTACTGAACTTCTCTATTAAAAAAAAAGAAGAGAAATCTAAAAGGCACTATCTCTATACCCCAAGTTTTAATTTTGTGTAAGGAAGAATAGGCTTCTTACACCAGCAGCAGAAAATTAGGTACTGCTGAAATTCAGTTGCACTGGCACAGCAAACACATTGAGATCTGTTTGAAGATCTGTGCAGTCAACTGTTCTCTGCAATCATGGAAGTGAGGATTTTTTTAACATGTAATGTCAATTATAAACTTTATATGAATTATATATTATATTGATAAGTTATCATATATATTATAAATATATGAATTTATTATAAGTTATGAAGTGTAAACAATGGAGGTATTTTCCTTTGTGTAAGTTCCTATTTATTAGAAAGTGCACTTTTAATTTTTTTTTTTTCAGTTGTTTTAATACCAAGAACGCTTAGTTGTGGAATAGTAACTGGAATCACTTTGGTGATAGGACACAGCATTTGTTTCTCTGACAGGTGATTTTCAACACTGGTAAACAAAGTACTGTCAGTAAACATAACAGCATTGAAACAGTTTTTATTGAACAATTTATATTTGCATTTACTAAGTTACTTTTTAAGATGCCAACCATCGTATCTGTTTTAATTTTGGCACCTTGATGGAATCTTCTTCAACTCTTTTGGAAATATCAATTCCAAGGGGAGCTCTAGAAAATAAAATTATGTATCTGTTAAAAATAACATCATTGCCATATCAGACAGATGTACAGCTTCACAGACCCTTTTTACAATTACAGTATTTCTGCACATTCCCTGCACCATTAAAATGGTCTGGCTGAAGCTGTACTTAGAAACATCTTTACACTGAAGAAATATTTGCATTTCTAGCGATGCCAAACTTGGGAAACACAGTTGTGGTTTCAAAGCCATCTTTTGGGGATGGGGATGTTGTTAGATTCCGATTTTAGTTGCTTTGCAACTAAACTGCATTTACATGCAACTGATGAATGCAAGATACACTAGAGATCTACAGGTATCTCTTTATATGATAATCTTAAATAATGTATTTTCTACAGCAAGTGAAACTTAGTATTTTATTCACTGATATGTATACAGCAAGTTATTTTTGAAGAAGAGTATCTTATAATTTTTCATGTGAAAATTATAATACAATTTTTTTTTTGTATTGAGACCATCCAAGTCTGTTTTCCTGAAAATGGAAAGGGAAAAAAAAACTGAAAAAAAGCCCAAGTTTAAGACCAGCTGGTACTTTTGAAATATAAGAATTTTGTTTGGCCTTAAGTATAAGATCTATTTAAATCCACAGAGCAAGCATTACCCAACTAGTCGTTAAAAAAATCAGTATTATCAGTTAAAAAAAAAAGTATTATCAGATGATATATGTTAAATTCTTTTTTTTAATTGATTGCTCATTATGAATACACAGTTGGACTTGGAGCAAGTGGACTTATGCCTGTGGTGACTGAGAAGGTAAGGGAGAGTATTGCAGCTTAACTGGCTCCAGTTTTCCTGTAACCACAGTGATAGCAGGAAAACACACAGAACTGTTATGATGTGTGGTAATTTAAGTTTCTGAGCCAAACCGAACTTAAATGATCACTTGTAAGTCACAACTACGTTGAACAGTAACTTTTATAAGTGTTGCAAAGATGCTCCTCAGCATCTTCTGCCACTTTTTAGTGTAACCTCGTTCCCCTTTCACTAACAGACTGTGACTGAGCAGTCACTTACTTGGGCTCGTAGCGGATGCCGTCGGTCCCGTGTAGAACACCAAGTCCTGCACGTAACCTTTCAATGCCATTCCTGGGCAAGAAAGCAATTACATAAAATATTTGTCACAACTCTCTGAATATGGCATGTGGTTCAGTCCCCACGAACAGAAGTTCTTGACTCTGATGTCAGCTTTTAAAGAACGTTATAGAAGCACATGCAAAGACAAACAACTCTTACCATGCAATCATTACACCGTTATCAGTGCACAGTCTCGGAGGAGGACACAGTAAAGCAAAATCATTTGCTTCTGCCAAATTCTGTAAACCTTTTCGGATATACTGATTACTTGCAACTCCTCCTGATACAACCTGACAGCAGTGACAAAAAAAGGCATTAACTCAAAAGTACTGATGGGTCACACTCAACTAGCATCCCGTTTAAAAAGAGGTTATCAGTTCAGAAGACAGCAATAAATAATGCATTTGAAGATTAAAACATATCAGAAAAGAGTATGCTAAGTGAGCTTGTTATGCTAAAAGACATTCCTGAATAAAAGCATGTCAGTCTAGTGGAAGGAAGGTTGGAACTAGATGATCTTAAAGGTCCCTTCCAACCCAAATCAGTCTGTGGTTCCACTGGAGCTACAACAGCCATCAGTACTGTGGAGCACAAGGTCATATTATGTGGCCTAAGGTTTTATGGGAGGTTAAATTAGATGGTTAAGAAAATACCTTTCTAGCTTAAAACCCAACTGTGAAAGACTTCATTGTAAATATTTATATCACTATTACTTCAATCCTGATATTTTAACAATGTAATGCATACTGAGATCTTCCTCACCTGTCAAGGCAGGGAGTACAACAAGGCATCTGCATCTTCAAATGATGTTACACAGTCAAACAGAAAAAGGAAGAAGAAGCATACCCACCAAGGTTGCATTTTTTGGTGGCAAGATGCTATTTTTGGTGCAGAACAGCATGGCCCGATAGGTGCGCTGGATGATGTGAACAGCCACTGCGTGCTGGACGGCAGCAGCAACATCCCCAACGCAGGACAGGATCTCACCTTCCTCAGTACCTACAAAAATGTACGGTCAAAGGGGTTTTCCTGAGTCTGGGTCTTCAAAACCATGGTTTATACCTGACTGTTTAAAAATACCTTCTTCTTTTTCTTTTTGTGCAATGGCATTATTGACGAGGTTCAGAAGTCCAGAAAAAGAGAAGTTGCAGTTCCGATACTGGTTCATGGGCAGTCGGAACATGAGCTGTTCCTGGTTTCCAGTCTGAGCCAAGTGCTCTATCGCCTGCCCCCCAGCCATGCTGTGGCACTCTGGGTGCTTTCTTAAAGACAGTCTTCTTGCCACCTGAGGAGAGAATAAACAGACTTGAAATCAGTTCCTCCTGTAACTGCACCACTGTATAGGAGTCCATGGAATAAATCCAGACACCACAAAATCCAATCCAGTGTGAAATTACAAACAGGGCACAGTAAGCACAAGACACAACACCAGCTGGATTTTTTTTTTTTGCTGGAGTATTTAGAAATGCGATTTTAGAACAATTTGGGCAAACAAATTTTGTAGGAAACATTAATTACTCCCATTTTCAAGCTATAGGAAACACACACAGACTGCCATACTGTACTACCAGATACACAGGAATAAAGTTGGTTTCAACTTTATACGGTCCCCTTTCTGACTCTCCCAATTTTTTACTTAGTATGCACAAATACTGTTTAAAACTCTATGTTTGAGAACAAAACTGTAAGTGACCAATTTTACAGACTGTACTCAGTGACCCAGAAAACTTAAGATTCTGAAAGCCAAGCCACGCTTTTCAAACTGTAAGCAATAAAACTAGTATGAAATGTTTTAATACGTATTGTTTTAAACCTGACAGCATCCTTTAAAATAGCACTGCCAGTCTTCTCAAATCCATACAACTTGTTTGTATAATCCGTGTCAATGAAACTTCCAACGCCAGTTTCAGTTGTTAGGCTGCCTATTTACTAAAAGTATAATCAATGTACATATGTTACAATTGATGTTATGTGTACATTTTTAACAGACTCTTGTGTCTGTTCAAAATAGAAAAAAATCCTGTTAAGTGAAGCTCATATTACACTAAATTACTATCCTTGGGCTGATGATAATACTACCATTATGTAGTATAAATGCAATAAAAAAAAGAGAAAACTAGGTTTACTTATGTCAGGAAATATTACCTTATCCAGCATGTCACCCGGTGCAATATCTATGGACTGTCCAAGCAGAAGGAAATCTGACACTCCTTGTGCTACTGCCAAGATACAGTGGCCTCCAGAGACCAAAAGAACCAAGAAGGGAAATTCCAGGTGATGTGTGAGCCTGACGGTCAGCGCGTGAGCCTCCATGTGATGGATGGGTATGAACGGCTTCTGGTGCCTGTTCACCAAGGCCAGGCTGTACTCCAGCCCCACCCCAAGGCTTAGAGCAAGTCCAGGTTTCACTGTAGTTGCAACAGCTGCAAGCTCAGCTACAGAAACGCCACTGACACGAAGCGCCTCTTCTACCACTTGCTCGATGTTTTCTCTGTGAAGCTGCTGTGCCACCACAGGAATTATTCCACCTGTTCTAGTAAAACCAAAGAATTACAATCCACTGGTGTTTTATAACAGATAGAATGGCATAAAAATGGTTTTCAGGCACCTCTTAACCTTGCCATATCCTGCCTGTCTCCTCAGTGGATTCTGAAATGCCTTGTTTAGTGTAACGGGCACTGAAGAGAGCTAAATTATCACTAGGAGGTCAGAAAATGATGTAACCTGCCCTTTTTGATACAGGTACTTCTTAACTGCATCTCAACACTGTTCCAAAACAATGTAATATCATATTCACAACCCCTTGCTTATTAGTTCAGGTTCTTAGCCACCAATGCTTATATTTATTTTCACTTAAAAACACTGAGACATTTGGTGGTCTTAACAGTAACAGCGATTTCATCTTTACTTCAAGCTAGAGAGGTAATCTGTCCCCCTCTGAAAGAAAATAATAGAAGAAACTTTTGAAATGCTCATTTCTTTCTTCCCCCTTAGTACTATCTCAAGCAGTAAGTATTGGAGCCCAAGGGATATGTCTTCCCACCCACCTACCTCTTACTCATTTTTATGGAGCAGGGAAGACTTCTGTGAATGATATTGCAAGTAATAATAACAAAAAAAGTTATTAAGGCAAAAGCCTTCAGAGAAGTATATTCTTACTGTAAATGGACTTCCTTCTGACAGTGCAGGGCTTCTCCCAGGACACAGCCGGCATCATCCACCACAGCAGCACCCGTGTCGTCACAGCTCGTCTCTATTCCCAAAACCAGCCTCCGAGAACACTGTTTTCCAGGGCGAGATGAGCTGCTTCTCAGCC
The DNA here is from genome assembly GCF_001604755.1 of Lepidothrix coronata. Classification (NCBI taxonomy): domain Eukaryota; kingdom Metazoa; phylum Chordata; class Aves; order Passeriformes; family Pipridae; genus Lepidothrix; species Lepidothrix coronata. The sequence continues at coordinate 1,260,406 of NW_016690329.1, forward strand.
ACGCAGCTCGGCCGTGTTTAACCGATTTCAAAAGGCTTTTGGCAATACTGTTCATTGTTAAAAATCTACCTGGCAGTTATGTCTAGAAGAGAACTGTACAGTTTATTATTACTGGAGGGTTTTCAAGCATGTGCGCTGCTCTGATTTTCCGAAGAGGTGGCATTACTTTTACAGTTATGAATGGCCACGCATCATATTCAAGGTACTAAGAAAAAAAAACAGCCGGGAGCCAACGTCTTGTTTTACCTTAAAGAGGGTAGAGTTCCTCACCAAGCTGGTTGTGTGCGGTGCTTCTGGCAGCCCTACGGGCGGGACTGAGCCCCCGCAGCAGCACCGCGGTGTGTCCGCGCCGCTGCCCGGGCAGCTCTGTGCTCTCCGCCGCTCCAGGGCCACGGGCTCGCCCCGATCCCCGGAGGATGCTCCTCCCGCCCGGCGGCACCTCCGTGTCACGGCGCCCCTGCACTGTCCCCTGTCGCGACCTGTGGCCGCCGCCGCCCCCCCGCTCTCCCCGGCGCTCGGCCCCGCCCCGCCGGGTCACAGGGCGGCGCTTCCCGGGCACGGCGCAGCCGCCGAGCCGCAATTCCTTAATCCAAGGGTTTTGTCCGGCCGCCCGGAGGTATCCCCGCCCCCTGACCTGCGGTCCCTAAGGTCGGTCCGTGTCTAAAAGTCCCTGCCACTTGTACAAGGCAGTGACCGTCAAAGGCAGCACAGCCTTGTGATGGCCACTACTTAAAAATCAGTTACCGCCTCCTGTCCAAATAACGCAAAGAACTCATTACTAAGTTGCTGAAGAAAATTCGTAACTCATTGCCATTTCTTCACAGTACCTTTATCGGTAAAGTAAATAACCAGAAAATTTCCTTAGCAAGAAAAGAAGTACGCCACTGTGGGCTTGTCTTTTTTTATTTTTATTTTTAATTTTTTTTTTTCCAGCTCACTGGCTGTCACTGCAACCAAAATGTAAATCAAGTCTTAAATGGAGTCTTCTGTTAAATCTGAGCCAGTTTTGGCTGACAGACAAACGGCAGACTTCAAAATTCATCCTTTTTCCAAGACAGAGAAATAAGTGCTCAGAGCTGTAGATGTACCTTCTTCACTCTAATTCCAGAGCTGATTACATACAAGAATACCCCGTACTACACGGTACCCCTAAAACACAGCATTCCTCCACATTTCCAAGACATGCAAGTTATCTTTTTCTGCAAAAGCATACAGTTAGTCCATGTGATTTGCCTACTCACCTACTTCTAGTTCAGCTTCTATTCTAACTTACAACCCACCCAGTTTCCCTTATATGCTCTGACACAGCTGTAACAGAGCTGCTTCTCCTACACCACCAGCAACTCTTTCCCGACCCCATCACAGGCCTCTCAGCTACTGAAAAAAACCCCATCAGCCAATATCAGAGAAAATAGTCAAAAGTCCACACCTAAAAAGAAATTCCAATTTTTCAGGATGTCCCTTTTACACATAGAAAAATCAGTGTCCTGCTAAGCAAAATGAAAATAACACAACAGCGGCAATTTTCCAAAGCATACATAAACCGAGCTATCAAGTTGATGTGGAAATCCCCTGAGCTGGCAGTTAAGGACTTTCTTCGGTCATTGTGACAAAAAAAAAATAAATCACAAGAACAGAGAAGGCAGGAATTACACCATCAGTTTATGCTCACTGTCACAGTACTTACTGTGAGACAAACTTTTACAAATGCAATAACAAGCACAACCACCTACAGTCCATACAGCAGGAACTAGCTACTTTCACTTAACCTAAGAATGCAGCCTCACCAGTCCCTGGCATTGAGGATCCTGGATTCATATATAAAGTTACCATCTGCATTATGGATAATGGGCATTTGTGAAACACTGCTCTCCATTTCAGCTGTTACGTGCACCTTTCTTTACAAATCACCTGCTCAGCCACATGTTGAGTCTTAGCGGGGATTAGGCTTTAGAGCTGGGCCTGCCCAGCTCTTCATGGAAATCTCTCTTCCACAGGTTTCCAATTCACATTTAAGTATTTGAAGGCAGCTTCTTATAAACTCGACTTTCATCCCAGACAATGCTGCAGGAAGCAGGAATTGTATCTCAGATGTAAAGGCATCTCTGACTGACTATGACGAGATACTGGGCACAGCAGACTACTCGTTTCCTTCACCCAGGGAGCAGCAGGAGCCATGTCAGGGGCGGCCAGTGTGGAACCTTCTCCTTAGTATTTATTGATGCCAAAGATCCGAACGCCATGCAGCTGTGGCAGCTTGGGGATGAGCACGGTCAGGAGAGAGGCTGTGTTCAGGATAAAGTGTGTTGGATCATACTTGGTGTAGAAACTCGTCAGGAAGTACCTGCAGGAGAAAAAGGAGCAAGCTTAGCTGATGGCACCCTGGTCTAAAAAATAAACAAACAAAGCAGAGTTGAAAGAAGTGCTTTAGTAATCAGTAAGATTTTACTGACCTATTCCTGTATTAAATATCTCACCTGAGGTTCTAGAATACCTACAGCAAAATTATGGTCTAAGTCTCTTCTTCCCATACTTCTCAAGGTGTTAAAAAGCAACTCACCACCATTATTTTCCTCCCCCACCTCTCCCTGCCCATTTGAGTCTGAGTCTGACTTCTGCACCTACAAGTCTGATTTATGATTCAGATTTTAAATAGTGTAAGATCTGCTACCAAAATATTTGCAGTTCTGCTACCCTAGCAAACTCAGTGACAAAGCATTCGACATTTTTCAGTGCAAAAATTATTTATGCTGAGCACACCTGTGACTGGTGTGATTTTAAAGTGCTTCCCATCTGACAGATGTTTCCAGCACATTTTTCTTTAAAGCTGGTTCACAACCTGTTCATCTAGAATAAGGAAATATGCCTCAGAAAACCCAATTCACTACCAGCTGCTTTGAGCCTGTAATTTCATCCTCATCATAGAAATGAGGCAATCAGATTGTTGGGGTTTGGGGTTTTTTCCCCAGCAAAACAGAGATGTTATTCAGCTACTTATACATTATTAGTGCATCAAGAGAACCATACACTAGTGTTATGAATACAAAACTCCTGCTGCAAAGTGGGGACCTATCCTTGAAAATTTTTTTTGAGGAATTACATATATTTTTCTCAGGTTTTATCCTTTATGGACCAACTCTCTAAACATTACGCAGGATCGTGCCTCCCCCCCTCACTCTGCCATGCAAGTGGACAACTTTCTTTAGGGAAAAACAGAAAGACTTTTAGAGTTGGACATTTAATACATATCTGATTTCCTTTAATTACTCAACCCTACTTTTGTCAACACAGACATGTGTGTAGAATTTCTAAGCCATTTACAGAATTAGTGTAAACAGAAGACAGTAGGTACAAAGCCAAACTGACACTGGACCCCATGCAGTGAGGACTGACACACTCCTCCAAACTCAGAAGTTGCAAAATGGTTAATAAATGCTGTTACAAAGACAATTGATTAAGATTTTCAATATTCATGACTACACAATCTCTTAAAGAACTTCAAGAGTTACCAGTAAGTTTTCCTCACGACATTTCTAATCTTTAAAACCTGCCCCATAACTGTTTACAAACTTTGACTTCAATATGTGGAGTGTCAAAAGCAGCAGGAAGAAAGATTGTTGATCACATGGCCTATAAATATGTACTCCCTACCTCTGTGATGCAGAAGTAAATTAACAAACAATCAAGCAAGAAAAGAGAGAAAATGCTTTCACAATATAAATTGCAACCCATTATGTTGCAGCTTTTGTAATTATGGTTTTATGATTCAGTTCATCCATAATACGGTTTTGAACTCACAGAATTATAGGAGAGATTGTGAAGAACTTTCTTGAAGATGTGAACTGTACTCCATAATCCAGTTGTTCCCAGTGTGTTAGTAGCCTAGCTTTCCCCTGATCAGGTGTTTCAAAAGGAGTTCCCTTTACTGCATGCAAAAACACATACATTCCCTGGGGAAAACAAAAAGTGAATACAGAGGCACTTTTAGTATATTTTTTTATAATTGTTACATTGTTCAATGCATTGTAAAAAAAAGAATACATGTGAATTCTCACCCAGAAGAGCTGCTGGCCTGTAACAAAATTATTGAGGAGCAAGGAAGGGACAAGAAGTGATTTGCCCAAGACTGTGCAGTGAGTGGCACAGTCAGAGTTAAAGCCAAAGTCTGTGTGACATCTGATCCACTCCCTTGTCCTCTACGTTAGATGGCAAAACTTCCATGAAATCAATAGAATTTTAAAAAGCACTGTAAGAAGTTTGGGGTGGCTTATTTATATTACCACAGTGTTAAATGAGTGATGAGGTAGAGTCTGCACAAAGCAAACATCTACCTACAAATACTGGCAATATTACAAAACTTTCAGAAAGCTTTCTCAGCCCCCCACCACCTTCAAATCCCTAGAAGCTGACTACAGCAATCTGTTGAATACCATCTGTCCATCTCTTTGCTGCCTCTCCTTAACCACTCTGGACTTTCTACGTTCCTGTTCCTGTTTGATGGGATCATGCCATGCCTGGTCTGATCTGAAAGATCAGTTTGGGCCTGGTTTCACATAGGGGAGTACGCCCTTTTTCAGTTCTAAAAACCATTTGTTTTCTATCAAAGAGAGCACACCAACTCCAAGCAAGAGACTCTAACAGAAAATATCACAGACTGCCTTATACACATACAAAAAATCTTATAGAAAGCTTTATACAGAAACAAGATCACATGAAGGTGAAATTTCAGCAAGTCACTTCATGTCTCATTCCATTTTTTTTTGGAACAGCCTCCAGACCAGAGGCCTATGAACCTAAGACAGTTGATTTGTTTAATTAATTTTTGGATTCCTGATGTTTGCAGTGTCTCCATTTTAATAACCAAAAAGAGGCTTTTAGGACAGATCCAAATGCTTACTACACAATTTATTTCACGCTGGTACTTGCAGAAAGGACCACCAAAAATGCTTTCAAGGTAAACTAAGAGTTTTCCATTAGTGGAAATACAAGATTTTTTTTTCTTTGTCAAACCATTCAAGGATTTGTTTCCAAAAGAAGTGCCATTTAAATGCTGAAATATCCAAAAAGTGCAATTTATACTTATCTTCTAGTGTTCCACTACCAAACTACCTGTCAGTGCATGCTCTCATCCCTGTTGTCATTACAGCTACTTGCAATGAATTCATTAAGGCATGTGGGAAATATTTAGTAATACTTTTCTCTGCCAACATCTTAAATGTCTGACATGTCTGATGGTGTCACAGATAACATACAAAATGCTCTAATGACACTTACAATTCCACCACTAGTTTTAAACCTATCTACAAAAAGCTCAACTAAAAATTAAAATTTTACATGACTCAAGAGGATATTATCCATCCTCAGTCTTTACTGTTGTAAATGAGGAAGGAACTATCTTTTTGTCAAGACTTCTTTGCTGTTAATCTGAGAAAGGTGAGTTAGCAAACCTCAAGTATGATGTAAATTGCTGGATTATGGCCCTTTTTTCTCTAAGCACTGAGGACCAATATACAGAGTTGCATTACTTTAAGTGATTATAACAAAATGGAGAAAGGAGCAGAAAGATTCTCAAGATTGCCAGCTTCCAAAATCTTTTGCATACAAAAGTCATCATGCAAATCATGATCCACTGAATAACAAATGGTTTCAGGGCTTGGGTCAAAGTAGCCCAGTTTTTCCCACTGCTGTCAAACAAGATTTCTCTTATGTCAAATATAGTTATAACCTTGTATGCTGAAGTCATTCTGAGCTACAGTTTACCTAGCTTGGCCAGAAATCAAAGCTAGAAGAAACAGAACACAACTATTTCTGTCCAAGAAAAGAGGTAAGGTGCTGAAAGTAAACATTTTGGAATACTATCAGATTTAGGTAGAAAAATCAATAGATAATACCCAAGAATTAAAAATGTGATGTTTTATTGATTCAGCACAGCTCTCTAATAATATACAGAACACTGTAAAAGTTGGTCGGCATGATGACTTTATGTTTGCAACCTTCTAGCTTAATTAAATGACTTTTAAAAGAATACATAACTAAGGACTATTTCACGTCTTTCATGCCTAAATCAAAAGTGATCAACTATCGCTGCTCTGTTCCCAAACAGCCAATTATCTGTGGATAAGCCAAGCAGAGGCGCTGTTTGGGCCAGCAGGATTTCATTATCCACACAGACTGGCTAATATCCTCTTCCCTAGGTACTGAAAACGAATACACGTGAACAACTTCTCGAATTCTGTTGCACGAGTGGTTACTTACCAGGTTGTGGATCACATTTGTTAAAGTCCAGGCAACGGGGACACTAAAGAAGGGAATGCTGAGCAGGACAATGTGCAGCATGCCCACTCCGAGTGCGTATGTCAGCCACATTCCACGACTGTTCATCACCCGAGTGTTTGGATTCACCTCGCTGTGGGCAACTCCTACGTTCATTTTTACCCTACAAAACAGATCTGTTTGAAGATTGAGACTGCTGTTACAGAGGAGTACTTAACATATGCCATTTTCAAATGTGGGAATAGGCTGTTTTAAATGATCAGGTCTGGAAAGAACACAGTGCATAAACCAAGATGTACCTCAAACTCTATGGTTCATACAGAAGTCAATGCAAAAGGGCAGTTAGGAACTGTTTGTTAAAAAAAAGAGCAAACAAATAAAACTTACAAGCCTTTTACAGAAGGAACATTTAAAAAAAATTGTAAGCTGTGCTACGAGGCTGAAGTTGCAAACCTGTAAGAAACCAAGCTTATAACTTTCATCTTCTGAATTAGTTTCTCCATCCGTGACAATATCCAGAGTTCTTCTCCACTTCCCGTATCAATTTTCCTCCTGTTTCTTGTTCATGTAATGGTTAGTAAAGAATTCTGCATATACCAGTTGCCCAGCCACCTACTGCTAGAAAGAACAACCAAGGACTAATTCATGCCTATTTTTCTTGCAGTAGAGTGCAGATTTCACATATTCCTCCCTCACTCATCTGTTATTTTTCAGACAGACATTTCCATCTTTCAAATGTGGCTGAAATCAGAGCACGGGTTCAAAAGTTTCTAAGCAACAGACACATGCAGACACACAGAACAATTTCATATTTAGTAAAAAAATTGACAGAACTTAGGGATGGTGACACTCTCATCCTGTTGTAGTAAAATTTGTAATGATAATTTAAAAAAAAACCCAATCAAACCATTGCTTACTTCATCCTCACATGATCTGTAGGACTATGTATATTCATTTACGGGACTGGGAAGGAGATATTTTTTAACATTCATCTGAATCAGACTACAAAAGCACCGTTTAACCAGCAAAAGCAGCTTGCTTTTGGTAGGAAGTTTGTTTCTGACACCGGCTTAGTGCTGCAGAGAGTACAAAATAAACACAAAATACCCGAGGATTTCGCAGTATCAACCGCGGTAAAATAAAAACAGACGCGATGAACCCGAAAGCGAGCCGGGGCGGTGCCGACATTAATCAATCCTTGTCGCAGGGCATTCGAACCGCGCAGGGGACACGTTACCTGGGATGGGCGACGCGAGGCCGTTCCTCCCTCCTGGGGATGCAGCGCCCGCCGAGCTCGTACCTAGAGAGACATCCTGGCGTGACCCACCATCCCTTCCCACTTCCCCTCACCGTCCCCGCCCGACCCGAGGGGCAGCTCGGGTGTTTTCCCTGCCATCGCCCCCCTCCCGGCCCCGCCGCTGCCCCGGCCCGGCCGTGCCCGTGGCCTTCTCCGCGGCCCCGGCCGCCCGTCCCTCCCTCCGCCCCCCGGGCGGCCCCACCTTTCCGCAGCCCCGCGGAGCCGGAGCGGAGCGCGGGGCGCCGGGCGCAGGTAGAGCCCGCGGTGCCCTGGGCAGGGCCGGCCGGGGGCAGCGCAGGGGCCGGGCCAGGCCGCCCGCACCGCCCACGGCAGCGGGAGCGGGGCGGGCGCGCAGGTGGCGCAGCCGCGGGGCCGCCCGGGACGGCGGGGAAGCGCCGCCGCCTCCCCCGAGGCTGAGCCGGGCCTGGGCCGAGGCCGCGCCAGGCCCCGGGAGCAGCGAGCGCCGGGTGGGAGCGGCCCCGCCTCTCGCAGCGAGAACCAGGAACTGCGGACGGCTCGTGTGGTTTGGGGTAAACTCGAGAGACCGCAGGGTTTGTCTGCAGCTTGTTGCCTTCCCACCCCCATAAACCAGAGAGTTGCCTCAGTTGCTGGACCCCTGAGGAAGGCGGCTGTGTGAGGGGGCGGTCTGGGTGCAGCTCCAGACGTCCGTGGGGCGGGAGCCATGGAGTTTAGGGAGGTTTTGTTCCCGGTTTTCCTGAGGGTGTGCAGCACCGCGCCTGTCGCTGGGGTGTCGCACTCGGTGCGAAGGGGTGCAAGGGCTGCATCAGTGATGGGGCCCACACACGGAAAATACGGAGCCTGCCCACGGATCACTGTGGTAACGTGTCGGTCAGTGGGAAGTACAGGAGCAGTGTGGCTTGAGCTGAAATGTGTGTCTTTTAGCTAAGTCATCGGAGGTTGGATGCATTTCCATGGGTGGGAAGGCCCCAGTGGTCCCTCCCTCACAGCAGCTGTTCCCGAGATGTGCCCAGCGCTGCATCCCTGGGTTTGGGCCCAGGAAAGGGAGGGCACACGAGAGCAGGTTCCTCTCCCAAACTGCCTGCATCAGGCACATCTCATGGAAAATTTGTCATTGGGGTCTGCAGCGTTTCTGTTTTAATACCCTCCCGTGTCTTAGTGTCGTTTCATGGAGATATCCAACTCCCATCTGGCAATTGCCATGAGTAAATCATGAAGCACTTGACACAGGAGTCCTGTACGATGTGTGAATGTGTGAGGGAACCTGCCTCAAAACCTGCCTCTCTGAACACATGTACATAATTAATATTGGTCCGTCTTCAACAACACATGTCTTCTCATGCTCCTTTTCCAGTTTGTGGAAAACCAATTTGTTGGATCTTTTTACCAGATATGCAAGGAAAACTTCTTTTGCAATGTAAATAGCAATATAAAGAGAAAACCTCTTTGTAGCTGTTCTTAGAAAAGTTTTAATGGTGCTTCCTCTTCATGGCACTGGTTTGCTTTTTTTTTCTCCTCTCTAAGTAACCACATTTTTGCCTTTTCTTTTATGTTTGAAGAGTGTCAGTCTTGAAGTGTCCTGTAATTGTTGTATAAGTTGCATATACCCTGCAGGGTAGTGATGCCCAGGGGTGTTGGCTGCAATCCCTCACCATATCTTGACTGTGTCAGGAGGAAATCTGGGTATGTTCCATTCCTCCACGTGTGCTCATATCCTTGGGATGGGTGCTGAGTGTGCAGTCTGTGTTCTTCAGCATACACCTTGGACTGAATCAATGGGGAAGCCAGGACTGCCAGGATAACAGTGTAAATAACATTACATAACATAACCCAGAGGAGAGAAGAAGCCTGTTTGGACCATTCTTGAGGTTCAAAGAGCTGTCTAGCAATGATCTTCCCCCTCCCTTTCTCATATGCATGAAAAGCTGTGGCTGAGTTCTTTGTGTCAGGCTACAAGGATCAACAAGATGTTTGTCCTTGGGCTTGGTTACTTGTGTTGATTTGGGTGCTTAAACAGAAATATATACTAAAATTCAGAGATCCACTTACGATCTTTTTATGTTAGAGTGTCTCTATAATACAGCAAGAATTTTATAACCCTTTGGGTTCCAGTAATTAAAAAAAAAGAAATCTCCACTGGTTGATAATGTGAGAGATAGAAAAGAGAGAGTGACACAGAAATAAACTGACCTGCCTGAGGACACATGGTACATCAGATCAGAGAGGCAGGGTTGTAATAAAGAAGTTTTTTGGTTTGGTTTTTGTTTTTACTGGTAGATCACATTGCCATTGGATATGACTTTCCCCTCAGCACCACTTTGTTGCCTCCCCACTTCTTTCCCGACACCTACTGACTGCAGAGAAAGCTGGGACCTACTATAACATGAAAATTTTACTCTCCAGCCGTAATGTTGTGCTTTGTTAACATTTACATGTTGCTGTGAAATGGCTACTTAGAAATGTGTATTTGTAGCAGTCCTGTTACACCCTTTTTCTTTTATTTTCTGTGCAGCTTCTCTGAATCTTATTCCACTATGAAGCAGCTGCCAGGAGAGACTATTCGTCTCCTTTCAAGTTCTCAGGTGATTACTTCAGTTGTCAGTGTGGTGAAGGAGCTGATAGAAAATTCCTTGGATGCCGGTGCCACAAGTATTGATGTTAAACTGGTAAATCCCCTTTCTTTCTCTTACAAAGAATTGGATGTAAAATAAGATGCAAGGAAAGTTGTTCCACTGCAAATGCATTTTTTAGGCCATTGTGATTTGGGGAATGGCAAGGTATTAATGGTATTTATACATATATGTTTTTACCTCATGTAAAAATGATCCAAAATTAGTTTCCATTAATGTTTTTCAGGCCCTGCTGAAACAATAGGGCATATTTCTACTTCTGAGTGTATCTTAGGGAAAAACCTGTCAACTTCCTTAATATTTGTTTTCCTACTTAAAATTTAATTTTTATGACTAATAGGTAGTTTTAAAAGATGTTGAACTTAAGTTTACTGCTAGACTGACATATTTAATGCTCATTACAAAATATTGTAAGGAAGGTGGAAATGGAAACAGTGGAAAAGGTTGATGGCCATGCTAGAGTTTTTTGTAATATAAATTACCACATGGTTCCTAAATGAGAATGGTTAGCTCTTGCTACTTCTAGCACTTCCTTTTTATAAGTTGTTAAAAAAAGTTGGCATGTCACTGAAGGATAGTTTCTGACAATAGAAAATCTTACTTATAATAAAGAATTTGATTTTTTTCCCAAATGGGGCAAAATGGCCAACTGATCAGCTATTCTTGCTGTCATATCTCTGTTTTTGCATTGTTTTGTCAACAGCTGTATAGTAGCAGTGTCTCCTGCTTAGTAAGAGAGAAGTGTTGTAACATCCCGTATAAATGGATGTATCCAGAACTGCATCCAATTTCCTTCAGTGCAAATAATCGTATAAGATATTATTGAATTAAGTGTTAGACAAGTGCTTTTCATTAGGAGGGCAATTCAATTTCTGCTTGTTTCTTTGTCCATGTCTCTGCTACCTTTTTTGAATGTCTTGAGTGTCTTCCATCTGAGAATGGTTTCCTGCAGATGCTGAGAAACAGGCTCGTTTGCTACTGCCTTAAGTGACCTGAAGTTACTCTGTCTTCGCTATGGTCTGTCATGACCTCTGTCTTCTCCCAATATTTAGATTCCATAGAATCTTGCTCATGAGTAGCCCCAAAGTGAGTAGTGTGTGCACAGTTGTGGGGGTCAGGGTGTTGGAATCAGTTCCTGTGATCTGATTGATTGATCTGATATTGATCAGGCAGTAACTGCAAGAAGTTAACAGAGACGGTTTTGGAGCCTTCCAAAATGGGTGAAACAGAGCTTGTCTCTTGTGCTGGTGTGCTGTTACAGATGTGTAGATAGCTGGAGGAGAAAGCTTCTCTCTAATCAGTGTGGCTTTCACGGCACAGCAACCACCTGTTTTCATAGTGATAAGTCCCAAATCAATTAAAGACAGTGTTTTCAACCATTTTCAGTGCATGAGTCATCTGCATAGTTACATTCTTTGTCAGTCGAGCCCCGTCCAAATCAGTGTAGTTCTAAAGAAACAAACCTGGCTTTACACAGGTTGTCAGTGAGTGAAAGAGGTTTGCTGATTGTTCTTCTGTGGGTACTAGGGGAGAAGCAAAATCCTGCACTCTGTGCAACTCTAGACAGTAATACTGTGAAACAATGAATTTTTTTCTTGGTATTCTTTTATGTGAAATTTAAATAATTCTGACTGTGTAATAGAGGTCAGTGACCACATTAACTCTGGATTAGTTCAAAGTCATAACAGAGAAGGGAAACTTTGAAATTCCGTTTTACAGCTTGATGGCTTTTGCGAAACTGCAGCATTTTCATTGATTTAACCTTTTTCAGATGGATTAGGAAGGCTAGTTGATTCCTTCAGTCTTCTTACCCAATTTGCCTGAACAAATATGGGAATGACTTTTGAGACAAACAGGCAGGAGTTAACTTGTGGGTGGAATGGTTCTCAGGTAGAAACCATGGCAGTGGTCAGCTGTAGTGGGAAGCTTTGGCTGGTGTTTTATTGTTGTTACCTTCTTGATTGACCAGAATCCCATAGGTGATGTTATTGAGCGTCTTTGCACTGTGTATCAACATGAATCATACTGTTTGACATCAGTAATCTGGCAGAGCAACCTAAACATCTCATAGGATCATAACCTCAGTAGTATTTAGGTCATGGAGGAAGGTGTTGCAGAATACAGAGTTTGAGCACTGTAATATTTACGTAAAACGTGTGCAAGTGAAAATTAATAACATTAGAAAAGAAATAGAGAATCATTCATGCAACATTTTGATTCAAGATAAGTCTCACTTTTCCTAAACAGGTAAGTGGTGTGGAAGTAAAAATTTAGAATGGAAAACAGTGGCTTTTTGTAAAATTCTCAAATCCTTCCCTAGCACATACAGCAGCAGGGTAGAAGGCTTCCTGCCTATATCTCCTTATGTGTTTTTATGTTCAGTTGAGGTGTACTGCTTAGGTTCTGTTTTGCTTCCCAATAGGAGGTTGACTCAAAGATAAGCAAAAGCATTGTTTTTTCACCTGAAGACAGCTTTTGCACTGTTCATTAATACAGCAAGTGAAATGTACCCACATTTCTGTTGCGTATTGGTTAATTAAATGTATATGGTTCTGTGTGTACCTCAGAGGCTTTTGATGTTTCCTAAAGCAGATTGTTGTGAATACAGATAATATCTTTAGATGCCTTCCTTTTGTTTTTAATTGCATCTTTTTTTTACTTCAGGAAGTAACCTTGGGAGTACGTTATATTTTTTTCATAACTGGTTTCAGTATAGGCCCAGATGAGACAGCAAAGTTTGTTCTGTTTAATCAATCAGCTTTCAGTGATCAACCATTGCATGCTCTGTCCATTAAGCCACTACTGAAGATATTCTTTTAAGCAAAACCAGTTTTAAGGCTGCCTAGATGTATTACACATAACAGCACATTTTTCCCTGTGTTGCATCATAATCTTTTCAGAGAGCCAGTTGTGCTTCTGTAACAGAAGTTCTGTTGGTGACCCTGTAGCTCTGAGTACTTTCTCCTCCTGGGTTGTGGTTCTTTTGGCTGCGATTCACATGTGCACATTACAATGTAGCTGTAAGGAAGCGTTTTTCTGCTGCACCTGTTGGAGATGTTATAGAACCCGAATTCCATCTTGCATTTAGCTGTTGTAAATATCTGGCTTTTTAGAGTTTTACCCTATTTTTGCTGGTGCTTATTGAAATGACATATTTAAATTGGAATTCAGTAAAATATGTATTGCATATATGTAAAGGTAAATCACAAAGATTGAGCTTTGCTTCCTTGAAAACTGTTTTAAAAGAGCCTCTAGGAACCTTTACTTCTTTCTGTAAAGTATTATATCTCTTTACAAGCTTATTACTGTTGTCATTCATGCCTTGCCCCCCATTAGAATTTTACTTCTGTATATTGAGATAGACCATAGAACCTAGAAAACTACTGCAGTAATGAAATTGCATAAATCAAGACTGAAATTGAAAATGGTTCTAAGTGAGAGCACACTGACTTTAATGGGTGCAGGGCTGCATTTGGGTGATTTCAAAAAAATTGATATGAAGTAGGTAAGAGAAGTGAAAAGAGGTGAAAAAGTCTTTAGCTTTCCAGATACAGGCCTCTTTTTGAGCTTAGGTTTTGCAACTTTCATCATAGTTTAAAAAAATCTTTACTTAAATACGGCAAAATTAAAACAGAAATTATGTTAACGTGCTGTTTCCAAACCACAATGTATGAATTACGTTATTTAATTAGAGAAACCATCACTATTATCCTGCATGTTGTATTTTTCTTTTTTTTTTTCCTTAAACAAGAGACATTAAATGTTTGCTCAGTTCCTTCCACTAAGCAAAACTCCTTCTTCTGTGTGGATGGCTGGAAGGTGTAACCTTGGCTGCTTCAAACTTGTGTCTTAATTTGATTGCTTTAATGCTCCACTGTGTTTTGTTCTCTTTTCAGGACAATTACGGGTTTAACAAAATAGAAGTAAGAGACAATGGCAGTGGAATCAAGGCTGAGGACGTTCCTGTTATGGCCATTAAACACTACACCTCAAAAATAAGCTCTTCTGAGGACCTTGAAAGGCTGACAACCTACGGTTTCCGTGGGGAAGCTTTGGGATCGATTTGCAGCATATCGGAGGTGAGCGGCTGCTATGAATGTGTCTGGTCTTTGAGTTATGATTTGTTTTGTCTGTATGTGTTTGTGAAAGTTTTATTAAAATACCAGTGCAAAGACTTGAAGTGTTCCAGCGGCCTGCTGGGGATATGCTTTCCAAACCATTTGGCATGTGTATGCTGCCTTTCCCCCCAGCCCCAGAAGCCATGTCGTAGGAATTTCTTGCCAGTGTCAGTCCTGCCCTTCTGTCACACTGGTCACAGCAATGCTCTTGTTTATTTTCCACAGTCAGAACAGGTCAGAGAGAGATTGGGTTGTATTTTCTTTTCTTTTGTATCAGGGAATATAATGTCAAAGAGTATGGCTGAATTTGCTGCTTGAATTAGGGTAGATCAAAGTGAGGAGCAGCAGGTGGTGGCCAGGAGAAATAATTTCAGGGAACTGATGGCCCACATAGCTACCATTCCAGTAACCATTTCTGCCTTCTTATCTAGGTGATCAGCAGGCATGGGATCTTGCTGGGCTCCTTATTGCTCTTTGACATGTATGTGACTGCAATTGCACAAACTTTGTCCCTATGAGTAAACAGGAACCTGCTACTTGGCATGTCTGAGTCTGATCCATATGTTTATGTTAAGAGGATTGGCACTGTACTGATATTTATGATTTAACTTGTTGGCTGAAAGTAAGTAAGTTTGTTCAAAACCATCTGAAAAGTGTTCAGGCTGTTAAAGGCACAGCATCTGGCAGTTCTGTTTTGCTCTGCCTTTCTGTATTCATACTGCACCAAGGTCAAGTTTGGATTCTTTGAATCTGCCAAGGATTAGATCCTGCAAGAAGATACTGATCTTTGTGTCTGATTGGAACCATCAACTGTTGAGGTCAGGAGAGATGATGTTAGAGCTTGACTCCTTGCTGCCTTGGGCTACATTCACATTGCACTAAGCAGGAGTGGGTTGTGTGTTTGGATAGAGATTTCCAAAGATGCTTTCAAAAGTGTTGGTGTTTTGATAGATGATGACAGACCTCAATCATTGGTTCCTTCCAATGAGTGGTCAGAGCAGAATGCCATCTGTTCTGAGCTTCTCATCAGCTCTATGGTACGTTTCATAAGAGATGGGAGGTGGCCTGAGTGTATGAAGTGCTTTAATAGGTATTACTTCAATCCTCGTATCAGTAATTATATTAATTAAACACTTCTGGCATTCATTGCATTCTGCCTACCCAAACTGCCCCCTGAAGTTTCGGTTTGGAGGTATTTAATATTTAAAGGAGGCCTTTAAGTAGATCTGTAATACTGTCATTTCCAATTAACCAATTGCTATTTTTCTCTCTAGAGGCATGACTTAATTCTAAATGATTCATACAAGACACTAAAATAACCCAGAATATCCCGAAGCACTGTACGTGTGATAAACTTTGTCTTTCAGGTGGTTAAAGTGCAGTGGCTCTGCTGTTCAAGATGTTGGTGCCTGAACTCTGGTTTACAACTGCTCTTGCTAAAGCCATCTGTGTATTACCTTAATAGCTTACAAAACATGCAGTGAGTGATTGCCAGATATGTTTGGGTGTGGAGAGATAATACACAGAGAGTAGTCGTTAAGTTTGTTGGATCTCACATAAATTTAAGAAGTTGTCATAGGCTGCCTTCTCTCTCACAGAGGATGAAAACGCCAAATTGTCAATTGATTTAGTTGTTTATTTAACCTGTGTTAGAATAGAAGTCAGAGCAGTGTGTGTTGTAGGAAGGGGGAATTGCTATGCTTTGTGTATTAGTGTGATAGAAATGCTTTTAGTTAAATGGATGGAAACACGAATAATAAGTAAAGCAGAATGTTTCTGTGCCTGTAAGAAACACCCCTAGAAGAAAAATTTTATAAACTAATTAAATGTAATCATGGAAACTAAAGTAATGCAGTGGTGAGAGTGGTAGCAAAGCTTGTCTAAGCTCATTCTGAACTTTGTCTACCTCTGATTAACTAAGTTTTTTTAAAATCACTCTCTTCAGGTTTTGGTCACAACCAAGACAGCTGCTGATGATATCAGCACTCAGTATGCTTTGAATAGCAACGGGCATGTAACTTCTAAAAAGCCTTCCCATCTAGGACAAGGTAGGATATCACTGTTCTGGTGTTGCACTGTAACAGGAGTATTTTGTGTTTCTCTGAGGCTCTGTCTGATGTTGAAATACCTGTTCTGTACTTGAAGGCTGAGTATGAAATCTTTGCAACTGTAAACACTTCTTGCCTTATGTCTGTCAGCTGAGAATGTGTTGTCATATTGTAAGAAATAATATGGCTTGGAAGTTGTTCTAGATAGTAATTATAAACTAGTTTCTCCTTCTTTGACTCACTTCAAGCTGACAGTGGAAATAAAAGCTGTAAAAATTCAGTTCTCCAGGTCTATGTGAAAGGTTTGTTCAGGACCAAACTACAGAACTATGTTTCTGTACATAGCAAAATCCTTGCTTACAGGAGGAAGACTTCCCCTGCTGCTGCACAAAGGAATTGCTGGAAGCAGCCTGGCTGTAGGACCAGGCACAGTCATAGTTCTTTATAACCTGTGGTAAGGGTGTGTAGCTGATTTTAACTAGGGATTCTTTTTAAGATTTAGACTAGTATATTCCAGCCGTGGAAAATACTATATTTTGCATTACCTTCTCTTTTGTCAAAATTGTTGAATGATTGACTGCATTCTGTGACATGTGTTTAACACTTTACAATATCCTTGTGGGTTCAGAATTCATGTGATTGTGTTGGTAGGTGAATATTCCTCCTCCCTCTGTGTACTGTACCTTGAACAGAGGCTCTTCAGGAAATACCCTAAAGCAAATGCTTGTGAAGGCCCTTAATGAAGCACAGTGTTCCTTTGTCTCCAGATATGTGTGACTAGATTCTAGTCTGAAATCATTTTACTAATGAAAGCTAACTTAACATGCACTGAAAGAGTCTTCAGCTTTATTTAGTGCTGAGTCTCACAATTGTCAATGTGTGTGAAAAAAAACTTAATGCTGCAGTCTCAGAGCTCTTAAAGGTTTATAGATACCTTTTTGGGGAGGATGACTGCTGATTTGGTATATTTCTTCTCATGCTAGTAACCTAATCTAGCATTGTTTGAATTTATTTTGTATGCAGCAGCATACAAACATGTCTCTTTAAGTAAAAATAAAGTTTCCTCCATATCCCATGATGTGCTTTCAGTGTAATTTCTACTTATTTTTTTATCACCTGCTTGCAGGTACCACAGTAACAGTCCTAGATTTGTTCAAGAATCTTCCTGTAAGAAAGCAGTTTTACTCAACAAGTAGAAAATGTAAGGAAGAACTAAAAAAAGTCCAAGATCTGCTGACAGCATATGGTATCATAAAACCGGACCTGAGGGTAACATTAATACATAATAAGGTAATAATGAGTTTTTCCTCTATCAGGTGTCTTAAGGATGAGTTTCTGATGAATTTATGCAGTTCATCTTATATTTACATAAAATCTTTAATTCCTGGGAATTTTCTTGCATCATAGCTTTGTTTTGGACTTCCACTTATTTTTTCCATTCATAGTTGTGTATTTATAATGGCTACAGATTTTGATCTTAAACTTCTAAAACTCAGGCTCAGATATTTTTGGTGTCTTCTAACAGATGCCTGGTTAGATATATGAAGTATAAAAATTATTTTACATACTAATGGTTAGTAAAGATGTTGGTGGTGTATTGCAGACAAAGAAGCAAGACCCTCCTAGACCATGGGGCCTGATCAAAGGTTAGCCAAAGCCAACTGAAAACACTTAGAAAACTTATTTGTTTAGGCTGTTTACCTGGATAAACACTGTAGCTTGTACAGGTAGCTTGTCATAAGAGCTCAATACATAACCATGATTTTATTTAAAAGGGCTAAAAAATTCCAAACAGTTTGGTACCCAGGTGTAAGAACAATAACATATGTTNCAGAGAGCTTCAGTTAAGCTAGTTGTTCTTTGTTTAGAAGTGGGGGAACGAATTCAGAGGCAACTTGGAGGCTGTTCTGACTTCACAGCATACTGAATGGTAATTCTACAGCACAGCTACAGAAAGTAGACACACAGGCACAGAAATGACGTGTTGAGCAGTTGCCTCTACCTGATCCAAATTTAACGTAGTGAATTCCATTGGCCGTACCTCGGCTTTTGACACCTCAGAGAAGAAAGTTGTGCTAATTGATTTCCAAGCTGCCACAAAGCAGAGAGTGACATCTCGTGGCCAGATCCCTCAGAAATTCTATTTCTGTTCTAAAATAGTGTTATTTGTTGAAATGTGGCCTGTTCATTGAGCAGTTTTGATCAGTTATGAACCAAACATTCTCACTTCAATTCCTTTTCAGTGGGAATAATAAATGGCACTGTGTGCTTTCCTGAAATGAAAACATATTGCCCTTCCTTTTCTGGTGTTGTTTAACATACTCTGATTATATTTATGTGTATATTTCTAAATATAGCTGTGTAGATACTGTGAAAAACAAAAGCCAGCCTTTTGGCTGGCTACAGAATTAGTATTTCAGAGCTGAGGAAGTGTAGCTGCTTGCAGTCTTATTTTATTGGGAGCACTGAGAGTTTGAAACCAGAGATCTCCAGGGGTATCTGCTTCTAATATTGTGCTGAGCTCCATGACATATCTAGCAGTGCTTCGCAGTATTGATCTTAAATGTTGGTTAATAAAACTAATTGTGTCTTTATTGGTGGTTTGGTTTTGCCCTCTCTTGCAAGTTGCAAATGATTTTTTTTTATAGTATTTTGATTTCATCGCCTTTGAATAGACTATTCCATATCTTGGGGTTTTTTTTTCCTCTGCTTATTTTAATGCAGTGACAATGATGTGCAGGAAGGTGATCACATGTCTTTTTCACAGTACTTCCTGCAAAGATGGTGTGAAGAGTGGCGTGACAGTTGCCATTGCACGTTGCTTTTGACTGCCTGTCCTACTGGCTTCAGAAATATGTTCTTCAATACCCAGTTCAGGCAGTATCATTCATTGTGATGGCAGAGACGGTGCTGATTTTTTTAACTCTTTATTTTGCACTGCTGCCCTTTCGTTCATTTAATTTATTTAGGAAAAAAAAAAGGAAGGCGAGTGCGAAGGTGCTCAAATGTTTCATCACAAGAGGTCGCTCAGTAGCTGTTGCTGCGATGGGAAAATTAAAGGCTTAAGAAGTCAGACAGAAGGTGTAGTCTGTCTCTGTGGAGATGCTTTAAAAGAGTCTGAGAATTAAAAACTGAACTGAACGTAAAAAAATTTGGGTGCAAATTCCTGGCTTGCTACTGATGTTGTCATTCCTTGTAAAATAAAAAGTTACCTGTTGTGTCATACCTTTTAGGAAATTTGAAATTCTGAATTTCCAATGTATAGCCACTTGCAGTAGGTCAATGTGCATTTGTTTTAGCTTATCACGGAACATGAATATTCTTTACCTTTTCCTTTACCTTTTCCTATTATTATCATTACAGTTATTAATTCCAGTCAGAAGGTGTTTTTTCTATGCTGATTCTACAGCATATCTGTGCTACAGTATTACTCTGCTGAATAGGGTTATTGCATGACTTTTTTTTTTTGGTGATGTCTTTTATACTTTTGTTTGAAATCTGCCAGTAGAAAGAATCAACTTCTTAGAACGGCTTTATTTTTCATGTATCTCATAGATTACATATTCATTTAAAAGACAATTTGTATATGCAATTATTCAGAGGAGTTCTTAGAATCCCAAATTCTTAAGGCTGAGCCAATGCCTTCTGTTGCAACGGAAGAAGATACACATTGGGAGTACAATCAGGTTCTGAGGCTTAAAAGAGCAAGAAGATACAGATGAGCTGCGACAGGAGGAGACAAGGAAAGATGGGTTGAAAGACTAGAAAGGGTAGTAGGTGAAAAAGGTGTAAATGAAAGTGTATTTCAAAGAAATCTTCTCAATAAATTACAAAAACAGTACTTAAAAAAAAAAAGCCACACCAAAAAACAAAACCAACCAAACAAACAAACAAAAAGCAACCAAAAAACCCAAACCAAAAGCAAATCCCCTGTTTTTAAAGTCCTGTATTTTATATGAAAGTAAAGGAGCATGGAAGATTGGATGGAGCTTTGAGCAACCTGGTCTAGTGGAAGGTGTCCCTGCCCATGGCAGGGTGGTTGGAACTGGATGATCTTTAAGGTCCCTTCCAACCCAAACCATTCTGTAAGTCTATGAAGGCACAGCCCTCACTTTAGCAAGGAGGAGTGTAATGAGGCTGAAGCTGTCACAGAAATGTCTGAGGTTAGGCATCTGAAAATGGTTACCTAATTGATTCCAGCAGAAACTCATTTTGACAAGTCAGGCCTCTTTATAGAGCTGTTGAATATATATATAATTTTAGGATGCACGATACAGAGCATGTTTTATTTCTGCCACATTTGGCTGGGTTTTTTTAAAAGGTGTGTATCTTATGCTTTTGAATGAAATCTCCAGAAATTTTTCTTCTTGTTCTGCTGCATTTCATATCTGTGTTTAGTTTGGAAAATATTACCATTAAGTGTGGTTGTTCATAGAAAAGAAATCAGACAGTGCTCTTCCAGCCTTTATGTTGTTTTTTAGTAAGTAAGAAAATAGGTATTCTTTTATCAGTCCTCCTAGGGTTCATTTATTGTGTACTCTCCATCAGTGGGTTTCCAAGATAGGAAGTAATCGGTTGCTCTTTCTGCTCACAATGTTTTGTTTGCATTAGCAATAAATAATGAATCACTTTGCAGATCAACCCTATGAAGTACTATTGCTATTTTGACAACTTGGATTAGCTAGTGCTCCTTCTTTTTATGAAGGTTTATCCTGCCAAGACATTCTTTGAATACTGATAATGTTGATCCTCTTGCCAGTATGGTTATGTTAGAAAGAGGTATTTTTCTTCTTTCATCACCATGTTCCTTGAAAGCATATTGAATAATGAGACAGCCAAATGGAAATAATTTACATGAGTATTCAGCAAGTTTATTTAAAGTTAATGTTATCTGAAGGCGTACTAAGAACATTTCAAAGTCAGCCACTGCTTAAACTGCGTCAAACCCTTCAGCCCGAAATGCCGTATTCCTGCCACCTGTGAGCTCTGGCTGTGTTGTACTCGAGATGGTAAAACACAGCTTTTAGTAGTTCCAGGGCTATTCCAAAAAAATGATGGCAGCAAGTGGTTTAAATGGTGCCCATCAGCAGGTCATACCGTGCCCAACTGGTCCCATGTCTTATGCAAAGTACGGCTCAGCCGTAAGTAGGCTCAGTAAATTTTCCAGTTCCTGTTGAGGAAAACTCTGCATAAGGGAATATTTTTTTCCCAGTGTTTTTCATGCCTAACGCTTTGTAGCCTTGGTCACACAGGGTTCTGCCTGGAACTGTGTATTGTTTGTTTCTTGAAAGAGTTGGGAGTCAGAACTTTGTGATACACAGTCCATTTAAAAACTCTTATAGATAACAGGGGATGGTATTCTTCCCCAAACCCCTTTGTTGGTGGTGTTGACTTAACAGATGCCATCTTCGTTTTTTAATTTACAGTAAGTCTCCTCTTATTTACAAAGTTGCATAATCTTAACCAATAATTTGTATCAAATAGTCCCAACCCAAGGTATTTTTCTGTGTCTCTGTCCTCTGTAATAAGTGTGGATTTTTGAGACAGAGTGAGTGCGTTAGGGTAAATTTACCATTTTTAATAATGTCAGTATACTTTGCACTCACTCATTGTGATTCCAAACTCTGCTGTAGCTGCATGTTGAAAATAAATCTGTATTGCGCAGAAATAGCAGCACATGAGCTCTGTCTTGAGTTGGAAAAGCCACTCCATTTAATGATGATAAATTAAGTCCCTCCCTAATCTGCGTGTCTGAAAATATAAAGAGGAATTATGATTAAGAATCTGCAGTGCTCTGCAGCCAACATGCTTTCATGCTGACCTGGAATACAGCTCAGTCTTTGCTTCTATTCGTTGTTTAGTGGCTTTGCTGAGAAAGCCAAACAGAGAGTTAATTATGGTGTTTTTTTGTGCTGAGGACACCTGTCCACTAGGAAATGCGCTGAGACCCTCAACTCAATTTACATCAGCCAGAGAACAGCTGCCAGATGGTAACTACTTTTGGTCACTACCAACCTGGTTGAATTTGAACTGGTGACCTAGAGGTGAAATGCTTTATATCCTATTACTAATTCCTTGAGGTTTCCAGTTTCTCATCCATCACTTTTTTCAAATGACAGCCCAGTATATGTCTGAAATCTCAAAACAATTACTGTTTCACATATGCAGTGTGTGTTGCAGAATCTGAGATGTGCCTTTAGCTCTTGCAAAGCTTTTGCACTCACTTTGTAAGCTTAAAAAAAGGTTAGTGGAAAAAGGATGTCTCCAAAGCTGCATGGGAATTTTCCCTCTTCCTTAGCAATGTACTTAGTCACAGTTAGGTATGTTATTTTTGTTAACTACTATTTTACAAAAGACTTTTAAACCTCCCATTTATTTAAATAGAATTCACTGTGATGTTGTACATCCTCTGAATGACATATTTGGATTGGAAACTGTTTTTTGGCAGTAGTTTAATTGTTTAGGAGGTTTTATTTTTTTTTCCTCCTGCTATGGAAATGGATTTTAATAGAATTTTAGAATATCCTGAGTTAAATAGGACCCACAAGGATCATCGTGTTCAATTCCTGGTCCTGCACAGGAGAGCCCCAAGAATCCCTCCACATGCCTGAGAGCATTGTCCAAATGCTTCTTGAACTCTGTCAGGCTTGGTGTTGTGACTACTTCCCTGAGGAGCCTGTTCCAGTGCCCAGCCACCCTCTGGGGGAAGAACCTTTTAATAGAATCATTAAGCTTGGAAAAGATCTCCAAGATCATGAAGTGCAACCTTTGACCGAAATCCACCATGCCGACTAAACCATATTGTGAGGTGCCATGTCTACTCAGTTTTTGAACACTTCCAGTGATGGTGATTCCACCACCTCCCAGAGGAGCTTGTTCCAATGCTCAACCACCCTTTAGGTGAAGAAATTTTTCCCAATATCCAACCTGAACCTCCCCTGGTGCAACTTGAGGCCATTTCCCCTTGTCCTGTCTCTGGTTGCCTGGGAGGAGAGGCCGACCCCCACGTGAGAGTGGTAAGTTGTAGAGAGTGATAAGGTCACCCCTGAGCCTCCTTTTCTCCAGGATAAACACCTTCAGCTCCCTCAGCTGCTCCTCATCACACTTGTGCTCTAGATGCTCCACCATCTTCTTTGTCCTTCTCTCGACATGCTCCAGCACCTCAATGTCTTTCTTGTGGTGAGGGGCCCAGAGCTGGACACAGCACTCAAGGTGCCTCACCAGTGCCAAGTACACAATCACTTCCCTGGGCCTGCTGGCCACATTATTCCTGCTGCAAGCCAAGATGCCATTGACCTGTTTGGCCACCTGGGCACGCTGCTGGCACATGTTCAGCTGCTGTCAACCAGCAACTTCAGGCCCTTTTCCACAGGGCACCTTAATAGCCTCTTTTTCCCCAGCCTGTAGCACTGCAGGGAGTTGTTGTGTCCCAAGTGCAGGACCCGGCATTTTGCCTGTGTTGAACGTCACACAGTTGGCCTTGGCCCATCCAGCCAGCCTGTCCAGAATTCTCTGCAGATCAAGACTCCCACCCAACTTGGTTTTGCCTGCAAACTGACTGAGGGTGCACTTGATCTCCTCATTCAGATCATTGATAGAGATATTAAACAGGACTGGCCCCAATACTGATCCCTGGGGAACACCACTGATGATCAGCTGCCAACTGGATTTAACTCTGTTCACCCCCACTCTCTGGTTTCAGCCATTCAGACAGTTTTTTACCCCACAAAGAGTGTACCTGTCCTAGCCATGGACTGCCAGTTTGTCCAGGAGAATGCTATGGGAGACAGTGTCCAGGGCTTTACTGAAGTCTGGGTACACAAAATCCGCAGCCTTTCCCTCATCCACTAGGTGGGTCACCTGATCATAAGAGGAGATAAGGTTCTCTGAACACCCACAGCTGAACGTGTGTGGTTAAAGCAGTCAAAAAACTTATAACTCTCAGTAGTCTCTAATTCTTGAAAGGCTTTAAAGACAGGTGTTACCAGATAAAGATCCTTGGCTCCTTGTAATATCTGTTAGCTCCTCTCCTAACTTACCTCCCAGCTCTCAAATCCGAGCATTTCTCCACTGTGTCATGCTCAAGAAAGCCTTTTCATTGAGAAGGTGCTCTTGTATCACGAAGGGGAAATCTGAGTAGCGAATACACTGGAATCTGTAGGATGAGCAGTGCTGTGGAACATGACTGTCTTTCAACAAATCCCCTTGATAGCTGTAATGTCTGATGCCCATGGGATAGACAGGTATGTCAGCTGCATCCAATGAGTGGAAAAGTGGTGTCTTGAGTTTCTTTACTGCATATCTTCACTAATAGTTGTCCCACCATCACTTACAGAATGGAGGGGACAACTGATTCCTTAGGGGCGAGTATAAAATATATGGGGAAAATAATTCTGATTAGTTGCATAATTGTTCTGTAAGCTAAATTGAAAAAAACGGTTGTGATTTCTGTTTTCAAGAGAGGTTTATGTAAGGGCTCTCTTTTAGTGAGGTAACTTACCCCTGGTTTTAAAACAGGACACCAATTATGGTATGGAGTTGAAAAACATTAACACTTTCAAGGCTGGGATTCTAAAGAATGTGGTTAAGACTTGATCTATTCTTGATCTTAGCTGATAGGTTTTCTTTCACAGCAGAGAATGTGCCAGCCCTAAAGGCTAGGTGTCTGTGCATCATTAAGCTGAAATGACTCTAGACATTGTACATGGACTGCTGTGTGATGTCTTGTGGTTTCCCTTGGGCTGAATTCAAACTTGAGATAGTGCTGCCTGGCTTTGTTCCTGTTTGTTTACTCTCAACAGGTAGGCAGGGATGCTTTCATCTGAAGCCTAATAAGCTATTAGGTTTTAAGTCAAGAAGACTAAGGAATGTACTGGCCCAAAGAGATGCCAGGGTGACAGGATTTTGGAAGCATGTAAAACAAAATTAGACAGACTGTGAAATACAGTTCTCTTTTACAGAGCTAACCCAAGTTACATTACCAGCCTGCAGTTCATGTGCAACTGCTTGCTCACCTAGACTTTTACACCCTCAAGCTTTATTACAGGATATGACTGTCACAAAACAAATTAAGAAAATATGTGGTTTCTGGGTAGTAAAAGTCTACTTTGTTAAGTTACTGCCATTAAGGAGTAATAATGGGATGAGTCGGTTTAACTTGTAGTGTCACAGTTGTACTGAAGTAGGTGCAGTTGGAAACAGCATCCAGTCCTCAGCTCTAATTAAGGTTTTTGCTTTTGTCTGTGATTGCAAATCACTGTAGCTGCTGATAGAAGTTCTAAATATGAAGGATAGTTAGGGATGTGGAGTGGCTGCATTTTTTTCTCTGTCATTCCTTGGTGTCTTTGAGGAGAAAAATATTGAGCAGCTCTTAATTCTCCTTAGTGCCGTAATACCAGGGACCCCAGTGGGAAGAGGGTGAATCTTTCTCCACTCATGACACATTTTTCAAGGAATCCTTCTGGGCTCTATATATGCATCCTGAAACAATGGATGCCTACTCCATGTGTGCATGCAGTCATAGTATCATGTAGGTTGAAATGTCACCCTCCACAAAGTATGCATATCCTAGGGCTGCATGGGGTGGAGAGAAATAGGTACAAACAGACCTGCTTATCTTCTGTACATGTGCAGTAGATTTTATACACCTGATGACATTTTGTAATATCTAGATCGTGCAATCCCCTTCAATGAAACAAGGAGAGAGGTGGGATATATTTGGCTAGCTCTACGAAACCCAAGATGGGGCATATGTAATAATATATCTTTGAGTGGGCTGTTTCTGCAGCGTCATCATACTGACTGGAGTCAGATTCTTCCTTGGCTCATCCTCGACACCCGCTTTATATGACCTAGAAAAAAAATTTCAGGGGTGTGTGGGGGGTGTATTTTTAGCTAAACTAAAGGGTATAAGTAAGGTTAAAAAAATAGGGTGTTGCAGGAACCTCACGGAAACAGGCACTTTCTGAAATAAGTGGAACAGGCATTGTTTCTCTGTGAATTTTTTAATGCCTGTTGATACATCTGGAGAGTCTAGAAAAATAATTTTCTTTAAATTACTAGCTCTTCCTGTGTTGTTGCTCCATAATGTGCCATCAGGGCTAAAAGTGAATACACACTGTATTCTGTGTTCATATAATGTAGAAATTAGGAATACAGAAATTGGAAATTGCCTAGCCTCTTTAGTACGTAAGCTTTAATTTAATCTACAGTGGTAACTATTTTCTAAAAGTATGTCTGTAGTACTGAGTATTAATATCTGATAAATAGATGACTAGTTGAAAAGCTAGTCTGAACTTATTACAGTATCTACTTTTAGCAAGTTTACATTTAATAAGTTCTCATTTTCCACCTTACTCAAGTGATCTTTTCACAGTTCTGAGTATCAGCCGTTTAGCGGGTCAAGCAGTGTAATAACCTTGCATTAATCAGCAGCTAAGATTTATATCTGTACCTGCAGCCTTACATTAGCATAACCTAAAATAAACAGCATGATGTTTATATTAGTCATATAACAAGTGTCTTTCTCAGTTTGGTCACATGCATTTAATTTAAAATATATCCAGTAAAGAAAAAATCGCTTGGCACTTTGTGTTTCCATTTTAAGTAATCAATTTTAAAATAGAAGCAGTACAGGATATGTTTTATAAGAGGAGCTCTAAAGAAGAGGACAGATTCTTTCATCACTCCAAAATATCTTTGAGGAGACTTAGAGCAGGTGTAGAGGAGAGAGGCTGAGAGGCAGCGTGCCTTGGGCAGCCCCGGGCTGTCCTTTCCCCCTCTCTGCTGCTGGAGCACGGTGGGGACTCCCTGCCAGAGCTGTGGACACCCAGCCCGTGGCTCTGCCTGCTCCTTTCTCCTTCTCCCCCTTGTCTATTCGCTGCCCTCCCTGACGTAAATTGGCCTTTATGTTTTAAGGGGTTCGGGCTCGCTCCAGGATGACTGAGCTGTGATCCAGCACGTGCAAAGGGCTGTCAGGCCGGTGTCTAGGAGCTGAGTTAGATTCAGGCAGGACTGCAGAGCCCCACTTCACAAATGCTGCAAGAGTGTACGTGGAAATGGAAAATTAAAGATTTGGGGAATAGTTTAGGCTCAGCAGTCTCAAAGCTTTACAATTCCACCTGTCCTGTAGGAGGGGAGTATCATTTTACAGGAGCGCTGTGTTCTTCTGTGGAATTCACCCCTGAAGGCCAGCAAATATCCCACGGGACAGGTGGAATTTTAAGGCTATGTATTGCATTTCTTGAGATGGGTGCTTGTGTATTTTTTTCTCCCAGGACACTTTCAGTTAATATCCTGTATCAGAATACCGTGAACTCATTTTGAATTCATTGGACACCTAGCATCTACTGAAAACATAAATTTTAGCGGCACTGTAACATCTGATTTAAAATACAACTTGCCGAATTTTTTTTTCTTTTGTGTGTGAAGATTGCACATTGAAATGCACTCAGGCATCTAACAGTGACAAAAGTAAAGTGGACCTGAATGTAAGTCTGTTGCATAGAAGCAGAAAACCAACTAAGGAAATTATTTTTTATTGTTGAATCAGCATATTCAGCTAAATTTGTGACTGTGTGGTATAGGACTTGTCATTAGCAAGAGACAAAATTTCACCTTCCAAAGTAGCTAATACTTTTTGTATCCATGAGTGGACTTGACAGGTAACTTCTGTTGCAAGCTCAAGTTCACTTTGCCTTTTTGTACTTATCAAATCTTTGCAATAGTATTCCAAGACATGTAGCAAATAGAGCAGTTGTTCCTTAATCCTTCTAACTTTTACTAAGTTTTCATTAGACAAATAACTGCTTTCCTTTCTAAACAGCAGGCTTGTCACAGACCTAGAGTATCCAGGTGAGGACTATGAGTGGACAGCTAATAGCCTGATCTCTACCAAAACAGCCTTTCTCTTCAGTATAAGTAACATAGGCATTGCAGTGCCCAACTTCAAATGTTGAGCACCATGTTAGAGACACATCATAAACCCTCAATTTATATGCTTAGTAAAAACACAAAGCCTACTGTTGTGTACCGAAGAGGAGAAGTAGTGTTTGTATTGATTTGTGTTTAACAATTGCTTCAGGTACAGAAGTCCAGATTAGCCACCTAACATCCATAAATACAAGCTTTGCTTAGTTTTCCAATTGCTTTGAGTCTAAATAAGTAATACAGTATGAGAAGACATGCCAAAAAGTACCCTATCGAGTCGGTTAACACTGAAAGTTGTGATTTTCAGGGGGTCAAAGTACAGAATGTTACATATACAGTGTGTGTGCAGTTGCATATGCATGTTCATAGACATGACTTGAGTTCAACAAATATAATGTCAAAAATTTGACTCCGTGCCATTTGTTTCAGGCAGTTATTTGGCAGAAGACCAGGGTGTCAGATCACAAAATGGCCTGTATGTCAGTTCTGGGAACAGCCGTTATGGGCAGTATGGTACCTTTTCAGCACTGCTGTGAATATCCTGAGGTGAGTTTAAACTTCCTTCTCCCAAATTCACTTAAAGCCTGTCGATGAAGAGAGCTAAGTCAGTGTTCAAATAGAAGGAGACTTTGAAAAAGGGGATGTATCCCCAGACTGACATCTGATTAATGCATTTGCTTCTGTTACTGTCCTCTCCGTAAAATTAATTGGTTTGGTGATTGAAAATCCACTCCAAGAATCATCTCATCAGGACTCATGTGGCACTGATCAAATGGCAGTAAAAACAGTTGTGATGACAAATGCAGAATTGCTGATTGCTCAGAGCTGTCCAGGCTGGGATTCCTGGCCCACAGGCAGGTTGTGCTCTGATTAATATCTAAGCATTTAGATCGTTCTCATCTTCGTGGCCTCTTAGCCTTGCACTCTAAAGAGGATCCCTCAGTTTCAGTGAGAGGCACCTGAGAAGCAAAAGAAACACGTACTTAGAAGGCAAGTTATGCAAAATTTCCACCAAACTTGTATTTCAAGGAACTAACTTGCTAGTTTCCAGAAAATTCAGTGCACTTGGCTTCCTTTACCCTTGTTGAAAAAGAGGGAATTCCCCATGATACTCCCTTTTGTCCAATGTTTTCAAAAATTTTTTACTCACCTTCCATTTTTGTTGAAGACACTTTTATAAAGAGGAGTCTTGCTACTATGGAACCTTCTAAGTTGCATTTTTCTGTATCTTATAGTAATAAATCTTGACCAGTCACATAGATGAGATGAATCAGTGTAAAGTCACAATGGCTGTTAAACACAACTTAGGAATGCCCCATTCAGCATGGTGTTCAACAGCATTATTCAGATTCTAATAAAAGTCTGACTACATATTTGTATTACAGTTTAATAGCATTATTCAGACTTAAATTTTGAGTTTTTCAGAATGCTTGTAGCAAAAATGCAGTGAAATGAGGGAGAAGAAAGCAAAGTCACTTCTTGTGACTTTAATTGCTTATGTCTGACAGAACATCCAGAGCTGCTCTTACCTGAATGTAGCTTGGATGTGCCCACAGGGCAAGTGCAGGGGGCTCCAAAGGGAAGACATGGGGGTATTTAGAAGGGACTAGCTTGAAGGAGGCACTCAGGTTCTCACATTACTTCCCTGCTATATCATGAGGCATCCATATTCCTTGAATAGAAGTGGGAGAACATTCCATCTCTCCCTCTGTCTCTAAATAGTGTGTAAAATACCACGTGCATCATTTATAGGTGTATAAGTGATCCATGCATAATGCTCACGCACAAATTGACGTTCAGAAACCATGGACATTTCTAGTAAGCAGCCAAACACTGTAAAATGACAGAATTAAGTTGCCTGTGTAGCCATTTCTTCCTCCCTTGTGTACAGGTATTGGAATAGGTGTTTAAGGACAAGGCATAGTTTTCCTTCCTGTTTAGATCCATGCCTCGTAAAGTACACAGACCAGAGGGCAGCTCTTTCATTCTTTTAACTCCTACTTGTTCATTGTGTAGCTTCATATTCCTTTGTTGCAAAGTCTGCTCTGAAGCCAAAACTAATTTTGCTGATCCAGGGATTTTAAAGACTGGTCTTCAAAAGATCTCCATTGTGAACACCGAATGAAACAAGAACACATTTCAAGTTGACTCCAAAGCATGCAAACTCCAGAGCTACTTGTAAAATTAAAAGAAAACTAAGAAAATAAAAAATTGGCACAACTTTTTACATGTACTAAACAGCATTTATGCTTTTCAGGTCCCCTGTCTTGTAAATGGATAGATTTATCTGGGCTGAAAACTTTCACACAGGAAATTTTCCTAGTATCTTCTTTTTCTATAAAGGTTAAGTTTAGCAGATACATGTGCCACAGGGAAAAAAATAACTGTTAAGAGCATTCTGCTGTCCACTCATCACAGATATATTTTGATACGCATATAAGTTGGGTTTTTTATTAAAACGTTAATTTTGAAAACAGTTGATCTAATTTGAAATCAAAGATTCTGTGGTATTTTTCAGTCTTTGTAATTTTGTCTTTGTACTTCATATACTTTCATAGTTGAAAATTCTAATAAGACAAGTTTTATAAATTGTGGATAACTTTTCATACTGATACTCTGCATGGCTTTAAATAGTAACAGCAGTCAGCCATTTCTAAATCTGGCACCTTCTTAAATGAGTTATTCAGAGATTTTCAGTTTTGCTTTAATGTTTTCTGTATATAAAAATATTGTTCGAAGTGAAAGGCTTTTACAAATATTTGTGAATTAGAAAAGTAACTTGAAGCACAGAAGGGGAACATTCAGGGAGGATATGCTAAAGCTGCAGAATAAAATCTAGAAGTGCTGCATGTTGTTTTCTGATAATCACCCAACAGATATTTGAGACCTCTTCAACTTGACCAGTGGTGTTTGGTTCTGCACGACGTTGCTGACCTGAACACGCCAGCTTTAGCACAGAATGCTTGTGACAAGGTCAACAGGGAATAAGGGAGCACATGAACAGAGAGCTGCTGTGACGTAGATGAATGGGAAGGGCAGGCCAAATCCCAGGGATTTTAAATTCCGTTTCAAAAGCATGATAATTTGGATTTTAGTAAATACAAGGGGTTCTGCCAAAAGCAGAGCTAATGAGGTCTCATTTCTGTGTTCAGTGATCCACCCTGCTACCAGAACATTCTCCAGACTTTCCCATATCTCCAAAATCTCCATCCTCATGATGCCTCAGTGGTCCTTCACTGTCAGTTTGGGCAGGTGGCGATGGGGTGATGTGTGGGGCTGGCCAGCATGTCACTTCTTGCATGCTGATGGGTCCTGGCTTTTGAAAAGTTGCAATTGCCTTTTCCTTAGCAAGGTCATTCTTCTGAGGCTATCCTCTCCAAACAGCTGTAAGTTATCACAGGAATTGTGGAAATATGATATCTTTGGGATTTCTGCTTCTTTATCAGATTGATTTGAAATTGATCCAACAGTTTTAGAGTTGCGTGGTGAGGGAGAGGGGGAAGTGGTGGGACAGGCAGCACAAGCCGTTGGCTGTATTTTGACCTAAAAAACCCCGTTAAAGAATCTCGACAGAAAAATCTTAAAACTCAGAGTTCAAGTTAGGTACACAAATCATGTGTTGTTTCCAAGGTTCCCTGGCAGTGCTGTGTGCTCACAGGTTCTGCTGCAGCCTGTGAATCGTGGGTGCTCAGCACTCTTGAGAGTCAGATGATTTGGATACAGGTGGCGTAGGTAAATTTAGGTGCCCTGAATAAATGCCCTGTGACAGGCTATTTAAAGGTGCCCCGTGTGTAGAAAGGGGGGGATTGTGTGTTTTGGGCTTTCCCTGTAGGGGTAGTTCACTGCTTCCTGGGCCAGGTTGGGTAGCAGTGCGTGCCTTTAGCTTGTGCAGGGCAACCCCACAGCCAGCAAACCTAAAGCTGCTGGCCTGGCTCTCCACAGCCCTCAGCTGCAGGAAGCATCCTGCTGCAGCTGGCTGTCCCAATGGGAAATATCCCAGTCAGTTGGTTGAGGAAAATAGATATGAACCCATCTTTCTCAACCTCTTTTTTTTTTTTTTTGAGTGTGTTTATTTTTTTATATTGTAACTTTCAAGAAGCAGTGCACGCATTTGAATGGCTTGGACTCCTGTACAATTGCCTTTTAAGATCTCACCTCTCAAAGAGCCTTTTTGGTTTCTCCAAAAGACTTTTGCACTGTATTTGTTTTATCATTGCAGATAAATCTTTCTGGATTTCTCCCAAAAGCTGAATCAGATAGTTCTTTGACAAGTCTTTCAAGTTCAGAAAGGAGTTTCATTTTTATAAATAATCGTCCAGTTCTTCAGAAGGAAATACTTAAGGTAATATCTTTTATAGCTTTTAATTCAAGGAACAGAAATGTGATTTCTTGGAGGACAGAGACATATAGGCAATCTACAACCTTTTTACCACATAAAATAGAGTGCTACAGGTGAAGGTACTGGCATTTACAACAGAAACTCCTTCCACAAATCCGATGCTGCTGGTGCCTCAGTTCTATTCCATTTGCTGCAGTCCCCATCACTGCAGGTTACGGTTTTGGCTGTTTAAAAGAAAGGTTATTTCAGATGCTCTATGCAAGAGACCAGAACAGTTGATTCTTTCTTTGTATAGGCCTGCAGAAATCACCTGTGCAATTTCCCATAAGGGAACTTTATGTAGTTTCCTGTAAGAGAATTCTTCTGTAAAGTTTTTGTTTTGTCCACTTCTGTTGTGGGCTTGTCAAGCGAACACCCATCCTTTCCCTTTAAATTTGTGTATGCACTGGGTAGAAATGAAAGTGATAGTGCAGCAGCATTGGCTACAGCTGAGCATTGTGTAGGCAGAATTTGATACTCTTGGGTTTCTGTCACTACTGAACCTTGCAGCACTTCACTTGGAGCAGCCTTGCTGTCCTAATCCTTGCCATCACCAGGAGAGAAAATCACGTTCATGCCAAAGTGTCCGTGTAGCTTTTAAGGTGGAGACAATGAAGTTATTTTCGGTTGGCAAGCAAAGCTTTGTAGGTGTAAACCCTGAACCTGTGTTGGTATGTTAAGAGCCAGAGAAGGCTAATCCATCTCCACACAAAATATGATGTGCTTGTTTCTTCTGGGAGTTCAAAGCTCAGCTTGAATCCCGTGACAGATAAGGTTCTTTTAACCAGAGCATAAAAGCTTGGATTCAAGGTGGGATTCAGCATACTACCATACAAAGTAAAACTACAATGACCCACATGGAAAACAAGCTATACATCACTTTTAGCTCCATGCTATGTATGGGGAAGAAGTGCTGGTGGACCTCTTGTTACTACTGTTCAGTGCCAGCTGTGGACAGACTGTGGGAATATTAAGATTAAAATAACTTGAAAATATTTCAATAAATTCAATTTAAACAATATTTAGGAATATTTAAACAATATTTAGGAATGAAAAATTAAATTTTAATCATTTTTTACACCTTCAATTTTTTTTTGGTCTTGTTAACATATTCTTTTCTCCAGTATGTATGTCTGTGGGAGGAGGGATCCAGGATACTAGAGGGGAATGCAAGGATCTTTTATTTGGTCCTTGTAGTTAACACCACCAAAATTTTGAAACAACTGAATATTTTTGTAGTCTTTTGGAGGAGTTTTTAGGAGTATTGTAGAGAAAATAGTAAGAACAAGAAGAGTTTGAGAAAAGCTGTAAATTTATAACTGGGTTAATAAAAGGAACAAATTGGTCTTGTTTTGGGAAAAGAGCAGGTCTGTAGTCCAAGTGCTACTTTCTCAAACAGACTTTATTTGGACTGAAAGAGACAGCAGTGTGGTTGTATGCTGTATGAGTCAGTTTTCTTTGAAAAACAACTAGTAGTATTGCTGGTGATTGAGGAAAGAAACATCAAAATTGGAGTCCATCCATTGCATTGCATCCCAATTGCATCCATTGGGCACACCAATAGCTTTTCTTCCAGGTGCAATCAGTACATTCATTCAGAACATCCATTAGTATCTTGGAATTGTTCCTTTTTTTTTTTTTAATTTATCTGTGGAGACCTGGAAACCACCAGCAACTGCCCTTTTGGTGATTTTTCTGGCGTACATGTATATAATAACCTTTTTAGCATTCCTTTAACTTAAAAAAAGCAACAAAACCAACAAACCAGTTATCCTTTTATAATGTCAGATTTTGTTTCTGTGCCTTTTTGTCTATTTTATTGCCTTTACTGACACCTCTCTATTAAATCAATCTGTAGTTAATTCGACAGTACTACAGTATGATGACACACAAGGACTGTGCTCGTTTATATCCTGTTTTCTTTTTGAATATTACTGTACCTGCCTCTGCTGTGGATGTGAATGTAACACCTGATAAAACTCAAGTTTTGCTGCATTATAAGGTAACTAAGGTTTTTACCCTGTTTTTGAGTTGTCAACCTTTTACTTATGTAAGCAGAAGGGCTTTGGGGACTACAAAAAAGTTGGAAGGTAAACAGTGTCTCCGGGGTCTTTTTGTTTTGGTTTTTTTTAGTTACTTGATAGCTTGCCTTTGTCACAGGACTGTTTTGATCAAAAAGTACTGAACAGGCTAAGTGGAGAATTATTCAAAATTAATTTCCCAGTTGATTTCAGATTTTTATGCTGTCAGATATATGTGTGTAGCACTTTGTTTTCAGATGCCTTTATAGTGAGGGTAGCTAAATAGAATCATGATACATGTCCCTACATAAATCTCATACTTCATATCTACACTAAGTAATCACCATTTAAACACTACATACATTAAGGGGGGGTGGACAGGAGGGGCATTGATTTCTCGTCAAACCACTATTTTGCCATTATGTGTATAGATTATTAATGACATCAATTAAGTACCAGAGAAATTAGGAAGACTACATTAGTAATAAGGTTCTTATTCTAAGTTAATGTAGGTAGGCACACCAGTATGTTAACAGTGTTCACAAAAAACCTTTTGTATTTGCCTATGTCAGTCTTGTAAATGTACTACCTGTTAAGTGCCACTTGTATGAAAATTAACAGCATTCTCACATTTGATCTAGTTTTCCTTTGGCATTAGAAAAAGGGTTGGGTTTTCTTTTTCCCTTTTTTTATTTTTAAATTTATTTCTATTTTGTACAATTTTGGGTGGTTTTTTCCTTCTTAATTTCCATCATTTGGTGCAAAGCTGTTTTGGAAACGTGTACAATAGAAGCAACTACACAGACACACTTGCATGGAATGGGATGTTGCTGTGTTGCTGGTGCACCTGTTTTGACTGTAAGCTTCTAATTCCATAGGAAGTAGGAATAGCTTTACCTGATAGTGGTTTAATCAGTCAGTACCCTGTTGTAAAGAAAGCAAGTAAGTGATTTTGTGATATCAGAGTAAACTAGTGAAGCAGAATACCTATCACAAAATATTTGGTCCTGGAGGTGTCCAGTTGAGTCTTTTTGAGTGTGTGTAAACAACTGAAATGCAATAATCTGTCCAGATAATAATCTGAATAAGATCACTTTTTAAATATTTTTCTGTATTTTCAGCATCTGTCAGTTACATTTTCAGGTGCACTTGTGTGTATTTTCTGTTTTGTTTCTTTTTTTTTTTCCCTAGGAATCTGTCTTACTTGCAGTTGAAAATGTGTTGAAATCACTGTATGGGCCACTACCTGCTACAGTCCCTGGTGAAAGTAATAAAACAGATGTTACCTCAGCAGACATGTTTGTTCATAGAACAGAACAAACAGATGTGGTTGGTAATGAAATGGAACCATCTGGAAACGATGAGCTACATGCTCATACTTCATTCCTTTCACTCAGCAGTGATGTGCAAAACTGTCAAGCAGTAAAAAACACAGAGATCTGCTTAAATCATCAGACTCCTTGTGCTGATAATGTACAGAGTTGCC
The DNA here is from genome assembly GCF_001604755.1 of Lepidothrix coronata. Classification (NCBI taxonomy): domain Eukaryota; kingdom Metazoa; phylum Chordata; class Aves; order Passeriformes; family Pipridae; genus Lepidothrix; species Lepidothrix coronata. Next base: position 1,296,564 of record NW_016690329.1, read on the forward strand.
TGGACAAGAGTGAGGTTTCTAAGAGTGATGCCTTTCCAGACAGTTCCTTAAATTTATTGTGTGAGGAGGAACAGAATGGACAAAATAGGACTGATATTCAAAGGAACAGTATTCCTGTGGACCCCAAGTCTAAAGAGGCCGACGATGAGCATCTTTTGAGTTTTGATAATACTGATCAAATAGATAAAAATGAGGAAGCCTCAGTCCCTAAAGACTTACCTGAAATCTCTGCTGATAGTTGGAGTATGGGAAGTGCGTTTAAAGACAGTCTAGGAGACAAACTGGAACCTGTCAAGATTTTGATGCCTGAAGTTGGAGGAACAGTTAGTAAGCAAAAAGAATGCACTCCTCAACAAAGCAATGATCCACAAATCTCAAATCAGAGCATAAAGAAAAAAAATTTGATAAGTGAAAAATTCGGACATTTGACAGCTTATGACTTAATTAATAGGAGAATAATAAAGAAAGCAAAGTCTGCATTTGAAATTTTCACTAACGAATGTCGTCCAAAATTGATAAGTGATAATCCAAAGACCAGCATGGCAGACATTCTGCTGAAGATTGAAGAGCAGTGGAAGAATTTGAGTGAAGAGGAAAAAAAGAAGTAAGTATTCAGACTGTGACTTGCTTCTAAATATGGTAGCTACCAAAGAGTCCCTTGTAATGAATTAAAAAAATTGTAAATTTCCAGTTATTTATGAAAAAAAAAACCAGAACAGAAAAAGATTTTTGACTTTTTAAAATCAGCATCAGTGTTGTGAGTTGCCATCTTTTGCTGTGTGCAGTTGTTCACTGCTGATTTGAGTTACTCATTTTGCCCCTATGCCATGAAGCAGTTGGGTACGGACAGTTTTGCCGAGTGGTTATTTAGAGATGACAGGCAGTAAAGCATACTGTGTGAATCCTGCAGACTTCTGTTTTCTGAGGGCTGCCTTTGCTTTGTCACTCCTCATGATTTGTCCTTGAAAACCAGCACGGTGATGGATATATATATATATATATATATATATATATATATATATATATATATTTCCTCCAGAGGTTTTCCAGCTTTACTGCTAGCAAGTGAGAATTCTTTTTTAGGATCTTTAGTCCTCGAACATTTGGTAAAGTCCTTTCCTCTAAATGTAGTACATCTCCCAACCCAGGCTACCTCAGAATTGTATTTGTAAAACCCAGTCAAATGACAGAAGGACCTTTTCCCTTAAAGAGCTATTCTAGTGCTGGTTCAGAGAATACAGTACAATTTGCATTTTAATCTGTTTCAAACAAGACCAAGTCGCTTTCTACATTACAATGTGAACAGTTAAACTCCATAGTTTTTCTAAAACAAAATGTCACTGAGTTTTTGAAAACCATCTGCCAGAAAGGAAAATATTTTAGGCTAATTTGGGATTGAGGTTGGGTTAATTAAAATATTAGGTAATGCTGTCCTCCATATGGAACTTACCTTATGGTAAACGATGAATTAATAATAGATTTTGAGACATTTTAAGACAAAAAAAAAGAAACACAAAACCTTCAACATTTTGTTTGTAACTTTTTAAACTGTAAAACACTGTAGGGCATCACACAAATGAGGAAAAACAGAAGTTGTTCTTCAGTAGTTTTGCATGTAATTGATTTGAATGCATATCATGATTTGTAGCAGAAAGTTTGGGAGATGAAAATTTGATTCTGAAGAACAAACTCATTGGAAGTGGTGTGAAAATATGTTTTCTTCATATTGTGGGAGCAAAGAGAAGGGAATTAAAGACCACTGAAAAGGAAACTGTACTAGCTAAACAAGTGTAATTTTAACACCAATGAGAGATTTGATTAGGAGAATGTTAAGAAAGAGAAGCCATACCTGTTGAATTACTGTTATATATCTTTTTCCTTGACTTCTTGACTTTCTTTCAAAACATCTGCTTTGTTCTGAATACCAGCTATATCAGAGCTCAGTAAAACCTTCTTTTTTAGCTTCTGATTTACTTAATTTAAAGCTTACTAAGCAAGCAACATACTGTGGTCACAAAACCATACATGTGACAACGTATTTTGTCCATCTCTGCATAAGCAGAAATATTAATTTAATAGTAGAAATCTACTCTAATTATGTTCACACTTTTAATGAAATGAAACAAAAGATTCTGCCAGCTGTTTCAGAAAATTTTAATTTGCTCTGCTTTAGCTTTTGGGATTTCATGGTTGCTTTCCTGGTACAACTGTTATGTTAAAGAGTGTGCCTACAGATTAACTCTGCATTAGTTCAGGAAGGAAACCTCTCTGGTAATGAAGTTTTCCTTATATGTAGGACTGAATGTAGTTTAGTCTCTCTCTCTATATATTTTCCTTATACATAGGATTGAATGCCATGATTGTTGAAGCAGATGAAAAATTTACCCCTAGTTGTATCCATACATTTCAGCTTTGATTCTTTCAGCTTCTTTCCACTTTTAATCTCTTAAAACTGCCTCAGGGAATATCAAATAGGAAGAGACACGCAGACAACTTCTCCTGCAAAGCAGCAGTCCAGAAGGACTTGTGGCAGAGAACATTAGTCTTGCCTACCAGGTACTCTGGATAAATTGGGCCACCTAGAGGTAACAGCAAATGTCTATAATCAGGGCAGCCCAAGTGCCAGTGCTCTGCTGAGCACACCGTACCTCCAACTTCGTGCATCCTGGCTGGCACAACGCCACATTTCCTGGGCTCCAGCCCTCCATCCTTCTGTGATAAAGCCATGCCTTTTGCAATGGGTGTGCATGGTTTCAGCATCCCTGTTTCTCTCTCTGGCCCCTCCAGCAGGTCTAAATTAATTTAAATCCCTTTTGGGAATAGTACAAGCAACAGATGTCTCCTAGTGACACAGGATGGCCTTTTCAAAACAAGCCAACGTTTATTACACAACCGGAATGTAAAATGTTATGGTCTTTAGGTTATAATAGAAGAGGAAAGCTCCCATGCATGTCCATGTTGGCAGCATCACATATCCCCCTGCTTTGCAAAGCCAGGATTTAATTTCTTGCACTCGCTCTGCTCTTACTTAATACAGCTGGCCTTAATGTTTCTTGCATATCAGGCTCAGGTAGGAGTGGGAGAAATCCCTCCAAGTGCCATAACAGTGGCAGGAAGGTGTAGGAAAAGTTCAAAGCTACACACACTTTATCATGGGACTAACAAATCACCTTGTCAGCACTCTGCAGTAATTCTTCATGAGTATATTTGTGCCTTGGGAGAAATATTATTTTAGGGAGCGTGGTCTTTGCTGTCAGAGTTTACTCCAAATACTCAAATTCAGATTATTTGTCTTATAAGGTCTGAGACATTTTATATTAAAAGAGTTTTGTTATATGCTAAATATTTTGTTTGGGATTAAGATGCAAGGGGAAAAGAATATATTGTGGATCCATTTTTTTAGGTAAAGCAAAGCTGCCTTTTAAACTAGACTTCATTCTAGTCTTCCACTCTGTCCTTACACCCATTTTTGCAAATTTCCTTGGCTTTAGGTTTTGTAGCTTCAGAAAAGGATCTTGAATTTACAGTCTTAATTCCCAAAGCAGAGGAGAAGCTATTCTTGTAACACTTGTTGATTTTACTTGCCTCTGTGGAAGGATTTTTAAAAAGGCAAAGGTGTTCCCTCATAGTTTGTAAACCTGCAGTTTTTCCTTGATTCTCAGCAAATCACTGATAGTGATGTGTATGAATCTGCAAGACCCTCACAATCAGAGTTTGTAAGGCTGGAATTTTTCTGGTAGCCTAAAATGACAGGCAAGTTGGAGTTTGTTTGGAAGTGCTTTCATTTTGGATTATCAGTGTATCACTGAAAGCTCAGTTCTCTTACAGTTAAATATTTTCCTGCGTTACAATTGGGTCTGTTCAAAACAAAGTATTTATTGATCTGGTCAAAGCTATAAATGAATTTGGGATTTAAAAAAAATTCTGTTCAAGTGATTTCGTCCATTCATTTTAAAAGGAGCAGATGTTTTTTATCTTAATGTTTGCTCCATATTTTCTAGGACATGATTTATTGCAAGAAACTATTTAAGCTGACTTTTTTAGTTAACTAAATATTGGTACCATATGTGAATGCTAGCACATCATAATTAATTGCAAATGGTGACCCTTTTGTTGACCTTAATTTTCCAGCATGCATACACATAATTGAATCAAACTGTTCTAGCAAATAGCAGTAAATAAGTATGAACAGCTAAAATACTTATTTCCAATACTTATATGTGATAGTACTACTTTTTCTTTTTTTAGTTAAGATCAGGCTGGTTTGAATTGCCTTCTAGAATTCAGAATATCAAATAAGGGCAAAAAGAAGTTCAGCAAATCACATCTTTTTCTTTCAAAAAGTAAGATTCATATGCTGTAGACAAGCATAGACCTGGCATCTCTAAAAGTTTAGCTATCTTTCTGACATTTATCAACTCATTAAGAATCCATTCATGTTGTAGAGGCTTAGTAAGTAATGATGTTTTAACCATTTAGACAGCATTTAGGAGTAGTTTGTTATTGAGTGCTTTTTGAAAAATCTGTAAGTTTATTAGTTACAGGCTTCTGTGGTAATAGTACATATTCTGTATTCTTACACTTTATGTGGTTAATTTTAGTCCATTTGTGATCAATCAATACTTTTATTAAGTAAAGCTTGAGGCTTGTGAAATTATTCGAGCTCCAAACTCCTGCCTGGCCACGTGGAATCCCCTGGAAGTCTGTGGAGCTCTAGAAGCTTAAGTGACTTTGTGAATTGAACTGGATGTGCCTGTGACACAAAACTCCTTCCAAAACTATATATTTGATTGCAACAGGGGCCTGAGGTGAAGAGCAACTTGCTGTATGTAGGTCTTTATATGATGAAGCCTACACCTCCCCCTTCAGTAATTCACATTTTGCTGGCTGTCATGATGGAGGAAAATTTGGAACTTGTCTTCAAAGTGTAATGTAATACAGGCGCAGGCCCCGATGTCCTACCATCCCTGTCAGGGTGGAAGGCATGTTGGTGTGGATGCTTGAAGGAACCACGGACATTGTTCCTGCTTACCTTACCTTCTGGTTCAAGGTGTTAGGAGTTAGTTGGGGTTTGGGGCTTTTTATCTGATTCTGTTCCTGGTTTGTTTTCTCTTCTAAGTTATGAAATAAAAGCCGCCAAGGACCTGGAACGGTACAACAGAGAGGTCAAGAAAGTTAGTGCCCAGACAGTGCACCGGCCAGCAAAGGAGACAGGAAAACAGAAAGCCAAGCTAAAGAGTTCTGCATCTGACCAGCAGAAGCTTGACAAGATATTCCATGATCAGATTGAAAAGAAGGGGAAACTTGAACAGCCCGTGAAAATTGTGACAGTGCCTTTTTCTCTGAGTTCCTGTAGACGTCACCTTCAGAGACAGGAGAAAAATGTTTCAGACAAACAAGAGCTTTTCCTGATCCGTCGCCAGAGTTGTCCTGATGTCTGGATATTTGCTACTGAAAAAAAGCTGAAGTTGCTGAATCCATATAGATTGGAAGAAGCCTTGCTATGTAAAAGGTTACTGATGAACCATAAGTTGCCAGCAGAGAAACTGGACGAGCCAATTATGTTAACAGACAGGTACTGTATAAATATATATTGAGCAAAAATTTGTATGTTATTTGAAGTATCATTTGATAATTATTCACAGTAAACTCTGGCAAGGCCCTCTTTGCTAATTCTATCATTTTTTGTGCATTCATTTATCTGTAGGAACAGATTTTTGGGTTTTATACTTTTACCTTGAAATAATGAGCAGACTCGGTCTTGTTCCAGTTGAAATAAGTATGATTTTTGAACAGTTTCACTGGTAGTGCAGCAAAGACAAATCTCTTTCCCCCTGAAGACAATTAGATGCTCCACATTTTCACAATGTCACTGTAGCTGACTTTCATCCATGGATTAGGGAATGGCTGATATAATTATTATTACTTTATACCTAAGCTTGGTCACTCACTAAGATATGTGAATAGTTCTGATTTTGTTTCTGTAAACAAATTGCTTTTTCAAAATACTTTTAAAAGTCTTGATCATTCCTTATCACTTGCTACCTTTTTCTGTGGTTTTTTTTGCACAATTTTAATTTTCACATTAAGGATTTTGGTTTTAACACTTTGGGGATTTTTTTTGCAGTCTTATTGGTGGATCTCAGTACATGGCTGCTCTTTATAAAATGCAGAAGAATTACCAGAGTTTCCATGGATCAGGTTATTTATCAGATCCAAGGCTTGTAGCAAATGGATTCCAGATAAAAGTGATAGAAGGTATGATGGTTTTAAAATCTTTTAGTCGTATTTGAGCTTGTTTCTTATGATACAATGGCTTAAGTTATTGTTAATTTAGATCATGTTATTCTACATCACTTTGCCTTTTAAAGCACTAGCATTCTGCTTTCCTTAACATTGAGATTTTATTCCTTGGCAAAGAATGTAATCTTCTACACAGAACACTGAGTAATGGATAACTGAACTGAAAGCTTTAACAGAATTTTGAAGAATGCTTTTAAATCCATGGTTTCCTCACTTTCAATTCTTTTCTCAAAATGCTCGATGCTCGTATCCTTTATTGCCATTCTGACAATTTAGATTAAACTGATGAGAATTCCCTAGTCCTGGCATCTTCTTCCATGGTGTTACTTGCAGAAGCTTCTGCTTTAGCTGACCATCCCTCTGCTGTTGAGCAGTTGAGGAGGTGCAGTGAGCAGCTGGATCTGGTTAATGATGTACTTTCCTGTCAGAATTGTGACACAGAGCCCAAAGGGGCCAGCAAAGAGAGGTGGTCACCACACTTTTCCATGGAGTTTGATCTGGACTTGTTTTTGAGGGAGCATGCTTTTCAATACCTCTACATTGATCACAGAATAAATGTATTTCATATAAGATCCTTTAACCTTAGCAAGAGAGCTCAAATATTTATGCATTTTCCTGAAGAACAATTTATAGGGATGCTGTTGGAAACCCAGGGGCAACCCACCCAGTGTTGGTTCTGCAGATCACAAATTCTCCAGCAGAATTCCAAGAAAAGGGAGCATCTTTGGGGGTAGTACCTAGCTGACAGCTCACAGAAAAGATTCACCATAAGAGCTGTTAGAAATGCTATAGCTTCATGTGTTACAGATCCCCACATATGTACAGTGATGACAGATGTACTGTAACATATGGGATCTTTTAAGGGTAGGTACAAAAAAGGGATGTAGACCAACTTCTTCACTCAGAGGCTGGCTCTTGGGAAGAACAGAGCCTAAGCTGTTTTCCTTACTGAATCATGCACAGCAAAACCAAGGAAACTTCTTTCTGACTGACTAAATCTCTACATAAATAGCAAAACCTTTGTGGAAGAGGTGTTCGTGGTAATAATCCTAGAGTGAATGATTAGGGAAATGAAGTGTGTACTGTAAGAGACAGCTCTTACAAGGTTTATTCAGTCTAGCAAATTAAAGCTGAGGAGGTCTGTGATATGTTCCTAGACAAATATGGGAGAGAGGGATTGTGTCTTAGCACTTTTGCTCACATACTTTTTTTTTCCTACCTCCTGATATTGTAAATTTGCTCAAAATCTAATTAATGTAAACTGGATGTGAATAAATTGAATGTGAAGATTTGAAGACAGTTTGTAGGCAACAGTAGAAGAGGGTTGTTGACCGATCTTGTGGTACTGGAGATGTGTCATGGTGTAACCCCAGCCTGCAGCTCAGCCCCACACAGCCACTCACTCACTACCCCCACAGTGGGGTGGGGGAGAGAATTGGGAGGGTAAAAGTGAGAAAACCCATGGGTTGAGCTGTAACAGGCAAAGCAAAGTTGTGTACAGAAGCAAAACAAACCAAGGAATTAATTCCCTGCCTCCCACGGGCAGGCAGGTGTTGAGCCCTCACCAGGGAAGCTGAGCTGCATCACGGGTAGCAGTGATTTGCGAAGACAAACAGAGTCACACTGAATGTCCCCCTCTTCCTTCTTCTTCCCCCAGCCTTCTGTGCTGAGCATGATGCCACATGGTGTGGAATGTCCCTGTAGTCAGTTGGGGTCAGCAGTCTGGCTGTGTCCCCTCCCAAATCCTTGTGCACACCCAGCCCTCTCGCTGGTGGTGTGGGGTGAGGAGCAAAAAAGGGCTTGACTCCGCGCAAGCTGTGCTCAGCAATAACAAAAATGTCCCTCTTTTACCAACACTGTTTCCAGCACAAATCCAAAGCACAGCCCCACACTGGCTACTGTGAACAAAATTGACTATCTTGGCCAAAACCAGCACAAATGGGAAACTACTTCTAAGACAGCTTGATTAGTTTAAAGCGGAATTGTACACTATAATAGCAAGGCACTCGACACAGTAACTGGGAAGTAGTAACTGTCTTCCACTCCAGTGTTCCTAAGATGTAAATTTAAGGAAGTCTTGTGAGGAAACTGCTCTTGCACTGTACAGGTTGATGAACCATGGTCATGGACTTGATCGGAACCATGCGGATAGCCCAGTGAAGAATGGGAATCTAATTCAGTTCTTTGTCCCAGGCTTCTATTTTAACTACTCAAGTGAAATGTTAATAACATCTGAGTCTTGTCAGTCATGTTTATAAGCTTCTGCTGATGACATTATAGCAGTTACAGCCTCTTGTATAAAAAGAGCATACCACTGCAGATGAAGGTAGAAATACCAGCAAACAAATGGAATTTCTCCCAGCTTTTTTTCCAGCTGACCCAAGGATTTTTATTAATACTTCATCAGTCCCTTCTTTTTCTTTTTTTTATTTAATCTTGTCCCTGAAATACACTATCTTCTACAAATACTTATTAAAGCTGATTTTTAGAAACACAGGTATTAATTACTAACATTCCTTGTATGTCCTTCTCAGGGAATTCCACTATGCATTTGGGTTCTTTAGTTCATAGATTCTTGTTGTATAATCTTTACAGAAAGTGACCTGCAGACCAGGAGTGATTTGTCCCACTTAGACCTGAGTATTCTGTAGGATTTCTCAGCTCTGAAAGAACAAGTTTGTCTCACAAAACCTTCTTCACTGTCCTTACAGAAGCATTATTTTTTTCGCTGTCTGAATTCAGTGTTTATTTTTGTGGTTTTTTTGAAATTCAGACACATCCTGAAAGCAGGACATTCAAATGTTGTTGTTCAAATGAACTAGAAGTTGCTTCAGAAAGATTTTTTTTCTTCAGGATATACTGTTAATTTTTGGGGCCAGAGGTTCTGCTTTGCATGGTGAATGATTGCTATGGAGAGGTGTCCATAGCACAGCTTGCTATGGAGAGGTGTCCAGAATAAAAATGTGCACTTAACCCATGACAGCTGGAGAGTTTCACCTTGGCAGCATTCACAGGAGCACACTGGAACCCCTTTCTCTGTGCACATACCTTTGTAACTCAGTTTTTCCCAACTTTTTTGATTAATTGGATCAGCCCTAGTATTTGCTGTTTCTCAACTGAACTATCAACTCTTTCTTGCTGTCAGGGTCCACTGTAGTATGTTTGGAGGTCAGTACTTTCCTTTAGGACTTCATCCCTGACATAATCACATTAGTGTTCCTCTCTGACTGCTGGTTAATTTTTTTATTAATAGCCACTAGTGCATGGCTCCCTTTTTCATCCTGGGCAAAGAGTTTCATTTTCTGTGGTAGAAAGTTTCCTTTTTCTGAGACAGATCCTTTTTTTATGTTACAAGCATAAGATCTGTTCTTTACCTTTGAATCTGAATGGGAAAGTGGTATTTCTGATAATTTCCTCTTGCTAAATAATAAGCCTTTCTGTTGCTCCATATGAATAAGTCTGTGATACCATTGGTAGCTCTAAAATACCTTCCAAAGCAAGAACAAAAGAAACTTGGCTCCTCCAGTTTGGTGTTCAGCAATTTTAATCACAGAAGAGGCTTTCCTTGACCCCTGGTGGTCTTTGAAGAGGACTGTTAGTCTAGTAGGTTGCCCTGATTATTTGTTTAAATTTCCACACATATTCTGCCAAAGAAGAGAAGGACCCAGACAGTTCCTGCCCACTCCCATATATTAAGTTATTCGTAATACTCAGATACTAACTTGGAATGCCAGACCCCTTGCTTTGGTATTGTGCATCTCATAGGACAGTTTCCTAGATTAAAATAATTACTTAAACATAGGACCATGTATTCATTCCTTATTTCCTTTTGTTTTTGGGGTGTTTTACAGAATTGACTGTTAATAGCAAGAAAATCTGAGCAGCTGCCTTAATTTGGAAGGTGACTTTGGTAATTCCCATGTTGGATTGGGTGTGCATCTCCACTGATCTTCGTTAAAGATAATTCTTTGCAGTTCAAATTCCTACTTTTCGGCAACTCTCAGCACAGAGGGGCTTTTTATAAGGATTTTGATTCTGACAGTTGCTTGCTTGAAAAAAAACCCCACCCACATAATATTGGTTTTTCGTTATTTGGATGACTTGTCTGTAAGGGGCAACATCAGTCACAGGATAAAAGAATTGTAATGCATTAGTCTTGCACTAAATTTGTCAGGTCTTGGGATTAATAGTCAAAAATTGAATCTTATTCCCTCACAGGGCTTTTCACTCATAGAAATCCAACTATACACTTTAATGGCCAAGACCTTTTAGCTTGTGGGGTGGTTCTGAGGTTAGTTAGTTACTCCAGTAACTTTCCAGGAGTCTTCCTCACAGGCCTACCATGGACAAGCCTCGCTCTGAACCCCACGGCACCACATGGCACCAGATGCACTACTCCTAGTGGGTTTTTGAAAGGTCTAATTAGGTGTTTTCTTTCTAGCAAGAACTCAGTTGCACATGGAGTTTTGTTCTTGTGCTGTCATTTTGGTGGGAAAACTGTTTGCACTTCCAGCAATGTTTTCCTTTTTCACAAATGCACCTTTGGATATTTATTTTTACAAGAGTGTGGGAGTTCCAGGCCTTACTTGCCTGTTGTTTTATTTGACAATAAGTCTGCCCTTTCAATGTGTTCTTGTTATAAGACAGAAAGGTAATTTACTTTTGCTCCACACTGTTCAGAGACTGTCTATGACTGCAGCTGAAGTTGTTCCAAGAATCCTAGGTTTTGGAAGTGCCCTATCTTCTACATGGTTTTGGTAGACAAAGATCTTTTGAGTTGTCTCCCCATTTCTCTTTATATTAATTGCTCAGCAGTCTAAGGAGTTTTTAACTAGATTTTTCTCTGCATAGCTGACAGTGAAAAACATGTTGTGAAATAGCCCAGAAAATGCTTCTTGCTGTCAGTATGTCAGTTAGGCAAAATCAATGATTTCTTTGTGGAATGTGCCAGTTGTTGTAATTTGCAAGGCTGTGACGCTGAGCTCCAGTCTGTCTTCCACTGCCCTCCCACCCCCTCATGTTCTGGCCTTACTGAGCCTCCAAGTGATGCTACCTTTGGGAGAGCAATCTGTTTGCTTTTACTTAATAAAGCAAATTACTTAATACTCAGTGTTCTGGGATCTGCCAGGCATTTGTTTGCTCACAGTGACATCGATGTGCAGAGAAGCATTTCAAGAAGTAAGAGGGATTACTTTCTGTCCAGTTCTTCTTAAGATGTGTTTGTCATATGTACCTTCACTGCGCATCTGTCCATCTGCCCTTGTGAAAGTCCTGGAATTGTGAATTCTTGGCTGGAGAGGAGCTGAGAGCAAGGAACACCTTACCTGCTTTTGTAACAATGGTGGGCCTTGGGCCATGCTCTGGGGCAGACTTTTAGGGTAGAATTGTCTGCCTAAGTATGAGTAGCCAACATATCCATATACAAAGGATGTGCTTATGAGCCTTCAAAGAGAAATAATAGGTAAATAACCAATCATTCTTGATAATAACAGCTGCCTCAGCTCTTGTAACCCACCAGTGGAAAATCATGCTGCTACTTAATTTCACTTTGATTTTGACCATAGACTAGAAGATAGACAGTGTTATAGTGTCACCTAATCTAGGTGGCAGCTGGAAGGGAACAGTTTTTCCTGGCCATCTAGAAGGAATTATCCAAAGATGATTGTAAATGCTTTGGTTGAAAAGAGAAAGGGGAAATTTGTAGCAATGAGAAATCCACATTTTTAGTCATGTGAAAGCTAGTTTATTTGTTCATGGAAATATGTTCTTTGGAAGTTGCAAAGTATTTAATAGAAACTGCCATGGAAACTGCTTGAAGACTGCTGTTTGAATACTCAAAAATCTTAATGTATATTTTGTCAAAAATTTACAAGTACATCGAGGCTTGGACGTCTGCTTATATCATCAAATATTGCCAATGAGAGTTCCTGCAAAGGCTTGCAGCTAACTAGTTGTTAATCAGCATGCAGTGGGCTACTTTGCAGCTTAAAGACTGTAAGCAGAAAAGGAGAATGGCACACAAACAGAAATACCCAAGAAGACAACTTCCCTTAGCCGGGATTTGTACTGTTTGTTCTTATGTTAAACTCTTTAAAGCCCCCTCTGCCTTTCAGAATAACGAGCAGAATGGTGAAGTCAAATCTGGCTGTCAGAATTTGCAGATGGAACGATGGCTGTTGGGGAAACTGAAGAGTATGCATAGGAAATGTTTTGCAAATCCAGAACTTCACTGTCATAAAATTTTAAAAGGAAGCACTGGAAATACAAGGTTTTAAACTGAAAATCTGAACGCTTGAAACCTCACAAAATTTTGTGTCTTGTGTTTGGTAGCATATAGAGAGGTAACTATTGAAAGGTTGTCAAGTAGATTGAGTTCTAATTTTAGAGAGAAAGTAACATAAGCAGGCTGGAACAATTACTCAAATCTAAACTTTCATTAAAGCAAAAATGGGACAAAAATGAGAGAAAAGAGCTGAAGGAAATTAAAAAGACTTCATCTTTTCCTCCTGTCTCTTGCTGGCAGGCTTTCCCATGGGGAAACACTGGCATAGTACATCATCTTATCTCACCTCTAATAACTGGTGAACTTTCAGATAATTTATTTTGCTTTAAGCTGAATCTGATCACAAGTTTACAGCAGTGCATAAAAATATGTCTGTGCTTGCTGGTCGTGGTTAGGAAGAGGCAGCTTGGGAAAGAGAAGGAAGACAAGGCTGGGTGAAAAACAAAAAAAAAGTTTCAGGTGTAAAGCAGTGTTAAATATGTAGCTGTAAGAAAGGTCTCTGATTTTTTGGAGGGTTGGAGTGTTGTTCACTATATTGAATTCCCATTCTGGTCAAAGTGTCTCGTGCCATGAAGCTTAAAAAGGCCCAACAGCATTATTTACCTGGTGACACACCCATATTAAGGAATAGTTTCAATCTGCACAGTCTTCCTGTTCATCTCTGCTCTTATTTAATGACTGTCAAAAAACCAGTACCTGGGCATGGATAACAGCCTTGTTCTACTACCCAATAAAAGCACCTTGTGGTGACATGTATACTTTCACTTCTGAAATATTTCACATTGTTGTTTGGATTAGGCACAGGAATTATCCCTTATCACAGTTTGTTAGTTTAATCCACCTTGGATCAATCTATTTGTCTCCAGCTCTTTTGACTTTACAAAAAGCATCCGTGACTTGCACTGAATGTAATTTATCTTACCTGGGGCCGTTACACAAGAGTGGGTTTATTTTCATTATGAATTGTCTTTTTCCATGCTCTCCTTGTGAAATTCTTTACTTGTTAGAATTGTAGTGGGGGGAAAGGGAAGGTGGCTGTGCAGGGTTGAGGTTTCTGTGCACCCAGCGTGAATAAGAGGAGGGGTCTGAAGGGCTGCATGAGAATATGTGAGCCCCACCAGCAGAGAACTTGCTCCTGATTGGGAGTGGGAGAAAATTCAGTTGTGCAGGAGCACTTCATTCAATTTTTTTGCAAGTCATGTGAAAAAGAAAGTGAAGTGAAATCACTTAATCTTCAAAGCTTGAAGATTTGTTAGGAAGGCTGTTTAAATGTTTTATTCATCATTCCTACTCAGAGTGGTACCTGCTGCAGCAGCGATATGATATAAATGATAATATGAAGTCAGTCACAGAGCCTTTAGGTTTTTCCTCAGCTGTGGTAGGAGAAAAAAATGCTTTTCATTTCAGTAGAAGCTGAATGTGTTATGATAACATTTGAACTCTACAGATGTTTAAACCAATTACATAGGAAATAGTGCCAACATTCTGTTTCAATTTTTTTCAAACTAAATTGTGTTTTATTGCTGGCTTCTACTTTAATTTCATGTATGTTTAATTAAAGTCACAGAAGCTTTAATTAAAGCTGTGCTCAAGACTGGGAATGCTGCAAAATGTTTTAAGCATTAAACAGTGCCAGCTAGGATTTGAATTAGTGTGAGCTGAGACATTTGTGATGTGAATAAGCACAGATCATCATAATGAAACATTGTACAAATAAATACTTTTCATTCCAAGGGAGGAGCAAATAAAGTTTTCTAATTGTATTGAATTTGTGAGACTAATTTACTAAGTGGCTTTACATCAGTTTAATTTTCTATTAATTGCTCCAGAATAGAAGTTTAAGCAGTGCATGAATTACTGCTTTGTTTTTGTATTTTCAGGTGTTTCAGGTGCAGAAAGTCATCTGGAAATAGAAGGGATGGCAAATTGTCTGCCATATTACGGTATTTCTGATTTGAAAGAAATTCTGAGTGCAGTAGTTAATGGAAATGCAAAGGAAGTATATGAATGTAGGCCTCTCAAAGTGGTAAATTACTTGGAGGTAAGACAGAAACTTGCTTTGAAGTATTAGCCAGCTATACTTATAATTTCTTCAACAGGTTGAAACTCTTTCTCCAGCTTTCTGTTTTAATTAATGTCATTGCGTTCTTAACAGAAGTTACTTTTGAAAAGGAGGATGTCATATCCTCTCTGAGGTTTATGGGTTGTGCATTGCTTACCAAAATACTTCCATTAGACATATCCAGTGTGATGTAATACATGCTGAAAGCTGATGTTCACAAAGTGATTCTTCTACACAGGCGGTTTTCAGACTAGAAATGCATTTCTATGTGTTAGAATACAAAGCTGCCACAGAATTGCTTTACAGAGTCTAGAAGGCAGTTGAATCCAGAATAGTCATCCAAATTTATCTCTTATGTAAATAAATCTATGAAGTAGTTATAAAATGATTTAAGGTAATAGTTTAGGAAAAGTAGGTGTTAATTGAAGCTTAATTTTCATGTAAACCTCAATGGGACATATACTGTGAAAATTGGACATGCACCTTTTCCACTTAAAGAAGAAAAATTCCTATGATTCATTCAGAGAAAGGGCAGAGATACATAAGGGGATATTACTTTTGCCAGAAAAACAAGCTGTCACTGGAATTAAGACATTGAAACAAAAAATGAAGTCCCACATGCAGTGAACCCCATATGCCTCTGCAAATGCTTGTATTTAGTTAACACCAGTAACTTCTGTGGTTAACAGAGACACATACTGACAACCAACAGCCTTGTAAGTCCACACTGTTCAGTGCAGAAGAAAGAATAGGGTAATGGTTAAAGAATCAGCCTTCCAGGGTACAGAATATTCCACAGTGATCTTTTTCCCACTTGGAAGAGGAGGGGAAAATTTCAGACAAACAAAATGGGAAGATTCAGATTAAATCACTATGAATGCTGCTCAGTTTTGTACAACAGGAGGGGAGATTTTATGCCGCCTCCATTTTTGTCTAAGCAACATGACTTAAGTACAGAAGAGAAGGCAATGGCAGGAAGGCCCATCTTGAAGGAGGAAACAAAAAACCTGACAACTTCTTTTTGAAGTTGCTTAGTTATTTGAGGGTATGTGCTTTAGCAGTCACCTCTGCTTTCCAGTATAGTGAGATAACTGGATGCAATAGACAGTACTAAATGCAACATTAATCTAAGGTTTCACTATAGTATTTTTCAAAATTTGTTTAGCTGGCTGACTGAATTTATGTTAGTTCACGTGGTGTAGGATGTGTCTTGTGAACTGGTAAACATCTTCAGCTGATGCTGAAAGTGAATGATGCCAACAGGAAATAAGATCTTTAGAAACACAAAGCATCTTGCAGAAGTGGACTCCAAAAGCAAAAGGTTGCAAACATGACCAGGAGACTGACTGTGCATGGCTCCATTGTAGAAATGTCATGAACTGACCAGTAAGGTATGTTTAGAGTTACATTTGGGTTTTTGGGATTCAGAGTATTTGTCAGCAGAAAAGAATGACCTTTAAACAGTGAGTGCTTAATGCCTGCTTTCTGGTAGCCCCAGGCTAATGTGCTAAAAAGTGATACTTTAAAACTCTTGGGGTTTTGTTTTTGTTTTTCCTTTCCACAGGGAGAAGCAGTACGTTTAGCTCGGCAGCTGCCCTTACATTTGTCAAAAGAAGATGTACAAAACACAATTTACAGGATGAAGCAACAGCTTGGAAAGGAAAATAAAGGCTGTGTTCATGGTCGCCCTTTTTTTCATCACTTAACAGATATTCCAGAAGTTGACAAGCACAACTCCATGGAAATTACTTAGTAAATGGAACATTTTGTTTGGGGTCATACTTCTCTTGCTTAATTTTTATCATTACTCTGTGATTTCAGTATGTTTTGTGCAAAGCTTTTGTTATAATGACTTTTCATTGTCATATGTTCACCTCCTAGAGACTTGTTTTATTTAAGTGCTACTTGTAAATTGGAAATAAATACTGTAGAGAAACTACTTATCACTGTTTTTAAAAAGAATTTATTAAAGAAATGTTCTCAGCTGGTTTCATCCTTTTCTTATTGCTGCAGGTTTAGAAAATACCAGTATGTCAAAATTTTTTAGATGTGAAGTGGTTAGAAGTTGCTTTCAACAGAGCATGGCAAAGTTTGCTGTACTAAGGGCATCAGATGTTAATTTTCAAAGGAATTCCGGATAGCTGTAAGTATTTAAATATGGCACTGGAATATGCAGTTATTATAGTTATACATCTGTGGTGTTGTATTTCTATTTGGAAATTCTTAGCTCTTGTAAATAAGTATTGAAGTCCTAGAGTCCAAGCTCCAAAAATTATACACTTAAAAAATTATTCTTAACAGTATAGTACTCTTTAAAAACTTTAGATCAACAAAAACTGGCCAGTGACCTGAAAGGATCAGTCACAGGAGCCCAGGTTAGCACTGAAATCAGATGCCCATGGATGTATGTTGGTTCAGTGATATACACCACACAAACTGCTTGGGGGTGGGAAACATAAACTGTCCTCACTTGGGGAGAATGTGGCATAACCAGGGCATAGTCTGCTAGAGAGAGAGAGACTGATTGTGGGAAACTGGTTCAGAACACAATATTTACTCCTCTATTTTAAGTAGGAGCCTACTTCCATAAAGCTGCCCTGTTAGGCCTTCTGTGTATAGCAGATGCAGTGTCCCTGGAAGAGTAGGTTTCAAAAGTTTCAGGAAAGCTCACCTGAAAATTCCTGTCCATCCCCAGCTTTTCTGTGGCTGTTGGGTAAGTGGTTGAAGGTTGCTGAAAGGCCTGAGTTCAAGCTGCTTGGTGGACAGGAGTATGGGACCAGACAAGCAAATGTACAGTCTGAAAATGTAAGTCACTGATGTATTGCCCTTTATCAAAGAGTGCTGAGCTGGTGAACTAAGGAATCATGTCACAGCAGTACATGACAACATAAAAATTCTAATCTGAAAGGTAATGATTGTCTTTTTAGCAGGGCCTGTTGCAATAGGACAAGGGTAATGGTTTTAAAAGGAAGGAGAGTCGATATAGATTAGATATAAGAAAGTAGTTTTTTCAATGATGGTGGTGAAACACTGGAAGAGATCGCCCAGAGAGGTGGTGGATGCCCCATCCCTGGAAATATTCAAGGTCGGGTTGGATGGGGCTCTGAGCAACCTGATCTAGTTGAAGATGTCCCTGCTCACTGCAGGGGGGTTGGATTAGGTGACCTTTGAAAGGTCCAACTCAAACTATTCTGTGATTCTATGATTATGTCTTTATGCCATTAAAGTAGGTTTATCCTTTTCATAAAGAGCAAGGGCACAAGCAAGATATCTTTCCAAGCTCAACAGTGAGCAAGGCACAGGATGAGAATGTCACTGACAAACTGAACACTTGTTGGCTGTAAATGTCACTCAGTGCAGAAGATGTGAATTTTTAGAATCGAAGTGAGAAGGTGGATGGAGACAGAGGAAGGAGGACGTGACTCTTGGCTCCCATGGGGAAACAGGATCCCAGCCGTGCAGTGGATACAGAAGGTTATAGTTTGTTTATTTTTATTCTTGTTGGAATATAAACTGTTAGAGTTTAGAGAGTAGCCATTACAGTGAGAAAAGCCAAAGGCAAGCTGGAGAAGTGAAATTTATCTCTAGTCTAATTTTGCTGGAACTTAAAAAGAATATGTGCACCAATTCTAGTCAGTTGGGAATATAACATGTATAATAATAATTGCTGATTCCTTTCCAAAATATAGGTAAGATAGATGTATCCTAATTATACTGATGCAAATGCTAGTATCTTTGATAACACTGGGGTCTACATCAAGTCCTTTCATGTAATGGTAGCATCGCAGAGGACAAGTTGTTTTAACAGGTTTTCAGGCCATAGATTGAGGACAAAGTGATTGGGAAATGAGTATTCACAGGTGCCATGGTGGGTTTAGTTGCTATGAAATCAAATTAGCATCAGGATTTTCAGTAGGTACAGGTGTGCCAGGTTAGGCAATTGGGAGGTGGGTCTTCCCTAACTTCCTTCTTTCCTGGGTGAGTTTGCTGTCCTTCACCTCAAGAGAGTTGCTGTGGATTTCTCCCTTAGGTAGGTGTACATACAGTTTGTTTCTGTCTCTGTGGGGTCTGATGGATTGTTGTGTGGCTGGGTACCAGCAGTGAGTGCTGTAACATGGCTTGGGAGTGGTAGGTTGGGGTGTCTTCCCCACCATGGTACATGTGGTTGGGAGTGCAAGCTGAAATTGTGAGTTAACAGGCACTCTGCTGATGGGAGATGGCTTTAGAGATGTTGAGTCTCTCCTTCCTTTATCCAGTGTGGACAAAAAGAAATGTTACTTTCTGTTTCCAGAGGTGCTCTCACTGATGCTTCTACTGATGCATCCGTTTTATGTTCCTTGTTTAAACAATAGAAGTACCCCAGTTCTAGGTTTACAAGCTCAAGTCAAGCGGTGCACCTGCTGTAACATTTCTCAAAAGAAAGGCACGTCATCTTCCTGCCACTGAATCAGCACAGGGTGCTACTGGGATGTGTCATTAGGTGGTGAACCCCACGAGGCTCCCAGGGGAGCACACAGAGGCTGCCTGTCCCTGTCCCTGCAGACAGAGAGTCAATCTGTCCCCAGCTCCGTGGGCTGTTTGAAAGGAAGAGGAAAACCTGAAAAGTTCAATGCTCAGTGGACTGGATTATTGTGGTAGTTGACCTTTTTTCCTTCGAGGAAGGAGCAGCAGGGTAGGACGTGTTGGGTGCGTTCCCAGCGATGAGCGAGTGGCAGCCACCTCGTTGTCCCCCACGCTGTGCACCCACGCAGCTGCTTCCCCACCGGGGGCCGGGCCGGGGCATTTCAGGGACTTCTCGTATTTGCGCTGCCCTCTGCTGGCATTTCAGTTTTGTACGATTTTGACTAAAATGAGGGTAGACAGGTCTGAGTCTGACAGTAGACGAGCATCCTTCTTTCCTCCCTTTGCGTCACCAGCAGGCCAAAGTGTTATTTACGATGCTTCTCATGGAAGCGTGTTTGCTTTCCTAAACTATGCCTACTGCAGGTATGAGTGTTCCCTAGGGGAGAATCTGGAGCTTTCCAACTAAAGCATGATCTCATAATAAAACTTACAAAACCTTTTGGTTGTATGTTATTTGTGTGTTTGCCTTTTCCAGACAGTTGATTGTATGGCAGGTTCAGTTCTGGTGGTGTGTTTGCAGCTCTGGTGTCTGCCTCGCCCAAAGTCTGAAAAGTTGCATATTATTTTAATGGGAAACCATTGAATATCAACTTTGTTTAAAAATACAGGAGATTCTCATTGAAAAAATATTTTTCTTTAAGTACAAATACGAGTATAAACATGAAATAGAGGTAGCACCTCTTATGTTTCTTTTCTGAGTGTAGTAGGAATCTAAATAATCAGGTTTCTGTTTCCTCTCAGTTAAGAAGTGGTATGTGTAAAGGGATTTGGAGTATTTGTTTGTTTTTTCCCTTTAGTATGAATAATAGCAGTTCAGAAAATAATAATAAAACCAGAGAAACACTTAACTTATTTCAGGAGCACTTAGCAGTCATTGGCAAGACTAAAATCTATATGATGTAATTTTAAATTTGTTAAAATAGATTCTTCTTCTCTATTTCCATATTCTGGTGTGGGCTATATAAAATATCTAGCAATAGCATCAATACTCATAAGCAAAACTCTCTTTAGTTATAAAAGCACACGTTCCTTGATCTCAAGGGATCACTGCTTTTTTTTTCCCTACAAACATTCTGGTATTACTTTTGTGAAAATAAGCATCAATTTTTGAAAGGGTTATAATATTTGGTCTTCAGGGTTTGTTTTATTTTCTGTAAAGCAGGTCAGGTTTTTATTTTGTAATGGGGTTTGGTTTCTTTTGTTAAATGAACTTCTAGTTCTGATTCAATTATTTGGCTGCAATAGCAATATGGAAGGATTCTTGAGAGTTTTGTTTGTTTTGTACCCAGCATCTTAACAGGCTGGGTTAGCAATTCCAAAAAACCTAAGATACATTCATTTAATTTTGCAAATGGAAAGCTACCAGAACTTGCTTTTATTCCCCCCCCCATAAGTATGGAGTATCATATCTGAAATTATGGAGAGTATAAATGTGGAAATGTTAAATCTTTTGTTAATGGCTTCGAATTAAGCACACATTGTTGCAGATGATTTGGAGGACTTATTTAAAGTAAATATACAATTTCAAGCTCAATTATCATTCATAGTTTAACTGAACATAGTGAGATATTAGGTCTGTGAATTTGATACAGTGTTGCTTCGTAATTATGATGCTTTTTTACAGTAAATTTGATATAGAACAGTTGCTAAAGGAAAGCTGCTGAATAGTGTGACCAACCGTTTTATGGGACACATCTGGTGCATTAGTTCAGGATGTGCAGTGCAGGAGAACAGAGCCTTTTGCCCAGAGTGAGAAGGAAGCTAACTCCACATGTATACGTTTTGTGGACATGCAGAGAGGTTGAACAATTATGAGTTAATTGTGTAAGCTAATAGGAGGGGTGTTTGTAATGTCGTTTCGGAATAGCTAAGGAGGAAACGGAGGAGAATTATTGTTTTAAAATCTCAAATGAACGGTTTACACCTGTTAATGTTACATTTAGAACAGCTGTTTCTTTTATTATCAGTAAACAGATGCAGAAAGTAATGGAATGTTTTAAAGCAATATGTTAATCCTGTCTTCCACTACCTAACATTTCCCAATATCATGATTAACTGTAATGCTGCTGTCATCTGCAGCTAAAGATTATTTACTTATTATTTTAATCACATTTTTATCTGAAGTCATAAATGTTTATCTCAAGTTACTGTAATTTTTCATCAACCCGTGCTGAGTCTTTTTGCACATCAGTAATTTTATTGGTGATTTCACTGGGCTGAATTACTCAGCAAAGCAACCCCCAACTTTGGTTTTGCCCAAAGGTTGTTCTTGTATTTATAATTTCACCCCGAAGTGAAACAAGCTATGTTTTTAAAGGGAGAAAAAAAAATTGCTCTTGAGGGCCCAGGGGAACGTGCATTTTAGATGAACTCCATATGAAGTTGATTACAGGTGAAGCTTTGCCAGAACATGCTCAGTTAGGTCAAGCATGGTAATTGGGATAGTGCCAATCAGGTGGTATAGAAGAGGTTCTTCTTTAGTGCACTTTGTGAGAAAGTAGTTTTAGTTCACTTATTTTCTTATGAGAAATGTGTTGTGCTACCAAGGCTTTGAAATAAAGAACAGCTATGAGTCTGACAGCCTTGTGGAAAAAAAATCTCAAAACTGCAGCTACAATCCCATGTGTACTTAGGAAAAAAACCCCAAAACTAGTATTTCAAGATATTTAAAAATTACCGCCTAAACAGACATGAAGTTTTCTAGAAACCTGTACCTGCCACTCAGATGCTCGAAGGTAGTTTTTCAACTGAAAAATATATCTGCCTTAATTTTACAGTTAGAGTATTTGTAAATGTTATAAAACATGTAGCATTTCAGCGAGGTGACGTGCGATTCTGGAGCGTTACTGACTCACACTCCAGGAACGGAAGCACAGAAGATTAATACTGTATAACTGGTTTGGCAGATTAGTTTTCAGGAAATGTAGAGACCAGTAAATATGGCAGCTGCATTATTAAAATACTGTATTCAAGCCCAGGTTAAATTGTTCATTCATGCATGGAGTAACTCAGCATTAATTGAATCATTACATTTTTTAGATATTTTAGATCACCGATATTCTTTGCTTCAGCTCTTGAAATGCCTGATAAATTACAATATTCACAAGGAGCAAGCATTTTGACAGAGGAATGCTTTATAAAGTATTTATATGTGAGTGTTCACTTGTCAGGTCAATGCAGTAATAAAATTGCACTGGTAGAACTAAGATCCTGTCTTAATTCTAATGTCAGGCAGCCTGTTTGTGCAGGATTTTAAAGATGCTTAGTCAGGTAAAACTATCTAAGATGATATAAAATAATAAAGAGGTTATGTCTTTTTTTTTGTTCTTGTTAGCCTGGTACTTCTTATGTTAGATAAATGAGAGATGTTCACAATGAAAGGTAAGAGAGTTTATTAAAAAGGAGGAAAGGGAGAAACTTGCTCATATTCATTAAGTAGCATTACAAGAGTCCCGTCGTCTCATTTCAAGAGAAGGGAAATAATTTTTTAAATAATTTGAATTTTTCATATAAAATGGTTTTTGAAAGGCAAATAGTTCCAGCTGTGAGGAGGGAATTGAGGTGTGATTCTTGTTAGAGTTGGGCAAAACAGACCAGTAGTAAATTGATTATTTCAAAGGAATATGCTGTTGGATTTCTGTTCTTCACTTAAGCAGACAGAGTTCGACTATTTAGTGGGTTAACATTCCTGACATTCCCTGACACCTTAGGTGTGCATAATTTAGAAACCTGTTGATAATTACTAAGACAAATGAAACTGCAGAAAACTGTTCCCACATCAGAGAAATTCATATAGTTGCTTCTCCCACAAGGTAGCCTTCTCTGTTGCAGAACCTTTTCATAAAGCTTCACATTCAGCTTCAAAATGCCCTTTTCCAAAGTGGCTTGCCCCAGATCCCATTGCCATTTAGGAGAGCCATACCTCTATGCTTTATTTACAATGACCTTTGAACAACTGAAAATGCTGCCAACTCCTTTAGGAAGTGTGGCTTTGAAACTTCAGTTTTGATCTATGTCTGCAGATAAGTAAATGTGATTATGCATCAATTATAACAGCAATAAAATGGATACTGACCTTTTAGAATAATTGGATTTTATACTCTTAGTGAGCTTCACTGTAGAACCTGAAAACACAGCACCTGAAAGTGCACCAGCCACTTGAAGATTATAGAAACCGAAGAAACAGCTCAATCAGCCTTAAAACTGGATGCAGAGTTTACAGGGGGGAAAAACCCCAATTCTGCAATTCAGCTTACACAGTTGTATTTTTACTGTGATGAGCATGAATCTAATGGTTAATGGTCATGTGCAGTTCATTCTTGTCTAATTGTGAACTTCTCGTGGAGCCCTCAGGACTATATAATTTCTGACTGTATTACTCCAAATCATCAGCAATTATGCAGCTTTTCATTATTGTTGTGTCCTGCTTCTTCTGAGTTTATTTAGGTGCCATGCAGCAACAAACTGTTGTGTTGAATTCTTTAGTCAGAGAAAGTAATGAGGGTTTCAAGCACAACTGGATTTTTTTTTGTTGGGTTTTTTTTTTTTTTTTTAAACCTGTGTGGATGCAGAACTAACAAGACTAAAATCAAGTCCATCTAAGGAAAGGCTTAAATGATAAAATATGTTGCAATAATGGTCTTGCCAGTCTTCTTCTGGTTGCCTGTCTAAGTCTTTTCGCTGAAAAATCTGGAGCAAGTATTTTGGCATAGCAGTTTGTTGTAAGGAAGATTTAATAGCTTGTTATGTCCTATTTCTATAAACAGAAGTCATTTAGAGTTCAGCAGATATATTTAGAATCAGCATTTGTGCTGGTAGTTGCAAGCTAAATAAAATAATCTTTGAAAAGATCAATATACAAAAGGGAATATGCAGGTTCAATTTTACCTCACAGCTAATGCTCTTTTAAGAGACTTAGGCATTTTTACAAATAGGAACCTACAATATTTGGTACAAATCTTTTTAATAATGAGTTTGTGTTGTGTACAAATGTTAATAGGTTTAAGAGAACTCTGTGGTTACTGCTGTACAATAGGTCTGTTCCTGCTCTCTTTACTTTGGCAAAATTCCCTCATCTTCATAGAGGGAGATTTCACTGACTCAAGGAGTGCAATATAAGGCCCAATGAAATGGACAGCCAGAAGCTCTGGAGAGGTCTTCTCTACTTTCAGCTGGTTGGGGACAAAATATCAGTGGAAGTTTACATTGAGTGATTTGTAATCTAATCTCTGATTTGTTGACTTCGAGGTATGTGTGATATCTGAGAAACATGCACCAAGTCAGTTTAAGTTATGAGTTTTATAGCAAATAGTAAATGAAAACCATAGTGACCTTTTAGTCTTGCTGATCATGTGTAACATCATGAAGATGTTCATCTGTTGACCTGTACTAATCACAGTAACAGGGCTTTTGCTCAGGGAATAGCAGGCACAAACTCTTGTATATTTGTTCTTCTACTCTGTCTTTTTATTGAAAAATATCTGCAAATAAAATGTTTGTAATCACACCTTAGTGCAATTTTTGCATACTCTGTTTTGGAAAAGATAGAAGTTCTTTTCTTACAAAAAAAGGTTTTACTTAGTGGTACAAATAGACCCCCTAGTTCAAGTTTCAGTTGTTTTTGTGGCCCTGATCGCTGGCTCTGGCCATGTTTGGTGTGAAGTCTAATAATTTTTGTTATGTGATAGCTGGTATAGATTTTCCCAAACAGTCAGGAGTTTGAAATCTACTAAATAAAACCATAGTAGATGTTGCACTTAAATATATTTTTCCTCCTGTAATTTAACTGTTGTAATTTCTTTTATATTGAGTGTCCATGCTTTCAGCATCACAGAAAAAGTCATCCAATCATGTGATCACACCACCCTTAAAGAAGTATCTTGCAAAGATTGTTTTGCAAATGACTAAAACCTTTGTTTTCTCTTCTCATGTCTAACCAGATCATTATTCAGTTTTTACCATGTTTGAATTCTGATTGTTTCAGTGAACCTAAGAGAAGTTTCCATGTAGGTGTTTTTTTAAAATGTCAGTAGTGAAAAGGGAAAACATGAGCACATTTTTTTTTCCTCATTACTTACAGAGATTATAAGATCATACTTTACAGTGTTGGTACCTGTTCATCCAAGTGTGTGAAGCATGAAGTTTTATACACAAATGAGTCCTGTGATGCCCCTTTGTCCCCTCATCAAACTGGAGTGTTGAAAAGAGGGCTGGCCATGTGGCTGGCTGTTGGCAAATCTGGGAGCAGAACCGAACATGCTGATAGAGTTTCCCCACTTTAACTGCACTGGGACTCTACTTGTGGAGAAAATGATATGCTGGTACCAAATGATGCATATGATGTGCAACACAAAAGTTTTCCTGTTTTCGTTTTATATGACATGACCTGTGGGCTAACTGAAGAAAACATCTCTGAGAAAGTGCTACATCTACAGATACAAGTGTTCCTATTGATACGTTATTTTTCTAAGATTTTGCTGAGTAAAGCTATTTCCATACATAAGCTTTTTGGCCATCTGCAACTGCTTGTCAGTGAGCCTGGTTTGAGAACACTGGCCGTAATTGTAACCTCAGGAATGTGTGACCAGCTCGCGGCCAGCTGTGCATGCCCTGACTTTTCCCAGGTGTTAAGATACATGGCCACTTTTGTTCGCCTTAACCAAAGGGGAAAATACAGCCCTTGTTTTTCCCCACCTTGTATTAAGCATAAAAACTGCTGGGTTTTGTTATTTTTTAATAGGTCATAGCAAACAACTACGTCAAGTTGTCCGTGCTGTTTAATTATTGGACATATGTGACACAGGACGTTGCATCTGTATGATAGTATGTATTTAGAGAAATACAAAAAGGGTACTCAGTGCACTGTGGCCTGGCTATAAATTAACAGGGCTGACCCTGCAAATCATGTAACTGCTCTTTTTTTTTATTGTTGTTGTTTGAAAAAGATTTTACTTCTGTTTTGATAGCACAGATATTTCTGCAGTTCTCACTCTTTGGCCAGAGTAAGTTTTGCTGCATTTTCTTATTGATTTTATTTTAATGTTCCATTTCATGGTCACAGGAACACTTACTAGCTGCCTTCTGCATGGGAACTCCTCCTAAAACCAAAACAGAGTTGTCTGCATAGGGTGTTCTGCATTTTGTCTTTATCTGTGAAGCACTTTCTTTACTTGTGTAGCGTTTTCTGTATTCAAGGTGAGGAATGAATAGCTTGAAAGCAATATGTATGAGCACGGGTCTCCTCCTTAGAGGTGCTGGAGTGGGAGAGCATTTCTAGTAATCACGAGGACAAAATTTGCTCCATAGCCTGTGACTCTTGTTTAATCAAGTAAAAAGCAAAAACATGGCAATAAGTTTTGGACATGATTTGCATAGTGTCAGTGTTCTAGAGGAATAAATACGTGTCTCAAGTCACTGGTGTTGGCTCTAATTTGCCAACAAGCTGACATGATCTCCACATAGTAGATATGGAAAAGGAGTTAGTTTTTAGCTTAGACCAATTCCTTATATGGTCAAAATGACACAGGTTATCCCTAAAAGTAACCTACCTCTGGGGATCAGTTTCTATGTCCGTGGAATGAATTCAAGCCTCAGAGCAGGTCTGTCTTCTGTAACACATTCTAAGTTTTTGAAGTATGAATTTCTGCCTTTTATGGCTGTTCAAAGCCTGCACTATTGGATTTGATCATCTTTGAACAAAGGAAGGGTACACATATTCTAAACCAGTGCTGGGCTTTTCCTAAATGCTCAGAAGTCAGGAAGGAGCACGTGTGAAAACTTTGCATGTGCCTAAATGCTTTTAAGAATCTAGTTCTTTAGAGACTCAAAAACACTCATTGCTTAAGCCTTGAGAAATGTCCCAGAACTGTTTGGAGAGGAGGTGAGGAACATGCCAATCCAGTGCTGGGACCTGCTTAAATGTGAACTTTTAACAAAGCAAGTTCTCCCTTATAACTGCAGTGCTATGGATCAGTCTCGTGTGATGGTCTTGCATGAAAGACTGAATTATGTGCTTTTTCAAGGGTGTTTTTGCAGTTAAAGTCCTGGTCTGTGAATCCTCTTTAGAAAGCAGAGACTGTCCACTCTTCCCCAGAGCACATGGAAGAGCTGATAAGTCCTGGAATAAAACTACATGATACAAATCACTCATGATTTGTGCCTCTGACCGACGTCTCTCCAGCGAGGACTCCCAGATATGTACCAGCACTGTGAGATTCCTGTAACCACTGGTCTTCGGTATTTCCTGTGAAACTTAAACCTAATGTTCAAAATCTGCATCAGCACTGAACTATTCTGTCCTTTGTTTTCTGTTCGTCAAGGTGGCTTTTCTCATTAGCATAAATCACAGAGCTCCTGCAGCAGGAGTGTTGTCCACGTGATATACAGCACCTCTGCTGTGGCCAAGGAGTATTTACAGCCAAAAGATACTGCTTTGCTTCAATTGGTGAAGCCTTTCCTTGTTTCTTCTTTCAGTTTCTCATTATAAGATGAAAGAAACAGGGGGCTTTAAGAGAAAATAATGTACAATACCATGATACTTTTACTATAATGCATGTCAAAGGCAAATTAAATGCATCCCTTTGGACATTCAGAAGTTAGAAAACAATGGAGTAACAGTATCTCTGGTGCATTACATTAGACTATAATAAAGAGCCTAAATTACTCTAAATTGTGTGTAACCTAATTGAAGAAATAAGACAATTTTGTGGGGTATGGATAGATAATGTAAACAATTTCAAAGAGTATTTGGCAGTCTCCTGGAATTTGCTCCAAATGCTTTTGGTTCAATGGGAGTGAAAAGCTATGCTCCACTATGGCCTCACTTGGTATTTTATTTTGGAGGAAGGAGACTTGGAAACAAGTCTACCTTTTTCTTTTTTAAGCTGCTTAAAGCTAACAGTGGAAAAAAAAAAAAAGTAAGATGAGCTGCATGCTTATATTTCTTCTTCCTGCTCATCTTTCTTATATTCATTGTTGCCTTCAATTTGGTTTTACTTAAGCCAAAAGAATTAAAATGCACATGCATATATATATATATATATCTACTATCATAAGATATATTAGTAAGAGTAATTGGTGACAACTGCTCACTTCATGAATGAAACAAGTGCTGTAGTTTCCTGCTCTTTCTCAGAGCCTGATGCTGGAGGAGCAATAGGTATTTCTGATGTCTTCCTGTCTGTGTATCCTTATAGTATTTATTGTTAGACTGGCTGAGATGATCTTGAGCGCTTCTGTGTGAGGACTTTCCTACTCACTGGAGCAGGAAACATTTTCTTCCTCTGTGGCTTTTGAAAGATCAGTAAGAATTGCTCCGATTCTGTGCAGCTTTCAATCATGTTGCCTTGTGCCATGTTTCCATCAGAAGTTGCAGACTAAGTATTATTAATCTGCTCAGTAGTTGGGTGGAAGCAGGGAACAGCCAGAAGGTGATTTTTCCCCTCTTCCCGCAGCAGCGTACAGGCCAGTTGAGTGGAGCAGTTAGCCTTGCTCCTCAGGGCTAATATAAATTAAAGGTCCTGAGCACTAGGGGTTGTTAAAATTCTCAGAGGGCTCTTTATAACATGTTAACCCCCGTGGTCTGGCCAGGCTCCAAATGGGGTAATTACATTCTTCCTACCTAAATTCCCCCTGCAATTGCAATTTGATGTGCTGGTATTCCTCACTTCCTCTCCTCTGCCGTGCCCCGTGGAACAGTTGTTGCATTTCATCCCAGAGGTACTTGCTTTCGGTGACTGATGGAGTGGATAGAGCCCATAAAGCATTTTAAGAGCCTTTTGGATGAAATGTAATTTATGATGCTTAATTTTTTTTTTTAATTATCTGCTGTTCAAAATGATCTGGGTTAATCTGAGCCCTGAATGCGTGTGAACTGTGTGCAACAGACCTGGAATGAGACAGTCTCAACAACTGTTCTCATTCCTTGTTGAAGTTCTTCCCAGGATTTTTTTAGACTGAAGGAGTAACAGATCAAGCTAAAAATATAGGAAGGTTTTCTAAAGGGTTCATTACCAAGTAGGAAGAATATGAGCTATATAATAAGGTAATGTGATTTTTGCCTCAATTGAAGTACAAATTGAAGTGAATATATAACATTCCTTCTGCTTAGGGATTCTGTTGTAGGCTTAAGAGCAGTATCTAAAAATTCATGTTTTAAAAGTTACTTTTTTTCTACCCCTTTTTGTACCAGAGAAGCTTTTTATTATAAAGACACTATAATTTTTACTAAGGTATTACATCCTAGTTTTAAGTAGAGTCATTGTGTATAAATTGAAATGTTGCCCATAAGGAGACAGACATGTAGTTAGCACTCAATGTTTAACAAAATAGTAGGGAATATCTGAATGTGCCAAATATATGGAGACTTAAAATACAATCTTCTCTAAATATGGGATCTACTTGTCATGTATCTTCAATGTAAACAGGATAAAGCCGTGCTGGGGGACATCTTTCTGTTTAATTTAACATTAAATCTCTTCACTCTTGGAGTGTTTCATGCAAAGCCTGACTGTACTGCATGGGAAATCTTTGTACAGACACTAGTCTGAATGAACTAAACTCCTATTTCATGAGGTCACTTAGTCTGGTCTGTTGTGTATGACAGGCCATAGCATTTCACATGGTATTAGTGTCAAGCCTAAACAGTTGCTTATGTCAGATATTTCTCTCCTAGAACATCAACAAAGAAGCTACAGGTAGAAACAAAAGATCACTGTTGATCTGTGCCATAATGTCCTCACTAATTAAGGTGAGCTGCTCATTGTGCTGCAGGGGAAGTTGAAGATTTTGAAGGTGACTTGTCTCTAGCACAAGAAGTGTATTTCCAGTCCCAGATGGGGAAAAATCAATGTATGACCCTGTGCAGGTGAATGTGATGCACTGAGCTCCTTGAGGGGATTCTTTGTGTTACCTTCTGAGTCATTGCAGATCTCCAGGCATCCTGAGCCCTGTATCAGCCAGTCATTTTCTGGTGCTTCTGAGCAAAATTTAAAAAGTAAAAATAATCAATAAACAAACTGAAAAAAACTTTTTTACATTAAAGAAAAAAATATATGTCTAATACCTAACATATAAGTCTAATACAGAAAGTTTGAAAGCCTGAAGCTTAAAAAGTCCTTGCAGGGTCTTCCATTGTGTGTTAGTGAAAAACTACACTATTACAAACATGAGATATCTTTCTCTCTGATCTGCGATGGAAGCTGGAATAAATTTAAATATTTGACACCAAATTTAACTCAATGTGCTCTACTGTTTGTTGCTTATAAAGAAGCCTACACCACCTACATAGCCAGATGTTCATATGAGTTATACCTGTATAATTCTGCTTAGTGTGGCTTTAGTGGATTTTAACTTGGAATGAGAAATTTTCTCTCACCTATGATCAATTCAGACATATTCTTACTTAAAAATGGTTTGCCATTTAGAATTTAAATAAGCCACTTATATAGTTTTAGTACTGTAACCTTTAAGAATGCTCATTTTTAATTACAGTGCTTGATAGTAAATATCTGCATAAAATGCAGCTGGGCTCTGAAGCATTTCTCTTATGATCATTTACAGTTACCAGTACCAATGCAGTTTAAAAGTACATTTAATTTGTAATTGTATTGCAGAAGGAAACTTGTTATTTTTAATTTGTTTCTGTGTAAATAGGTAATCTGATAGAATAAAGCAGTAAGGACTTTATTTAAATGGAAGATGATTAATAGCTAGATATTGTAGAGATGCATACCCTGTAATTTTGTGCATCTGTGATCTTTCTAGCTCTTCTTGTTTGCATATTTTCTCCTTGCCTGACACAGTGATGTAACTTTTTAGGCATCTGTTTTCCATTAGTTTAAGTATCAAATTTAATTTTTCAGAAATTAATGTCAAAATCCAATGTATTAAATTTGTCTGTATTTTGAACTATTTTTATTCCTGATTTTCTGTTCTTTCAGCAGACAGTCTCTGCTGTTTGTGCTTTCCCCCCTCAAAGCTATCACGCTTTATTCTTCTCCGGTAAATTCTCTCCTTTCCTTCCTTGCATCCTGCTTCTTGCATCCTCTCCCTCTGAAAAGGAGGAATCTGTTCTTTTCTTGTACTCATTCATAACTTTCTCACTGTCTCTTGCTCTTTCTTTTTGTTACCCACAACTGTTTGGGTGTTCTTTTTAATCTCTCCATTTACAGCTTCTTTCCCCTGTAACACTCTCTGCTTTAATGTACTTTAATTAGAAATGCCTTTTATGGACTATAAATTTAACTTAGAAGAAGCTTTTGTATCTAAGATTGAAAGAAAAAGGTTTTTCCCTATTTCACCACAGTTTCCTACCTATTTCTTCTCTTTTTTTTTCCTCATTGATACCATTTTCTTCCTCAACTTGTCTCTTTAGTACTCCAAACTCAAAGATATCCTTCTGTGGCTGCATGTAATTAAAGACACAGTCTGATAATATTCTAATAATATGTACAGAATTCAGTGAATTTGCATTAAGTTTTTTTAAAATAATTTTCAGTACTAGTGTCCTGTTCATTGTGGGAAACATGCTCCAGAAATTTCAAAAAAAGCATTAAAGTGACTTTCCTCAGAGCCCCATCTCCTCATATATAGGAGATTGTGTAGTCTCTCCAGGACAATAAATTATTATTGCAATTTATTGGAGTGAAACTGTAGTAGTATCTGTACCTTCTCCAAAAATTGGTCATTATGGGATATTGTCTTTAATGACTGCTCTAAATTCCATTTCCTTACAAGTATTTGTTTAACTTGGTTGTGGAGACAGGTGGATATTTACACAAAAATTTTGTTGTGGTCTTTGGGAAACCGGCCATACCAGGAATACTCACTTGAACTGAAACTGAGAGAAATAATTTGAGGGTGACTTATTTAAGGTTTGAAACAGTTAATGCTCTCTTAGGAGTAGATGAGGAGTAGATAAATGGTGAACAACTGGGAAGCTGGCTCTGAAGGACATGCTCGTGAATTTGGACACCGACTAATCTGTTTTGGCTGTTGCTGGCACAGCAAATAACAGCATAATGCAAAACCTTCCTGTTTCTTCCCACTCTGTTGTTTTAACTTTCCACCGAGGGCAAGCAGCGGCCACGGGCCGAGCCCTCGGCGGCAGAAGTGGGAGCAGCAGCCTCCCTCTCTTCTCTGTGGCTCTTCTGGCTCTTGTGCTGACTGATGCACAACAGAACCCAGATTTGGGAGGTTTTACCACCTCCTGGCCAGCCTGGGGTCAGTCTGTGACATCAGATGGAGCATATGACCTGTGAAGGGATGTAAGCTACAGCCACAGGGCTCGTGTGTGCCCGGGAGCAAAACTAGATACCTGTAACTGTGTTAGATTGTACCATCGTCCCTGTTTGCCTTGGCAGAGCTGTTGGACTAATAAAATTCCCTAAAGAGAATTGCTAATGTGGAGGTGTTACTATTCAGGATTGTCTCCTGCTCTTTTCCTACTAGCTTTTCACACTATTAAGTGCTGTCAGATTTGGGGTTTTTTTTCCTGCCTTTTGATTATGTATAAAGATGATAAGCTATATATGTGACTTCCTCAAAATGTTCTAAATGACCTTTAAATTACTAATGTTGGTTCTCTTAGAAACCTGACCCTTTGCTTTGTTTTGGAAAGAAGCCACACTCCTCAGAACTTGCCATGAATTTAGTGATACCAAGTAAAACTTAGCCTACAGTTTCATCATCTGGTTCAAAAGTTATTCTAGCACTCTATCTCCTTTGAAGTATCTTTTTTTCTTAACTGATCTAAAGTGAGTTAAATGTAGCCTTGACTTCTTTTTTTTTTTTTTAAGGCATCAATAAAGAGGAATTTATCCTCTACTTGCTCCTCTCAGATGTCCCAGTTGTCCATTTTGCTGTAGGTTGTAAATATGTGGTAAATCACTCAGTTGCTGAAGTATTTTATTTGCTCTCTATTTGGTTCCTGAAACTAAAGAGTGGTTTGTTGTTGAGGTGTGTATTTGAAAGATAATACCACCCTGTTCCTTGCATCTTCTTGAGATTCCAGCTTACGTGTGGCTTCAAGGTGATGTGGAAAGTCTGTGACTCAAGAGTGTGTTGTGATGCTCTTGGAAAATATGAAATAAGTAAAAAATATGCAGAGAACTTAATAAATATAATGTATATAATATAATAACACACACTTCATCCTGGAAATATGAAATTTCTTGTGTTAGTGTATATGCTAATATAGTTTTGGGTGTGTGAGTCCTACAGATGTAGGGTGTAATGCTGCCACCACCTGCCCTGTGGGTACCCTCTTCACTTCTGTAGCTGAAGAACTAAAGGTAAGTAGGATCAATGCCATCCTCTTCCCCTCCTCCAAACCACTTTTGAGTATTTCATGTTCCAGACTAGAGAGAATATTATGGCTTCCTTGCACTCAGGTCTGGTCATCTCCTTAACAGTCCTGTTCTTGCGTTCATCGACTGTTCTGGCTCCAAATCCCTTTTTAACATTTCTAACTCTCTTGGCTCTGTCCCACAAAGCATCTGAAGGAAATGTTCCCTCAGCAGCATCTTGTCTTCCATTCAGCCTGGTGTGGTGGGGTTTTTCCTGTTCTATTCAGTGTAGGTATAGGACAGAGTCCCTGCTGTCCGTATCCTTTCTGGATGCTTTGGCTGTGCACCATCCTGTGCTTCCCATGGCTACCCTCTGGGAAGCCACAGCTCCACCTGAGTGGAGCCTCTCTTGTCTGTTGTATCCTTGGACCCACAATGAGAAAAAACCTGCTCAGTACTGGGAATTGTAAATCAGTAAAGCCTTTTG
The DNA here is from genome assembly GCF_001604755.1 of Lepidothrix coronata. Lineage (NCBI taxonomy): Eukaryota > Metazoa > Chordata > Aves > Passeriformes > Pipridae > Lepidothrix > Lepidothrix coronata. The sequence continues at coordinate 1,330,607 of NW_016690329.1, forward strand.
TATGGCTATTGCTTCAACTGGAAGAGATCATATGGAAAGGATCTTGTGGAAAGTACCTTGTATCCTATGTTGCAATAAGATTTAGGTATGTTCTTGAGTTTCTGAAAAGGTGATTTTAGACTTTCAGTGTAACCAAATGATTTATTTTGTTTTTCTCCTCAAAGCCCATGTTTTATTCTGAACCATGCTAAATTTCACACTGTATGGAAGGATATTTGTGGTTCAATGTAGAGAAAAATGAATTGTTTTCATTGTTTCCTAGAACTTTTTCATACCCTCCATGTCTTTGTGACTGCTTCATAAAAGTTTTAGGTTTTAGCAATCCTGCCTTAATAAATTCAGCCTTCATCTATTTCAGACTCTTCTAACTATATTAAGACTAGCTATCAAATAACGAGGAACATGTTGAAGACCTGTTCCTCTGAGGCTCAGACAGTCTATGCTGCTTCCCTGGGAGCTTTTAGCAGTTCCTTGGGTTTTTTTGGGTGTTGATATTTAGAGTTAGGTTTGTGCATCAGTTTTTTATGTCTTGATGCAGAACTGTAGAAGGGATTGGTAGTCTGCTTTCCTCAGACTTCAAATAGCACTTTTCTATCAGAAGCTCAACATAGATTACTTTTGAATGCCACAGATGAGAGTTTATGGGCAATCGTTTGGGGAATAAAATTCATTTATGCTGAAACATGTATGTACCTTCTAAAGTAAATTTGTGTATAGTTGCAATGATTGTTATTCTGTCACTCTCCCTGCTCCCCACCATCCCAATTAGCTGAAGAAATACAAATTAAAACTCTAAAGTCTAAAAAAAGTCTGTCTTGTTAAAAACCAACCAACCCTGCTGACACGCAGTTAAAGCTCTGCTACCCTTATAAAGTAATAAGGAGAGCAAACAATGTACAGTCACACCTAAAGGAACATACCTGCCAAGAAAATCCAGTTGCATGTAGCAAATATGCAACTTACTCAGATCGCTGGGGGCAAAACATTTTCAAGATATATTTCTCTGTAAGTATTTTTTTATCACATTCCCTAGGAACAGGAGACAGTCTGATAAGGGAAAATAGATTAACCATAACTGGTAATTGGTGACTGGAATTAATCAGTCTTGGGCTGAAATTCATACATTTTCCTTATGGTCCTATTTGCTTCTCAAACAACCTCCTGTATTTTTTTGTTTTAGCAGTGATGTCCAAGATTCTGGCAAAGTTTAGCAAAGGAACTGTAATCATTTTAAATTTTCCCAGTAGTTCCTTACATCATATTATGGCTCTAAAATAACTAAATATTGTCATCATGTTTGGTTTGCACTTTTGATTTCAATTCCCATGTTGCATAACTCTCAAAATGGTTCAAGCCTGATTCAAACTCCTGGAGCAACTAGAATACAAAAAATGACAAGAGGGATTGGTGAGTGTTTTCATAAATAAAAATGCCCTTTGCTTCCCTGCTGTACTTGGAAGGATGCTTGTGTAAGTTACTGAAGCTGAGGAGTAAGATCAGAAGCAAAAGACAGTCTTCAGTGATGAGGTGTCTCTTGGAAAGGGGCATCTAAGAGGAGTTTGCTTATGTCTGTTTGGTGCAGGTCAGCAGATGGGTGGCTTCAAAGATCTTCAAGGAAATGTTGAATGAAGGATTTCTTTAAATCACAGAAGATTTGGTTTGCATGGCAAGGTTTTGGTAGTGGGGGTGCTACAGGGGTGGCTTCTGTGAGAAGCTGGTGGGACTTTCCCCTGTGTCTGAGAAAGCCAAGATGGACCCACCGCTGGCCAAGGCTGAGCCCATCAGCAGAGGTGGTGGCACTGCTGGGATAAAGTATTTAAGAAAGGGAGGAAAAAACCTGTGCAATTGCAGCTGGAGAAGAGCAGAGTGAGAATGTGTGAGAGAAACAACTCTGCAGACACCAGGTCAGTGAGGGAGGAGGAGGTGTTCCAGGTGCCTGAGCAGAGATTCCCCTGCAGCCCATGGCAAAGACCATGGTGAGGCAGGATGTTGAAGTTGAGCCCTGGAAAGAAGGGAGGGCTGAGAAAAGGTGCTTTTAGGATTTGATTTTATTTCTCATTATCCTGCTCTGATGTGATTGGTAATAAATTAAACTCATTTGCCCAGGTCCAGCCTGTTTTGCTGGTTACAGTGATGGATGAGTGGTAGCTCCCTGTCCTTATCCCAACCCATGAACCTTTCATTACGTTTTCTCTCCCATGTCCAGTTGAGGGAGGGGAGTGATAGGGTGGCTTTGGTGGGCATCTGGCATCCAGCCAGGGTCAGCCTTCCACACTGATGCAGGATGGCAGAATGGCAAGTGCCTTTGGAGTTCCCTGTTGTTTACAAAGTAAAGACTTAGACTGTAAGAGGGCACTGAAGCAGGCATAAAGGAAAGTCTTGCATGAATGTATTTAATCAGATGTAGAATCAAGGTAATGATGGATAATGACTAAATACATTTGTAAACAGGTGCAAAACACTTTTTTCCCCTGCCTGGAGAGCTGCCACTGTTATGTGATAGCTTAATATTTCAGCTAGAGCTGCAGCTGGAAAGGCAATGATATTGAATGATTTTCATTATCCATTCTGTGCTGCTGAAATGAGCATAGCCATGTAAAACAATACTAAAATAAACTCATCAAATAGACTTTGCAAAAAGCTTTACAAAACTGGATTTTTGTTTTTCTGTAAGTAATTGTATATTTGTGGAAACCCTTCGAAAGAGCTGTGGGCTGCTGATTGAATTTTCAGGTAATTTTTTTAAACCTGTGTTACTTAAGACTGAGCTACAGCTATAAAAGCCCTTACCCCTGAATTTGTCGCTGCTGCTCTCTCATGTGTTGAGTGATGTTTGAAAGTGGATCTCACTTGGACAGTCTGGTAGCAGCTTCTGATAGTATTCTAGTATTACTGTTACAGCACTAGGACTCTGGAGATGCTTCATGAACTTGCAGCAGAGCTGCTATCCCTAATCCAGGACAGCTAGTGACAGTTGCTAGACTAACAGTAATTAGAAAACTAGCAATAATTTGTTTTCAAACTGCATTTCTTGGCTTCACTGGGTTCATGCTATAGATGTTCGATTTTGGTGCAATCATAATGTTGACTTGATTTTTTAAATGTACTGCCTTATATTCAGAGCATTTATGTTTATGCATCTAGTATCTATATGTCTTATAAAAACCTGCACAGCAAAGATTGTAATATTCCTTAGGCTACAAGGAGAGCAAGAAAGGAAATGATCACTGGCTAACTGATGGTTGTTATTTTAAATTCAGTATGGCTTGCATAAGCAAACTCGAACAGGACCATTTGGCTTAAAAGTCTAAGTAAAGAAAGGTTCTTAGTAATAAACATTTCTTCTAGTCTTGGACTTTTGGACTTGCAAAAGAGATGAATGTGCAACTGCTAAATACATAATGTAGTTTAGCTTTCCACCAGTTTTTTGGTTTCCTAGCTGTTTCTAAATGTTTGGTTCAACATGCTATAATGCGAACATATCAAATGTAAACAGCATCTTCAAAGTGCAGTATATTATCTTGCCTTAACTGTGTTGTCTTTCTGCTTGAGTAGTATAATAATACAGAGAAAGCAGGATAGCAAAATGCCACTGACCAATTATCCAAGTATTTAGAAAGCTCTAAATTTTGTAATGAAAAATGTATCCAAAAAACTTATGTCAATAACAGCTATAATTTATTACCTTGGAAAATCCATTCTGTATTTTAAATGGGATTACCACTGGATTCAGAAGGATGAAAACCACTGCTGAAATGTATCACATTATTCATGGCCCATAAGAGAGCTGTGCACTATGGAAAAGCAGGTGTCTCCTTTCACTAGGAAGGCTTCCCATTACAGGAATAGGATTCAGAAGGACACATGGATGCCTGCAGAATCCTAAAAATTTCTGCTTCCTGCTCCTCTGCATTTCTTTTCAACAACCTTTTGGCAAGATGAGGCAAATTTGTGTTTACTTGAGTTTTGTACTTGCATAGCAAAATTGCATTCTCTTTCAAGCAATTTTATTTTGGGAGGCTGCCCCTTTCCATTGGCAACTTAAAAACTAATGATTTTTTTTTTTTACTATCACTTCATTAATGCACAGAGTGTAGTGATAAAACCACGCAAATTAATCCAAGTTAACCATATTCAAATAATTTTTGCAACCACTGTGTAGGTATTATATGAAAAAAAGCTAAAAGCAGCACGTCACTGTTGAGTGCCCATCGGTGCTCAACATAAAACAAATTGCAAGTGTCTTTATGGAAAGGCAAGAATTACCAAAATCTGAGGGTCCTGGAGGAAGGCTAAGAAGCTGGCAGCTGTCCAAATCATACCTTGTGTTGCACGGCTGCTCTTCGTGAAGGTCATGGGGGTCATGGCATATTATCCATCCTTGTCTCATCAAGGAATGATTCATATTTTCTAAATATTTTCCCCTTTCTTTTTTTTTTATGTTTCAGAATTAACGTGCATTTTGCCCTAAATGCGAGTGTTCACCTGCAGAGCATAGCCCTTTGGTAATGTTTTGTTCTGAAGTGTTTGCAGTTGGTGTTCTTGATGAGCACCACTAAGTCTCTGCTATTAGTAGGCCACTGGTGACAGTGTCCTTCACACAGTGGGTTGCTTTTTATCAACCGGTAGTTTTTTAGCTCTAGGGGTGGAAATTGAATTTCCAGTTGAATATAGGGTGGTGATCACCTGGTGACAAAGAGCTGCAGAAAACAGGACAGATTGTAAAATGTTTGGCACTCTGTGCTATGAGATTAGGTGTTGACAGCATTCTTTTGAGGTGATGTGGAGTCTCAGTGAAAACACCCTGGCAGCTTTTTATCCAGATCACAAAGGAGTGAAAATCCTGGAGGAATCTTTGCCGCAGTATGCTCAGAGTAGATGTATCACTTCAAGGTACAGTATTGGCCTTGCCCCTGCTGTGATTTAGTTACTTGTTTTGGAAGTTGGACTTCCACAGCTGGGGTTCCTATTGCACACCAGTACATTGGCACTACAGAATAGGCTGTTGTAAACCATATTGATGGTGGAGAAAGGAGGGTGGGGGGAAAAAAAAAAAAGAAAAAAAAAGAAATGTTTTAGAGTATTGCAGTTTCCTACTGCTTCTCGAGTCAGTTCACCTTCTGGAATAGTACTTTCAAAAGCAAACACTGTATTCCCATCATTGATGTATCCTCACTGAAACACTTAAGATATTGTAGTTTCTCATTCAGTAGGGATTTTTTTTTTTCCTCAAAGGCATTCAGTGATGTAGGATCCTTCTGCTATAGCAGTGTGTGCATCCAGTAGAATGAACCTAATTTAGTGAAGTATAGAGCTAGTCAAAGCTCACAAATATTAAATATTCTCTAAGTGCACATAGGAGTTGGAGAAATTATTTAATTTTTATTTCTCTAGAGTTGTATAAATTTTGTGGTATTATTAAGTTATACTGTGTGAGTGTGGTGGGTTGACCCTGGCTGGACACCAGGTGCCCATCAAAGCTGCTCTATCACTGCCCTCCTCAGCTGGACAGGGGAGAGAAAATATAACAAAAGGCTCGTGGACCAAGATAAGGACAGGGAGAGATCGCTCACCCGTTATTGCAAACCAGATTGGACTTGAGGAAATGAATTTTTAATTTATAACCAATCAAATCAAAGTAGGATAATGAGAAATTAGAATCAAATCCTAAAAACACCTTCCCCCAGCCCTCCCTTCTTCCCAGGCTTAGCTTCTCTCATGATTTTATGTGCCTCCTCCCCCTGGCAGTGCAGGGAACGGGGGTTATAATCAGTTCATCACCTGTTGTCTCAGGGAAACATCGAGTGTGTTACCACAAAATGCGGGGAGATGAGAGGCTGCTTGTGTATGCCCAGTGTCACAGTCACCCAAAAAGAGCAAGTCTGGAGCATGGATTATCTTCTAACCTACCTTTTACCATCCTATGGTCACGACAGTTTCAAATGTTTTTGTGATTTAGTCTTGAAGGAAGGCTTTTGCATAGTTTTGTTTTACAAGTTAGCTAGGAATCAAAGTGTGAATTAGGGTAACACAAAGGTTGCTGCTTCAAATTTCATAACTCCACTGGTGGGGTTAAGAACAGCTGCCATAGCCAGAGGTACATTCCCAGATCTCAGCATTTCGTGCTGGGTTTCCTGAAAAGAGTGATGGAAAAATCTGTCAGTGACTGTACGATTAGTATAGGGTTGTCCTAATTCCATTGTGAAATCTTCAGCTGAATACAGGAGCTCTTTTACACTTCACTTTTTCATTAAGGTTATTTTTGTTAGTGCCATCTTGTGATGGTGATGCATACTTGTATCTACGGTACACATTTAGTGAGGATGGACTTTCTAATTTCTGTATATGAACCAAAATCTATGTATCTAATATTTTTTGTTTTCAGTGGGGAAATGGATTATTATTGTCAAATCAGCTCTTTTAAATTATGTTTATATTTCTTTGTACAGTACTTCATATGGCTCTACTGTCATTAGTACAAACCATCCTTTAGCATCTGGCAACAATCTGGAGTTTTTGAGCAGTGGCACAGAAGATAACAGGGTATCCCTTTGTCAGAGTGCGTGTGTTTCCCAGTCTGTGGCAGTCAGAGTTCATGCTCACAATGATCTGAAAAATATATCCTTGAAATACGCAACTAATTATGATTTTGATTAAGGAGTAATCATTCTGCTATGTGACAGACAGTTTTAGTGCAAACCAGAGTTGTGAGTGACAAATACACATTATCCTAATTTTCTCACAATGTTTATTTAAGCTGATAAGATGTGTCTTTCTCATTTCTTTGTTTGTGTAGCACTAGTTAGGGTAACAGGAACATGGGTTTGTTGTGCTGCCCTTTTGAGAGCAAGCCTGCCCTGCACTGCTGAGTGAGGCCATGCATTAGCTGAGAAAAATCTGCTGTACTTCTCAAGGGTGCCAGGTCAACAGCCTCATGATAAGGTCACTTAGTGCATTGAACAACACAGGAGTAAAACTGTCAGAATTCTGTAGTCTTAAGTGTGATTTACTATAAATTATAGCCTGCTCTGTTGAACTCTTAAGCAGGAATGAGGCCATAGAATAATGCTGAAGTCAAAGTTTTATGTTAAAGCCACTTCCTCACCTAAAGGTTTATGCGCAGTCAGATTGTCCTTTAATCACAAATATGTGAAATATAAAAAAGTATTAAAAATTTCTAACTAAAAGTTTGAACTTGGAGCAGCCAAATTCCACTCTCTTCCTGAGAGTGAGGGGGAAACTTCTGTTGTTAACATATATAGCCAAAGTCGAAGGAAAAATGGGTAAGAACATGTATACAAAGAACTCAAACCAGAAATCTAGACTTCAGGTTTCTGAATAGCAGTTCAAATAAATGTTTGTGTTTCCATCCATTTGCTCATGTAGGTTTCCTGGTATTCCTAACTAAATTCCTGGGATAAAATACATCTATTTGTAGTAATCTCTGTAGTGTGTTAAAGCAAACCGTCATAATGGCAATATTCTCTTACATTCTTTCCACATGAATAGAATAAAGATGGCTTTGAGTATTTTAGCACAACTGAAATCTGGAATTGAAGACTTCTGTCTCACTTACAAAATAATGGTCATGAAATTCAGATTCCAGTCCAGGATTTTGTTATTGAGTCCAAGGGGGTTTTATTCATTGTTTTATTCTTTGCTTAAATATGACCATCTGGGCAGAGGGAAAAAAAGATAATATTTCTGTGACTTTTTTTTTAGAATAATAATGCCAATAATTCTTCCAGTTATTCATGCTGGTCAACCAGTATTGTAAAAGGTTAGATATTTTTTAAAAAACCAGCAACAACCAAACAAAAAATGATTGAAGAACATAGTTAAGACTTCAAAAAATTCACTGAAGCATTTCAGTGGGGTTTTAAAAAAAAAAAAAAATGTAACTTTCTTTATTGTTTGAAGTCCACACAGCTCACAGAGTTGGGGGACGTTTTGGGAATCTCATGACTTGCACCACTGATGAATGGCGAGAGAAGATTTAAAAATTAACTTGAACAAAAGATGAAAATAAGATTCCTCCTCCTAGCTGGTGAATGAGGTTATACCATTCTCTCATTACCCCAATTAGTATGTAATTATTTATTCATATTAGGTAGTAGTACTTTATCAGGAGAGTTATCCCATAGCTTGAGAGTGCATTCTTCCAGGAGAAAAGAAATACAGAATTTAGAAGGCTTCCCCATTTTTTTTTAAATAACAAAAATGCAAACACATACAAAAGAAAAATCAATCAAACAAACGAAAGCCCCAAACCAAAACAAAAACCAGCAGTACAACATAGTTAAGCAAAAGGGAAGAAGGACCAAGAGAATTTTGTGTTGGGTAGTTATTCCTTTGTAGGACAGATTTGATGTTAGGGATAACAAGACTTAGGCAGTTGTGGTTTCTGACACAGAGATGTAGTTGCTTCTGACTGGCATCTATGTGTTAGACTTAACTATCTAAAATGTCTGTTTTCAATTTATTCAACATTTGGGTTGAAGAGGGTGCTTTCACGGGTGCCTTTTTGAAAATATTAATGCACTGTGCCTCTTTCCTGTAGTTTACAGTAGAGAGTATTAATGCCAGGAGAGTTTAAAAGATGCTGTTCCATCCATATGTCACCTTCTCAAGTCCCAGAGGAAAAGTTACCAAGTTATTGGTGTTAGTCTTCAAAATATCATCCTGTTGGAGATAGTATGTGCCTGATTTTAGAGAAATAATAATTTTAGGTGCAAGATGGAGATTGGTTTTCCCATTGATTGATTACACTTTTTTCATATGACCTTCTGGATATTATCTGTAGGATGCTTACAAACTTACATTTTGTGTAGAATGTAAAATGTATTTCTCTATTGAATACAAGTTTAAAGCCAGATGCTTCAGTGCAGTAGGAGAACCAGTGGAACAGGGGCTTTTCAGATCCAGTAAAAACTTATTTTTCTGTCATCATTGCAGTAATAATCAAAAACATTGGCAATTCAAGGTGCCTCATTCTGATTTCCATGTTAATGCTACATAACCTTGATTTTTGCCAAAGCTTTACAACCCTTTAGGAAAGCAAGGGTTGATTATGCTGTGCTTTGATTTGGGTGTTGATGTGGGTTGGGATTTTTTTTCCCCTTGTTGTTATGGTGTTTTTCAATTACAGAAGAAAAATTCACCTTTATTTTCCCACAAAACTGGCTGTAAGTGTCTACATACCTTGTGATTTGTGAAATAAAAGGTCTGATGGTGGTGAAGGTTATAAAGGCAGTACTGTGAAGTTGAAGGGATGCTTTCATGGAATGAGAACTGTGGGATTTGGTGTTCTGATATCATCCTGTCATACTTGCATGGATGGATGGGAACTGCTCTAGACATGAAAACTTCATGCTTTGGCTCAAGGAAGGGACAGAAGGTTGTCCTTGAAATTATTCCCTTTGAGCTTATCTGTTTCTAGCTGAATTTTCCAGTTTCATTCTTATTTCAATTTGTATAGCACTCTTGAACAGGTGAAGCACATACAAAACAATACTCTAACAGAAAAATTTTAAAATCATTTCACTGACTTCAAACATCAGTTTTGCCTCCTTGAGTTTGCAAGAAAGAACCCAGAAATTTTGCAGCCAAAGAAACAACTGTCAAAATATCAAGTTGCCTTGTTTGTTATGTGGTTAATTTCTGTTTTGCTGTCCAGCACTGATAGTAGTAACTCTTACCTAATAGAAAATTCCCTTTCTGCAAACTAGGTGGGATAATTTGCAGGTTGTGCAGAGATTGTCCTCAGGGATCAGTGAGTTCTCTTGGGTCCCTTCCCCTATGAGGGCACCGTTCCACCATGATCCCACCAGTCCATTGATGAAACAAGCCCAAAGCCCAGGGCTGCTCTTCTCTGTTATTTTGCTTCCCTTGTTCCCCTTGCCCTATTGTCTCATAGCCATAGGATCATAGAATGCTTTGGGTTAGAACAAAACAGTTATGCTGGGTCATCCCACTCCTATCCAGGTGTGAGTAGCAGAGCCAGCAAAAAGACTCCTGTGTTGCACATCCCACCCCTGCCTCTGCCGTCCTCCAGAAATCTCTAGGATTGCTGGTGCCCTTCTAGCAGGTGCTGGGGGTGGTTAAAGACCCCATAACAACCTGGGATTGTGAGGTTTCATCTAGTTCTTCAAACAAGGCTTCCTCATTTCTTGGTTCTGTGTTCCATAACAGATACCCACCATGATGACTCCCTTAGTGGGAGACATCAGTTTCATCCCAGTGGCTTTGCAAATGCCTGGAGAATCCTAATTCCTCCTGCATGTTTTGCACTAGATATGGCTTTGTGTTGAGGCACTTTTTATTGTGAAAATGCAGTATCAGGTATAGTTGCAAGAGCTGTCCCAAGTGGCACAGCGTTCCACCCTCCCTGACATTGTAAAGAGCAGGATCTAATATGGATAACTCGCAAACTGTGGTATAAGCAAGCTGTGGGTGAGCCAGAGACATTGGTGTTTGCTGTAAGCTGGTGGAGAATGTGTTGCTAAATCTCTGAGTGAGATCCATGGCAGCACTGCCAAGGAACAATTGGCTTCCAAACCAGAATTAGGGTCCGTGGGAGCGGATCTGGAAAAGCCTTGCGAAGGCTGCGTAGCCAAAACTGAGTAATTGCATTTTGTTGTAACTAAGCTCCTTCTTAATCACAGTCAAGAAATTCGTGGAACCAATTTTTGGTTGTTTTTCAGCTAAAGGTCCAAAGTTTAGCCATATCTAATCCAGACAAAGGATGCTGAGGATTGTGCTGTACCTTCTATAGGCATAATTTTTTTGGAGATGCACTCAAAATGAGGGTGGGGGGGGGAAAAAGATGATTGTCATCTGTGTTCATGTGGTAGTAACGATTACTGCAGCTCTAGTCAGATGAGATGTTGTACAAGTGCAGTGGGAGATGTAAAGAAGGGGGCAGTCAAGGACAGCTATAGATTTCCGAAGTGTTTTATAAGGGCCAGTGGTCTTCACACAAGCCCACTGATAGAAGTAAGGTAAGAGGAATCTCAGTGTGGTGAGAAGAAAGTTGTGGTAAAAGGCAGCAGTTGTTGTGGGATCTGTTCACAGACCAATACCTTGCTAGAAATTGTGGTTAAGATGGAAAAGTTCTTTTACTGAAAAATACCTTTTCAGATTTTTTTTAAAATGTTCCTAAGACTGCTATTTTAAAATATGAATCAGTAAATCCCTTCAGAAGTTATTTTTTATGAGGATAAAGTACTAAAACACTATTTTTTTTAATGAATACTCTTTTCCTTGGAATCCAAAAATCTCTGTGCGCTATTTTAACTTTATCGTGAAAGTTTTCATGAAAAAAAGTAGGTGCTTTTAAACTCTTTTTCCTTCTTTTTTTTCCCCCTTTTTTTTTAAATAACAGAATTAATTTCTGACAAGCACAGAAACCTAAGGTGATAGTCACCTTTGGGCTCAGTATTTGGTGGCAACTAGAGCTTGAGTCTGAGTTGATAAGGAAAGTTGAGACAGTGGTTTGGGAACAAGAAGAGTAAGACGCTGTTAGAAACCAAAAGAGTTCTGTGAGGATGCTTTAATAATATTTTCAGTTTTGATAAGGTATTGTAGAACTGAAAATACATCAGTATGAAATAGTGGATTAATAAATGAATAAACCATAAGCTATACATAAAAGGTAACAAAGAAAAGGTGAGGCAAGTATCCTGAGATTATGTCAAAGACAACACAGTGGCCTCAGAAGAAAATATTTTGGGTAGCTGCCTTTTCTATCTCCCTAGGAAAATGGTGTAACTGTAAATGGGATGTGCTGTCTGAATGGGTGCCAGGTAGCAAAACCCAGGTTAAATAAATATTATTACTTTGATGTATCAAGTTTGTTGGCAGCTGTTGATATATAGTATTGTGAGGACTCAGATCTGTGAGATCTGACTGCAGGTCAGTGTATAAAACTCTGATGCTGTGGCTGCAGGTTGTGATGTGGTGAGAGGGAGGCTTCTGCACTGGGGAAAAGCCCAGTTTTGATGTGCTTTGACAATAATCTCTCTCTAGAAGGAAAAGATTCAACTATGATCAGTTTATGCTCCTGTCAGTTGGAATAACCCATGCTCTTGGTACCTCTGGGCACACAGTGGTATGAGACTGTTGTCCCGCCCTGTGATGGGTGAGCAGCACATCAAAACAGAAACCTCTGGCCAACCAGCAGCAAACTGTGGTAGGTATCACCTACAGCAGTGAAGATGGGTGTTTTTCCCTGGGCTAGTACCTAGGCTGTGCCCTGCACATGCTGCACATCCAGTGGGCAGCTGAGCTCAGCCTGAAGGCGTGTGTGTGACGCGCCTTCCGCTCCTCCGACCACCTGGCGCTGTGCGCTAGGTGAAGCTGCAACCTGATGCCATAATGCGTGACAGCCAGGTGTTCAGCTTTGCTCTTTCATAGGTCAGCGTTGCCAAATTGGATGAATAACAACACATGAAAAGTGATGATGATGAAATGCTAGTAGGAGAGCAGATTGCTGTTTGACTGGAATTAGAATAAATCTCTTAATCGAATGCACTGATGCTAAAGCCTAATGAAAGTCTTTGCTCTTCGTGCTCTGGTGTGTGATCCTTAAGAAAGAGCATTATTTCAGGGTGCTTTATGACACTGAATTGGCAGTGCTATCTCCCTAGTACTGTTGCTTGGTTGGGAAGATAATTGCTTCTCTCCTAGATGAGAAGTTGATAAGGATTTCTGCAGAAGGAGTTCATGAATCATGACTTAACTGCAACCTATTAACCAAATCATGAGCAATTATATTTTGGATTGCTACATATTCAGATTATGATGCAACATCTTATGCTTAAATTAGGTTTACTTTAAAACATCTTTTAATTTTGGCAAAGAGCAGAACTTTTAAGTTTAAGCATTCTGAAGGTAGATGAAGTAAAAGTTCAGCAGATGCCTCCAGTATCATCCTGGATGTGGGAAGATAAAATCTTTCTTGCTGCCTTGGTTTCATCCTATCAATTATTTAACTCCTTTTAAGTTTTAATTTTTATATTATACTTCTCTCCTTGGAACACATAGAAGCAGACCATCCTTTGCATAACTGCTTTAAAATGAATGTTATACCTTACATGATTTCACTATATTGTCCTGTTTGTGTTGCAGTTGTTTCCCAAATTGCCTTTTTTTAAGTTTTGTGAAAGATGTCTACCAGGTAATGCCTTCTTAATGCTTTCTCCTATATTCTTTGCATACCATCATAATCTTTAATTGCTCTTGTTAATTTTACTGGTGAAATGTGGAACATAACGTACATTTACTGCCAAAACCAAGCATTATTATTCTTTCCTGCCCAGAGATCCTAACCAGCTCTCATCCAAAGGCCATACAGCCTTCATCAGGAGTAACATGAAAAACAGTGCTGAACCAGGACTTGTCCCCCTGCCTTTCCACAGGTGGGATTCATTCGAGCTGAATCCTTTTAGTTCTTGAAGAGGGTTTGGCTTTACTTTTACAGGCTCATGGTAGTATGATTAATATAATGGAAAAGCAACAGGTTTGAAATTAAACTTGGTTATTGAGTTGTAAGTGAAAGACATTTCTATAGGGAGAAAAGGTAATAGCTTTAAGGGCCGCTGGTTGGTTTTGATGCATAATTAGATACAGAGCTTGGAGAGCCTCTAGGTTAAGAACTGATGCATCACAGGTTGACTCATGAACACTGAGCTATTTTACTTTCTCTGAAAAGTATTATATTGAAAGCATATGCAGTGTGAATTTTGTTGACTTCTGGAGAAAAGGAACAGTCTTTTCTGTAGCCTCAGAAAGCCTTAGTGGCTAATGTTGGTGAAAATCACCCAGATTTATGCAACTGCGAAGCTTATTGCTGATCTTGACACCTGATCTACAGAGAGCTTCAAGGTTTGTTCTCATCTATACTTCTAGAGCACTGAGAACAGACAGTAGAATACCCCCTGTAGTAGTTCTTCATCCCTTAAGTTCACCCTGTCCAGCCACCGAAGAGATTGATTCTGCTTAATTTTTCAGTGCACCTAGTGATTAATTGGAGTAGTTCACTGTTGAACCAACTGCATGTTTGCACTTCTCCATTTCTTTTTTCTGGAAGATTGCTACAACAGATGTTAGCACTATCACTTGTTTTGATTATTTAGAAGGAGCCAAGAGTGAACAGAGCTGTACTTCTTGCCTATTCAAATTCAGAAGTTGGCCTGCAGACTTAAGTTTTTCTTTTGTATCTCATCAGGGCTTTTATAAACTAGATAGGAGAGAGAATTTGTGCTTTAGTGTTTCTAGAGCTTGTTAACATCTTATTTTTATGAATTTAAACGTGTTACACTTGCATTTCAAGGGAGAGTTATGGTCTTAGTTCTTACAGGGGAGGACTGCACAGAAAAGCAAATGCATTTGCATTATAATTTACTGAGTGGCTCTTTGCCAAGATCAATGTATAGGTATCTACTTTCTGTAGATAACAGAGTTGGGAGAAAGCTAAAGTGCAAACACGCAGCTAACTTAGGTCAATTAAAGCAGATAACTAAGGTTTTTCATTACATTTTTGCTGAATTACATAGGTAAATTGTTGTTTTGAAAGACATTTGTTATGTAAAGCTTCTAATTAGTGCCTTCTGTAATATGCTAATTATTAACTTTTTTTTAATTAATATTCACTGAATTTATAAGTTGAGGTGGGATAATTTGGTTGTTAAGTTTGTCCATCCAGCACTTCAGATTATAATACTCTGCTCTGTTTTGCTGTAGCTTTAACAAAATATCTCTGCCTGGACTGAACTGTCCAAGCCTAGTCTCAGGGAGATTTATTTTTTGAGACATTTAGCCAAAAGAGATCATTCAGATCCAAGAATGAGTCAATTCAATAACCCTTCTGATTAAAAAAGAAACCACCCGAAAAACCCTTCAAAAAAACCCCAAACCCCTGAAGAACAACCACAAACCCCAAACCTAGACTCTACAGAATTGAGGAAAAGCTACCTACATCTATGAATGGATTTGGCCTTTGGTTCTTCCTTTTGAAATCTGTTCATGTTTAGCAAAGCAGTACATCTGTGAAAAATTGCAGTGCACTTAAACTTAGTGGTGATGACTTCTGTGTTCAGCTGTTAAATTCCCCAAAGGCTGTGTTGGTCATATTGGAAGGTTTCCCCCTTAACCACAGCATCCAGCAGAAGTAGGATGCTTTGGATCTAATTAAAGGGCAGGAGAGCAATGCTGCAGGGGGGCTGTTCCCCCTGCAAAAGGGGCTGTGGGGCAGAGCGTGGAGCGTGATGGGGATGGACGTTGGCTGGGATGGGGTGGGATGGGAAATGCTGTGAAAAATGGGAGGGAAATGCTGCTTGAACCACAGTCTAACTGGGACTGGGTAAGAGATAGGGGTAGAAGAGCACTGGAAAAGAATTGGCTTATGTTGGGAGGGAAGGAACTGTGAAGCAGAGCCAAGAGGAAGAGCATAAGCAAAATCGAGATGAGGGACTGCCCTGTTGCAGGTGTGCATATGCATCCTGGGGCACTTGAACACTGCCTTGAAAAGCTGGATTCTACCTGGTTCATTCCTGTGGGATTCTTAGGATGCCAGGCAAGGAAATGATGCTGTTTATTTCTCAGAAATTATCCTTATTGTCTACTTTCATTATTCTGAATACAGAGCTTAACAGTGAGATTTGAGAGCCACACGAAGCACTCACAGATGCTGCTGAAGTCTCTGGGACCAGAGCCTTGGAAATATTAGGATGCAATCATAAGAGTAGGATGAATCATTGACATCTCAAATTGATTGTCAATAAGCACATTAACTATGAATCATTCAGCACCTAAAATCAATAAGATCAAAGCCCAGTACACGTTCTGTGAGTAGCCACTTGTATGTGAGGTCCATATTAAAAACATGGGAACCAGGACTGCTATATGGAAATTTAAAATTTGGCAAAATATAAAGGACACATACTGCGTAAAATTTCCATGGAATAAAATTTGTCTGAACATCGTGATGGAATGCTGGTTGGAGTAGATGCTTTTTGGAATTCACACTACTTATTTTCTTGGGTTTGGTTTAATTTTTTTTTCTTTCCACTGATTCCAGAAAAAAAAAAAAATTCCATCTTTTATGCACTGCTTTTGTGTGGGGCACAGTTATTACTAGGCAGCCAATGATGTCACTTATATGGGGGTAATTGAATTTGCATTAGCTTCACTTTAGCTATCGTGAGTAAAAATAATCCTGCAGGTGTTGTAAGAGGACTGTGGTGCAGACTGGGAATACATTTTGTTCGCTATCAACTCCAAAATTCATGCTGCTGCATCTCTGCAGCTGTTGCTATATGAACTGACCCAATTAAAGCTAATGAATGTCCTGCTACAGGGTATACCATGGAAGTTAATTTGAAGTCTCTGAATGGTTGAAGAGCCTCATGTAAGGAGATGCTATTGATAGTTCATATGGCCAGGATGGGACTACTTGGTGCCTGAATGTCACGAGTTAAAAGTCAAAGGGTAAAATGCTGGTCTCCCTTTAAAGCCAGTGGAAGTTTTGCCATTAACTTCAGCAAACGAAGCATTTCTCCCTTAATTCTGTAACTTTGTCTTATGGAGAGGGGAATTGTGTTGTACTTTTACTTCTTGTGGCTTCACCAAGAGTGGTCATTCCAAGAGTTTTTAGATTTTTGTTTAAATTGATGGTGTTTTGTGGGAAACTAAATTGGAAGTGTATTTAAGGACCCCAGAGACCTGCTCTGATGAGCTGCATCAGGAGAAGTTGAACATCTGCTTCGTGCTCGGACACAGCTTTAGCAGAACTCCTAATCATTCAAAAGAAATTGCAGAAAATCTGTTTGCTTTCAAGTTTCAAACCTCATCGCTCAAACTTTGTTTTAATGTCCTTACATACAAATTAAAAAAAGTAAAAAAAAAAATCAATACAAAATATTTACGA
>NW_016690329.1:1347552-1520660 GCF_001604755.1 Lepidothrix coronata
GGAAAGAAAATCAAGCATTTTTGCAACTTTGGGGTGGTTTTACACAAAGGAAAATTCAAAACTGAATTTTGGAATATAACAAAAACGTGCATCACACTAACATGAAGATGTTTTAACAGTGCTTGTGTTTTCTTAACAAACACCTGGTTTATCAGTTCTATTTCGTATGTAAAATGAAATGGAATTTATAGGAAATAGATTTTTTTTTTTTAATTTCAATTAACTATTTTTTACTATAAGGAAAATATACAGAATTTCTGTGGAAGTCCATATACTATTTTTAGTCAAATACAGAAAATACTTTGCTGCAAACTTTTAAATATAATAAAATGCATTTAATAGCAATCTTTTGTTGTATCATCATTATTTATGAACATAACATTCAAAGTACGGAAATTCAGTTGTGGATCAAAATGACCATAAAAACAGTAACCCAAAGAACCTTATAAACGTGTCAACACCCATCATTTATCACAGATGGCTCATACCAAAGTAAAAAAATTTATAAAATGTAGTAATTCTCAGCATATGGTTTACTTTGTTGCATTGTTCCTACATATTATTTGTGTTAAAATCCAGACAATTATATTATGAAAAGAATACTGGGTTTTTTATTAAACTAAAGTACAGGTTAAAGTCATTCTTTTCTTGTGATGAACATATACCAACAGTGATTAAAAAATAAAAATTTATTTACAAAATATTGATGCATACATATTACACAAGTCAGTTATATCAAAGTGGTTTTTTTAAACAATATCTGTAGCAACCAAATATTTGCATTGGTTTACCATAGTGCAAATGGTAATGTTGCAAAGGCAGGTTAAAATGTGGGATTGCAATTTGAATGTTGGACTTCTCTGCTGCCTTCTGTTTTACTACATCTAGAAAACTATTCCTTTTCATTTAAAAAATATCTATTTCTTGCGAATGTTGAGTAGTGTACCTGAGGATAGGGCAAATTCATTATTAAGCCTAAATCCTTTCAGTTGTATAACTATCTTTCTATTTACTCAGCCTGCTTATGTAGCACCATTGCCATTGATTACTAACATACTAATGAGAAAAAGGAATGGAAACACACTAAATACACTATGCCATCCCTAATTTCAGGATTTGTCCATTTATGTGGAATTTCATCTGATACATTTCACAAGTCTGCACTATATATTCAAGTGTTTAAGGATGATTCTGGTGGTATTGTGTAGTGGTGTATAGGTTACCAGTATATATTTTCCTGTAAATATGGTATTAAGTGAAGCTGTGAAGAAATGAACTTAAAAGCCCACTCCTTTCGTCCTCAGATGAGAAGGAGCTTGCTTTTGATTACCAGCGTGTACTGAAACCTGCATATAAATTTGCATCCAAATAACTGAATATTGATTCCCTCATAATGTAAGAACTTCCTGCATTAAATCCGGTGATTTTGATTGTAGCTTTTCTCTTTTGCTGGCTCAAAACCAGCCGTCAGGTAACTCTATAGTCCTTTAGTTCACGTTCTGTAGCTGGTGCTGCACTAAATCTGTACGATAGCCTATCATACAGCACGCAGGAGGTCGGCAATGCCTGGTGTACGTAACTTCACAGTTTGAAAGACTGGTGAGGGGGTATAACTTTTTCCTTTTTTTTTTTTTCTTTCTTTCTTTTTTTTTTTTTTTTTTTTTTTTTTTGGGTAGCTTCCACAATTTCCGAGGACCCGACGAGGATCTCATGAGCACCCGCAGCGATCTACAACCATGGCCGGGATCTTGCCGTATATAATTTGTTCCTTCCCGTTGAAGTACAGCATGTTTATGGGGGACATCTTGGTGGGCGTGCAGCAAGGGCCTGCCGAACCTCTGGGGTTTGCTTGGTGTACCAGGTGGGTGTGGGGGTATTTTTGTAAAAACACAAACTCGCATTCTCCGGAGCAGTAATTCGCTTTGTATCTCTTAGGTGCAATAATCCAATCCCACCCGAAAGCTTCAAAATCCACGGTCAGCGGGTAGCGACAACATCGGGATTCCGTGGAGTGCTCGTCACAGTCGAGACCGAAATCTCGGCGGGACCGTTTCGGTGTGTCTGTAACTCTGACCTCTAAAAATGGGTTCTGTGAGGAGAGGAGAAGGAATTGGAATCATTACTGAGGTAAACATAAGTTCAGTAAAACCACGCAAATAAATAGGATTTCAGATGCAGGCGTATCAAATTAATATTCTGAAATCAGGTTTGCAAACAAAATTTGGACCTCCTGCAAGTGTGTTACGCTTATCTCTGCATTTTCCTGCTGTTTCTTTATAAAGAACTTTAAGACGTATTTGTTCCTGAAATCACTATTATCTCAGTACCAAATAATTTCTGTTACCTGCTGTAGGAACATTTCAGAAATTTGGAGGATGCTGGATTTTTTACATTTAATACTGGTTTTGTTTGTTTGTTTTAAATTTCATAATAAGAGTTTTAGTGAGTCCTTCTGAAACTCTCTCCATTAAAATCATATTGAATTCAGGCTTTCTGGATATCAAGGAAGGTTTCTTGTTGAGATCACGGAGGACAAAGTTTACTCCTTAATTGTTGGCATGCTTGAATGACTGAATGAATTTGGAGGGGCACCTAATATTTTGACTCCTGGAAGAGTCCTGTAGCCAGGAATGTACTTTTGGCAGATCTCTATGCCACATGCTTCCTACTGGAGGTGTGTTTCCACAGGCACCAACTGAGACTATATGGAAATTGCAACCTTCACAATCACGAGTTTGAAAATTTTCCCGAAGTTCCTCCCTTCCACACACTGATTCCAGCCCCATGTGTTGGTTTGGCACTAACCAGGCCATCCCACGAAGACCATTCCTTAGTGGTACTTAATGGCCCAGCTAACTTTGTTACACAGGTTTCTCTCTACCAAAATACCTGCCCTTATAGCTGCAGACTGTGGAGCGGCTGGAGACACTCCTCCCAAAGGTAAATGATATGGGGAGGTAGCTGGTGAAAGGAACATCCCTGTAGCAGGACCTGGAGGAAGGAGAAGAAAAATTTCCTCTCCTGTTATCAGCTGTGCTTTTAACCCTGCTCTGCCACTGAAATGCTTATTTATAGATGATGGTAGCCATGGGTTACCCAGAGGTATCATCATTTGAATGGATGGACGTGGTGAGGACATTCCTCAGCATGATATCCACCTGGTCTCTCTCTAGTGTAGGAGATCCACATCTATACTGGATGTACAATTAAGATATCACAGAGTTTTTTTCTTTTAAGTTCTTTTTAATTGCATTATACTGCTGTGAAGTTAAACATTACACAGCTACATAAATACGGATGCAATGGTCTTAGAGGTCTTTTCCAACCTAAATAGTTTTATAGTTCTGTCATCAACAGATTCATCCATTGCACAGAAGTAAAAGTAAAATAATATTCTTTATGTTTTATTCAAAAGGAGAAATTACTTGGTTGTGGTAAGTTTAGGAATTTTTATAGGTTGTAGATGATTAGTGATTTGCAGGAACAAATAGCAAGGAAAATGCTGTAGTTTAACTGGCACACTTCAGGTTTAGTTTGTTCATCTATACTTAGAAAAAGAAACCCACTTAGTTCTTTTAGGCTTTCTCATCACTGTTTATTGTATCAAGCAGAATTTATCCATTCAAACATTTCTAATAGGTGGAATGATGCACTCTATCACATACTGAAAGGTACAGAACTTAACATTATGAAGAAGATCTATTCTCACCTTCAAAAACATATAATTCTTGCTGTTATTAATATAAAATATAAGCATAGAGAGTAGGGAGAAACTGCCTTGCTTTCTTAGCAGTATTGGAGGCATCTTTCTTATCAGTGAAAGAATACAATGAATGTTCTTTTAGCTTTATATAAAATAACTGCTTATTAAGCAGTACTTGCTCTCAGATTTGAAAACAATGTTGTTTGTTAGTACCATCCACCAGTCATTACCAAAACCTTTTGTAGTTAATGCCTCTCAACATCCCTCTGAAATACTGCAATTTCTCTCAATTTTTTTAAATAAGGAAACAGAGGCAGAGGAACACTATTGATTTTGGCATGATCAGAGAGCAAAGAATGAAAGAATTGGATATACAGAACTTTTATCTTCCATTCCATAAACAATGCATCCATTTTATCCTTAAAACATTGCTTAAATGCTTTTCGATAAAATGAGATTTTTCTAAATAAACTTACCAATCCATCTTCACCCGGTCCTGGGAAAGTTACAGCAAGATTTCGTCCATTCTCATCAAAAGCTTTTATTTCAATGCCTAAATTGGATTCAGGCTGTTTGAGCCAATTTTGCAACACTGTCTTCACATCAATACTCTGCCAAATACCGGTGCCTGGATTCATGTCGAGTTTCAGAGATCGAATTCCAGTATATCTTGTACCATCTTTCATGGGTTTAATAAGTCTCAGGATCTGCACAAACACCGTTGTAGGTTTTTGGACTTGCCTCAAGTATATCCACAATTGTGCCTTTACTACTTTGTTATATTGTATTTTAGAGCTAAACTTAAAGAAGCAACATTTTGGTTTTCCCTCCATTTGTACAAGAAAATCAGCTATAAATGAATGGAAAGAACAGATTACTGAACAGGGAACAAGAAAAAAATGCATAAATAAACCTGACTAGTTTCTTCCAAACTGTAGAGGAAATATTACAATATGTTGTAAAGAGTACCAGTAACAAAGTGGATTTAACTTAATTCATTTTCTATGCTTTACACTCTACAGCAACTTTAATGAATGTCAACAAAATTATTATGCTATCACCTCCCACCTACTCACTTCTGCTAGTCACATCTTGAGGACCTTCATAAAGCATGCAGAAGAGCAACTTTGCATAAGCTGACTCAACACATGTGTGGTGATCCAGCTATTTCTAATTTACCACATAGCCTCAGTGTGCTGCACAGCATACAGCACTGGGCAAACTGCACAGACACTTAAATTTCGTTTCTCAATGGGAAAAAAAAATAATGGAGAGGATTAACATAAGGATCATTTTGTTTGCATTTGAAGAATGTTATAGGAAAGTCATGTGCAGTGCTTCGTTCCTCCTTCCTGTAGCCTGTGATGCAGCTGTCATACCTAGTCATGGCAATATCTTTCCATGCCAGGATAAAATGGGTAGCACTAATCCTAAATGGTGCAGGGCTTTGACATTCATAAATCTCATCACTTAAGATACCTGTCTCTTTAGTGCATTTAAAATAGCTCAAGGGCTTTTTATAAGAAGTAGGAAATGAACTCAGAGCAATGAAATACAATGGCTTTTCTTCAGTCACTGTAATTATGTAGCAGTTTGACCAAAAATAGTTATAAAGGCTTGGACATTATGGGCTGGAATAAAATTGCTGGCAGACCTCAGCTTTGTGATAAGGCTGCAGTAGTATAATGCTATTAAGTGCTCATCTTATTAATTAATAACTTGAAAAGTTTCACTAAAAGTTACTTTTTCATTGATGAGTATATTTTCAGCTGGTGAGAGCAGCTGATATTATTCCAGTGTGCATAATGTAATGATATCTGTGACTGCTAACATGCCTTATATGTCCTGTCATCTTTTTCCTTTTTGTCATCATATTCATAAGTGTTATTTAAAAAAACAGCTGCCATAGCCAAATACTTTAGCTGATGAAGAACATAAGATACTATAGTATTAGCTGTGCAAAAGATACTTGATAGGAGCCATAGCAGATGTTTAGCACTCAGAAGATAACTCAGAATCTGCTCATTCAGTAAATGCCTTCATTCTTCCTTGGCACGACTACGTGAGCTGATTGCTAGAGCGTGGACATTTTTACATTTAAGGCTGTTACACACATATTTGCTTTAAATATATAGTTTTAACTCTGAGGTGGGTGGTGCTAGTTTATGGGGTCAGCAGAGAAGCAAGAATTTAACTCTCTGCTTGCAAATGCTATAATATGTTGCAGTTAGGTAGGTCTAGTGCTCTAAGCTACATTTCTGCTGTTTTCTACTGCTTCTAAAATTACTGGCCAGTGAAACTTCCCTCACAAAAAGTATAGCTCTCTCATTTGCTGCACTTGTACTTTGTATTTATGATAGGAAATGCCCCGGGTGCTGCAGATAACGAAGTCAACTAAACTGCAGATCTCCCTTTGCTTTCTAAGGCATTGGGCAAATCCAAAGTGCTACGGGGCACACACATTGTAAGGAGCCGAAAAGGAACAGTAAAACAAAAGCTCGTAACACAGTCATCTGAACCTGGCTCAAATTCTTTAGAAATAACTCTCTCCTCCCTCCCTCCAGCAGACTTCAGCCAGCAGCCTGTTGGGAGAGCCCGAGGAGGAGTTGTGTGGCTCTACAGCAGGGAGACAACTCTCTCGGAGGAGCAGTGGGAGGCGAAAACAGCAGGGTTACTTACACTCCGTAGGCATTGTGATAATCGTTTCGGTGGTGGCATGATAGTCATCATCTTCCAAAGAGCCATCACTACTGTCATCTCTCTGGACGTCATACTGATCAATCAGTTCCTGCAGTGGAGGAGCCTTGGGTAAAAGTTGCTTAATAACATCCCTGCTAATGTTAGGAGCTTGTTCCAGGCGCAGTTTGCTGAGGATTTGAATTTTTATGGCTTCTATTCTGGAAGATTTTGTATTCTGTCTCCACGTACAAGCATTGCACAGTCCGTCTTTTTCAGCGTTCTCTGTGGGCTGACTACTGTCATCAAGAGCCACCGGATCAACTGAAATCAGCATGAGCAGGTAAATATAAGCATAGAGCACTAGCTTTTGCATGATCTCACATTCAGTGCAGCACTTTTCCCTTCTTTTTTTTTTTTTTTCCCCCCTCCCCCTTTCCCTTCCAGTACTAAACAGATCCGTGAAAGCAAATGCAATCTGAGAGACAGCTTGCCACACTGGTGTACCTTATATATTCCAAGGGGGCTTTTTATACTCCAACTTTGATTAGGCTCGTGTCGTCAAACCCGACGATTGGTTGCTGTCCCAACAATGAATCTGGCTGTCAGAGGGTAAAGCCCTGTCGATCACAAGTCACTAGACAGCATTTAGTTACAGCCAAGGGTGGACTGATTTATCTGGATACTTCGTAGAGGATATGTTCTCTGTATTCTGAAAGGATATATTTCCAAGTATTTTGGGCAGCAGGACTGAAAGACAGCACTGTCATTCTTAAATATTATACCAACCATGTATTTGTACTGTGAATTAAAATAGACCTTGCTCTAAAGCTGCTTTAGGCTTCTACCAGTCTTTTTGACTTGAAAGTTTGTTCTATTTAAAAGAAAATCCCAAGTGGTTACTGTTAGCAGGCAGGAAAATAATGCTTTTGAAATGCATTGCAAAGAGTACTAATTTATGTTATTCAACAACTAATACATATTCAACAGTTTCTATTTCAGAAAACCTTAGTGGTTTTTCCTAGGTACTAGTTAAAGCAGTATTGCAGATTTTGTGCATATATGACACTGTGCAAATGCCAATCTTATTTGTTTGTCCCTTTAGCATATATCAAAATCCACAGAACAAATCCTCTACTGAATTCACAGTCAGTCATGAAAAATAAGTGTGTCTCGTCTTCATACCGTCACCAGAATCCTGGGCAGTAAATTAGGTATCAAGAGATCTTTAGTAGCAAGGGTATTTTTGAGGAATATCTTTAGCTACTCATTCTAATATTATACAGGAATAGTCCATTTCACTTTTTTCATTATTAGTGAAAGCATTAAAAGACATAACACATTTAAATCTCTACTGTGTATTTATCTTCTTTTTCCAGGTAAGCTTTTCTTTCTCTTCAAAATATTTCTGTATTATGCCAACTTAAGTGATACCTTTCTGTGCTTTCTTTTGCTTTCTACTACTCAAATACTTAGAATTCTCTAAGTCCTGCTTATATGTTAAGAAATACAGTTTTAATATGCTTTCTGCATAACAGAGATACATCCAGATGTGATTTTATACATATAGGTTCTGGCTTACAAAATCTTCGAACAATGCAG
This sequence comes from Lepidothrix coronata, assembly GCF_001604755.1. Taxonomy (NCBI): domain Eukaryota; kingdom Metazoa; phylum Chordata; class Aves; order Passeriformes; family Pipridae; genus Lepidothrix; species Lepidothrix coronata. Next base: position 1,355,534 of record NW_016690329.1, read on the forward strand.
TTCACATTTGATGTGCTGTTAGCAAGAATTATGGAATTCACACATAGTGGGGAGGTAGGGGAGAGTTACTGGTCAGCACAGGCTGTATGTCACAGGAAACAGAAACCCTGGAAGTGGTATGTATTATATGTATTTGTATATTTGGAATCTGTGTATTAGAGCAAAGGGAAATCCTGGAATTTCCTGCAATATGCCACAGTTTGCTTATCTAAGCTAGGACTGAATTGTCAGTTTCTCACTGAGTTTCTCTTCTTTTTCCATTCTCAGCACACTTAAAAATGTGTCAAACAAGGTGTTTTGCATGTGTTCATATAGGAAAAATGTTGGTATAGGGAAAGGTGTGGGACAGAACTCTCAAAGATTTTTTTTCTGCCTGGTCATTCATATTCTTTTTGTATCACCTCTCCAGGGCATGCAAATTCATTGTATAGCACAGAACTGAGCCTAATGTTCAGCCTAATGACCAGTGACATAAATCACAACTATTCCATTGAAATTGATTGTCCTGCCCTGGTGTAAATTTGATGCAAGTAATAGATGTATCACTCATACATTCCAAGCATATGGCTTTAGGGTCATATTCATCATCTTGATATTCTGATTTTAGCCAGAATCCACCTTTAAAGCCAGCAGTGTGCTGCCTTAGCTCCTGAGGATTTGTTTTTACACAGGATACCGATGCAGCTACTCGCAACATGAGGTAACATAAATGGGCTTGTGGTTCACTGGAACTAGAAGACAGGATAGATCTGACTTTGCACTGGACACTGCCTGTCATGCCTGTAACATATTTTAAACAGACTCTTAGTGCATGTCAAGTGCTAGAAATGTATTTTTATGAGAGATGCACAGGATGATTCACAGTAAGAATCTTTTTGAAAAACACTGACCTGTTGGGGAATTTTGGGGGGATTTAAATTGGGGTTTGTTTGTTTACTATCATGACAGTGAATGTCATACTAAAAGTATTTTTATTTTTTTGTTTTAAACTAGAATGACTTAACCATGTGGCTATAAAAAGCAATCTCCCATCAAGCAGAAACCCTGACAGGTACCAGGTTTCACACTAGAAACAGTTTAAAACAATGATCCATCAATAAACAGGTGGAAATTATGATGCAGTCATTAACAGGAAAGTAATGAAGTGTTCTGGCAGACAATGGCTAAGAGCCAGCTGTGAGGGAGAGGGACAAGAGATGTGCTCAGCAAAGCAATGCCTCCAGCATGGTGACTGCTCTTGGCACGTGCTCTGCAGCCGCACTGCTACCTCGCCTGCTCCTTCTTCTTCAGGGTCTTCCCACTCTGACTGGCTCACTGTGAGCAGGCAGAGCTTCACTGTTCTTTTTCCCTGCAATGATTCCATTAATCTGCTACAAGGGCCCCTTTGCTTCCTGCAGCATTTGTTTGTGACTGTGGGACCAAAGCCCTCTCCTGTAAGCCTGGAACCCCAGTGAGCTCCAAGCAAGAGCTGAGCTTGCTCTCAACCACCAAGCAGCTGCATTACTTTTCCTCTTCAAAAAGTCTGTGTAAAGAGCAATATTTTTACTTTTCCCTCATAAAATTCACTTCATATCCATCTATCCTGAGTAACTCTAGGCCGTTAGTAGAATACTTTTCATCTTGTGTAGTTGCTGGCTTTTTGTTTTTCTATGAAATTTCAAGTGTGTGGAAAAGAGCACAAACAATTGCAGTTGATCAGGAGCTATTGAAGGATCAGATTTCTTTGATCATAAAAATATAATGTGTAATTTGGTTTTGTGTCTGACTTTCATTGTAGTGTTTTTGGAAAGTGATGACTGCAGAGGTAGATGACAGAGGTGAGAAAATTAAGTGATAAAGTAACCAGGTAAAAGTTGTTCTAAAATTTATTTGGCAAAAAAATAATAAAAACAACAACAACAGGAAACTCCAACACATTAGCACCAGCAAAACTAAAGAAGAGTTAAAAATGAAATGCACATTTTACTGAACTTTATGGCATTTTAATATTGTCTTTGGGATTTGTGTCATTCTCCCCGTTGTGCCTGCCAATAGTGAATAGTATTCCCAATTCTGACTATGCAAAGATCATGGCTCAGGCCCCCAGGATCAAGTAATGAAAGAATGTTCTTTTCTAAAGGAAAAAGGCACACGTCTGTCTACCTGGCAACTTCTCCTTTCCCCCCCAGCCTGCACCAGGAGCTTTTGTACTCATGGGAAAACCTTAAAGAAAAAAAAAAGAAAAGAAAGAAAAAACCCAAACCCACCCCCTACAAATTTGACTGATATAGAGGTTTCAAAAGACACTGTTACTGTGAGTTTTATGGAAAAACAGTGACTGTGCAGAGGAAAAGGAGATTACTAATGCCCTCCCTGAGGAGAAGGCAAACAGAGCCCAACCATTACCCATCCTTTTTGGCAGCCTCTCATCAACCAATCAGCTTGTGCTCCTCTGGCATCACTCAGCACACTGAGCGCTCTGGACAGTCCACAGCCTGTCATCCTGTGCCGGGCCAGCGACCCAGAAAACACAGATAGGGAGCAGGCTGGGAGTTGAGCTTGTTTTGGGGGTGGACCAAGTGGAAATGGAAGGGAACCAGGACATTTCTGAGAAAAGGGAGAGCTGCAGGAGTACGAAGGAGCTGCTTTCCTGGCAGGGAAGGAAAGGGACATGGGCTATAACCCTGCCCAAAATCAGACAACTTCATCCTGCTCTAGGCTAGATTTTCAAACACTTTCTTATAGTCTGCAGGACCAGAAATTCGCTTTTCTTTATTCTATTGTTTAAGTTAAATGAAACAGTATGCATAATTTATTCGCCTCAGAAGGCAGAACTTCAAGAAAAAAGATAGGCGTTCTGAAATGCACTGTAAGTCTGTGATTGCTGTTCTCCTTTGATGTCAAGTCCTACCTCTGAACTAGTTGGCTTCTCTCCCTGGTTTACTTACAAGGAAGAAAGAACATTCCTCCTGAGCTGGTGAGGAAGATAGTATTTGAGTCATCTTTTCTCTCACTTTTGTCAACACGAAGATTAATTTCTAGAATACCATATTAAAATGGATAGAAAACTCCATTTTAATTCTTTTTGGACTCATCTTTCTCTTAGCTTCTATAAGCTGTGAATAATGTTTGTGAAGTTATTTTTGGTTAAATTTAAATTAAAAAAGCAGATATTAAATATAATTGAGTTAGTGTTTTAAGTGTTTAACTATGGTCCCAGCCTTCTTAACTCACCAGATCCTTGCTCTTAGCCACTTGAATCACAAGATAAATGCATTACTTTGAACCTCAAAGCAGATACAAGGTCATGTATGTAAAACACCTAGAAAGAACTCTTAAAATGACAAAAAGCCTGTAAAAACATCATCCCGATCACATTATGTAAATGCAGCTACTGTAAGGGAAAAGTAAGCACTTTTAAAGTTAAACTTATTACCATGAGGTAAAATATGAAAGCTGTAACTAGTGTGAATTCTTGCTCTGTAACAAATGCCCTGAAAGAGTTTGTCCTCTGCTATGTTCTTTTTTTTTTCTTAAAAATGTAGTCATACATAACCTTCTAAACATTGTGCTGAATCAGCTACAGAAAGTCAACTTCATCTTTGTTGATAGTATGAATAATTAATTCCCCAAACTTACCAAAAAAGAAATCCATTCATCTCGGTTTTCCCATTTCTGAGTTCTAAGTATCGTATTTCACACAGGAGAAGAGCACACATGGTGCAGGGTATGGATGCCTTGGTACACTGGCATCTGTGTGGGGTGTGCTGCAGCTTCTTCTCAACTCCTGCTGTCAGGTTGTTTTCCCTGAAAAATCATGATATTCAGCAATTTGAGATTTTAAGTGGTCTCCCCCAAGGTGTACTTGAGTCTCTGCAGTTTGAGTACCAAGACAGTGTCACTCTGTCTGGCAGGTGATTTCCTCCACTCAGGAGCTGTGGGAGACACTAGCGAGTTGTGCCTGCTAGGGGGTGTCTCACAAGCCATGGTATGTAAGAGTGTAATGGCTAAATGGGGGAAACAGGTAAAACTGGTGGCTAAAGGCTGCCGTGGCCATTTCAGCCCAGGATGCACCTCCCAGCTTGCCCAAGAGATGCTGCTGAACATGGGCTTTGGGGAAGTCATATGGAGTTACCTTCGGCTTCTGGCCATCTCCTTCCCTCCAACAGCTTTTCTTGTGCATAACTGTACCTGTGGAGTGGGCCAACAATGCCCTATTGCTTTTTTCTTTTCTGTGTGTTCCAGTACATGTTGCTCCAGAACCAACCAGATACACCAGTGGCAATGAACTCTGTGAACAGATAGGGAGCATATTAGGCTCATTAAAAACATTTAAGGAAGGATGCAGTTATAGTGAAAGCTTCCAGTTTTTCTGAGTTCTTTTGTATTCAGGATTTTGTTCTGCAGCCTTTGCTGTGGTGTCCCTGTATCTTATAATAAATCTTATAAAAGAGCCCCGTTAAATACCTACTTAATTCTAAGGGTTCTGCCCTTGTTAAAGGATGCTATTTTTCCTTTACAGTTTTAGTTTTTATGCTTTTACCAAAAATTCCTGACATTCATCCTGACTTTCATCTTCAATGTCTTTTAAAATAGCTGTGTCAGCTGCATCTCTGATGGGAAACCTTGAATTCCTCTAAGGAGCTGTTACCATACTTGGAGAGGTTTCACTTGTGCATTTGCAGAAAGTGCTTGAAATACCAAAAGACTTCGTCTCCAGCTATGAGAATACTTGTATTTTCTCCAAGACACAGCTCTTCAAAGGGGATTTTCGCCCCAGGAGGTCAGTGATTTTATATGAGTGGCCTGTCCTCTGCTGGGTTGTTCTGGAATGGCATCTGCTGGGAAGGGAGTGCCACTGCTCTTTTTCTTTCCTTTTACTCTTCCTGCTTCTCTTTCCTTCCTTTTTTTTTTTTTTTTTTAATACATAACAGGTTAAGAGCTAATAGATGTTCCTGAAAGAATAGGGAAATGCAGCTTTGCAAACTGCAGTGAATTTGACTCATTTAATCTTCCCCAGTGCCATGGACTGAATTAATCAACTTTTTTGATCAGGAGATAGCTATACATGGGATAGATTTCGCTCCTCCTATCCTTTTGATGTCCTCTATCTGGCCTGTGTGTTTCCTTTGCTTTGGTCCCACTCTATGATTTTTCCTCTACTGAATACACAGGCTGGGTGGGAACAGCCTGTAACACCTGATACCCGCTTATCTATAAGTGATAAGCAGAATCACAGCAGTACAGTGATATACAGAGGTAAGAATAACTTTTTTTCCCCTCTCCCACTCACATAGGTGCCCATCAGGTCCATTGCCTCCCCTCTGGTAGGGCCATCTATTACCTGGTGTAGGAAGTTATCCTCCATGCACTCCAGGAGTCTCCTGGATTGCCTACAGCTCACTGTGCTGCTTTCCCAGCAAATGTCAAGGTGGCAGAAGCCTCTCAGCAGGAAAAGAGTCTGTGAGTGCAATGCCTTCTGTAGCCAGAGCAAGAGGGCTTCGTCAATGGGCTCACCTTCATCGGACCCGTAGTAGGCACCAACCACGAGGCCCCTTGGCTTGGTCTCTGATTCTTACCCTTAAGCTTTCAACCTGCTCGTGGCTATTCTTTAGAGACAGCTCTTCTCACTCCTGATGTAGAGGGCAACCACCTGGCCTCTCCTTCCTTCCCTATCTCTTCCCTGCAGCTATCAATAGCTGTACCCCAGTCATGTCATTCATCCCACCAAGTTTCAGTCATGTCAAGCAGGTCGCAGCTTTCCAGCTCCTCTGGTGTAGAGGCTCCTCATCTGGGCTGTCTGAAGTATTTCACTGGTGTTTCCCTCTTGGCTCCAATTCCTCAGGAGCCCCTGGCTCATCTCTGTAAGATTTCAAGTGTGCTCTGGCATAGCCAGTGTGTCTTGGAGCCACCGGCTGAGGGCCCTCACTTGCATCCTGTCCCTCTGACCTTGGTGGGTTGTCCCACAGCTTGTCACAGGCAATCCTGATATTATCTCCTCTCCCTTCAACTCTAGTTTAAAGATCTGTCAATCAGCCCTGCTGGCTCATGAGTAAGGACCATCTTCCTCCTTCGAGAAAGGTGAATTCCATGTGATGCCAGCAATAAGATGAAATTATGGGGCAGCTTCTCCTTTCCTTTCTGCCCTCTGCTGATCTATGGTCAGCTTTGGACAGGTTAATTTGAGGCAAATGATTCTATGATTGAATGAAGAAGTGGTGGCAATGTTCTCAAAGAAATCAAAAAACAACATTCAGATCTGCAGTCATACAAGAAGGCCTTTGAATCTGCATATTCATCAGCAAAGGAGTTGTTTCATTTACAGCTTAGAGCTAGGCTACCTGCTTTAATCCTGGTGTTAAAAATGCTGGTAATGTAAATTTTCAATAACCCCATAGAGGAAAAAAAATAATCAGCTATTTTTTTATGATGAAATATAACGTATTAAACCTTTCTAAGTCATTCAGTGTCATAAATGTGTAATGACAAAGAGCAGGCACAAAAGGCCGCAGCTTCTGAGGAAGCGCCTTCGTTTAAAGTAAGACTCCAAAAATCAGGTAGTATCTGTGAAAAACCCTGTACAAAATAATGCAGAGACAGGAAATCATATTATCTGCTTTAGGGTTTTAGAAGAAAAAAAGCACAGATCTGAGACTGAGTAAAACTTCTTGATGTATTTGATTCTCATTTGGAGGAAAAGAACATAAATGCTAAGTTTTGTAATAGGTACCTTTGGAGGGTTTTCACATAATTACTGCAACTGTTTAAAGGTTTTGAAGCATCCAAGGGAAGAAGAAACCCAGATTTTACTCCCTTTCCTTTATTTATATCTTTCCTTATGTGTTGTTTGCTCCCTGTTGATGTAGTAAAGATGTTTCCTATTTATGAGCTCCATTATGAAACATCACATAAGAGCATCAACTGAAGAAAAGCTGCCTATACTGACTAAAGGATTAGCTTTAGTGCCCTTTCCTCTTGGGAATTGTCTCTGGCTCCTATAGCAGACACTTCCAATTCCTTACAGTTTAAAGGCTGATACTTTAAAAATTTACAAGTTTGCTTGGGACTTGCAAGTTTTCCTCTCCCATCAGTCTGCTAATTCCCAGCATTAGCCAACTGGTTGATGAGAAACAAGGATAAACCACAAAGGAATTGACTATCTGGGGGGGGGGGTGGTTCCTTCAGTAACAGACTTTCAAACCCCCTCTCTCATTCTGCAGAGATATAAAACTACTTAGGAATTAACTCTTCACAGTCTTGTTGCAAAGAGCCTGACTATCACTGTATTCATGGATATATGCCCTACACTCATGGAAATGATGTAAAGATTTCATACTCTCTATTGACTATGCAAATAATTGAAAGGATGCTTAAAAAACAGAATTCACACAATGACTCTGAAGTATTACAGTGGATGTTGCTTCAGAGTTTAGTTTTAAGATGTCCCAGCATAGATCCAGCTGGAATAGGCATACTCTTATTACTGAAAGATGGTGAATGGCTTTTAGTGAGTAGACCTGGAAGAGTTAATAGAAAAAAGTATCCCATGGATACCCAGATTAATAGAAACAGAATTACTTGTTTGATACTGATTCTGTGATAACTACACAGAGCTTTTTTTATCTCAAGTGAACTTGGTACCAGGATATTTTCAGTACACATATCTGAGATACTTCAAGCAGTAGTTCACAACTGCTTCTGAAATTTTAAGAAGTAAAGAAAAAACTCATGCTGCATACAAAAGCTGAGCTTATGACCAATTAAAAATATAATAATCTGACCAAACTTTAGGGCTTTGTCGTGCATGTTGATTAAAAGAGATTGATAGTACAATTAGGAATGCAATGCAAAATGGAAATAAAATTGACTGCTTCAAATTACCTTTTTATACTTCCTACAATTTACCAAAGTAGCTCAACATTAAGAAATTGAAGCATTTTGTCATTTTGTCCAAAGCCTCTAGAACAAAGGAAAACTAATTGTTAACTGTTGAATTGTACAATTGACTGCTTTGCTAATTCTAAACTTGAATTGATGTATCTAATGATTTATATTAATAACTCTGAGAAAGCAGTGTGGTAAATTTTAATATCCCAATAATAACTTGGTAGAGAGAAATTACTTCACTAAATCCTCAACTCTGTTCAAAATTACTGTGTTTGTATATATGTAGTTACGAGGAGGGGGGATGTGCACACAAACACACACATGCACACATATATATACATGTTTTAATTAGACATTTAACCAAATGAGAGGTTTTCTGCTCAAAAGCTTGCTCATTATTACTTACAATTGGTTTAGGAAACGTGATTGCCTTTCTGTATAAAGCTTTCCTCATGTCAGTCAATCAGGCATTAGCTGGGGGACCATAATGTCACTAAATATTTTCCACAATTGTGCCACATGACGAATGGTATATGTTTCTTACAAGAAATATGTTTCTTACAAGAAGTAAGGCAGGGGATGGATGAGGAGCTGGAACCAGCTTGCCCAAATGCACTGACACTGCCTCATCTCAGCTGGTGTTGAAGGCTGTTTGGAGACACAGCTAAAGAACTGAATTGGTTTTGTCTTACTTGTTCATTTTCCTCCCACAGCACAGGGGAAATATCCATCACAGTTTGCATCGAGACACTCTGCTCACAAATTTCCATGGCAGCCGCAGTAGCCGTTATAAAATATTGTGGGTTTGGTTTGGCTGTTTCCTGGAAAACCTCTTTTGGCATTCTACAAATGATCAGAGTAAGAGCGGGTGTTTTAGTAGAGAACCACAATAAAACACAAGTCTGGCTAAGGATCAGTAATCAACAAGAAAGCTGGTGGGGCTCGGGGCAGTTCATGTGAGCGACTGAGGAGGCACATGCCTCCAGAGCAGGCTTTGCATCCATATGACAAAACCCTTCATGAGCCAAGAATTCAGGTTGCTTTCATTATAATTCAAACAAGCTTTCTCTGCTTTTTTAAAGATGTCATGCAAATATCTTTTCAAAATATCTTGCTGCTGACCCTCAGGGCTAAATTCTTGGATCTGATTTAGCCAGTTAGTGTCTTAAGCAATAACATTCAGTTTATTTACATTTCTGTGCTTACTAACAACTAGTGCCATAATATTTATGGGCACCTTTTTCATCAGATTCACATGGCTTTACCCAGAGGTGTGAAGAGAAACATGGCTACAGGGAGTGCAAACTGCTCCTTGAACTGCTGTTCCCTCTTTTATCTGTCCATTCTTGCCTCTGTTTTTCACCAGTGTCTTTTGTTTTCCAGTGCACCTGTCTATAAGCTGCGTGTTCTATCAAATGGGTTCTTTTCTGTTTAATTAATAATCAACTCATTTTTGTTGAGGCTGTGAAATCAGAGAACTAGGTCCTTTAGGTCTGCTATAAAATTCCCTTTCTTTACCAAAATCATGGGTACTAGGAAATTGTACAATCCTCAAGAAATCTCAGCAAGCCTGCAAAACAATCTGCCACCTCACAGCTCTTTACCTTGAGCTCTACTAAGGACTGGCTTTAGTGTCAAAGCATGAGATCAAAAATTTTAACCACTATGGAACGTCTTTCCTTTGCATTCCATTATATGGTCTATTATACTTTTTTGATTTTTATGAGAAATCAGCAATTTCTCATTTGCTTCTTCTGTTCCATGCATACCTTTCGGTAATTTATCATATTCTTTCTTTTCTATAGTAAATACCTCTGCTTTTTCAGTTCTTCAGCCCTGTACCATTTTTGTTTCCCTTCTCTAGGGCTACTTTCTGAGGAGTTCCTTTCTCTGAAGATGGAGTAAACAACAATATTCTGCAGATGTCTACAATATTTCAGGCAAGGCAATATATTGATTATACAGCTGCGGATAATACAGTTGTCTTACATTTACTCATGCTCACACCAGTATTTGGAATTTACAAAAACACCTGCATGTTGAAGAGAAGTTTTTAATTCAGCTATTCACAGTGGTGTTCTCTTTGAATAGTAACAGTTCTTTTAAAGAATAAGAAACATAAAACCGTATAAGCTTTGCAGGTAATTCAGTTGTTCCTCCTGGCTGACTGTGTGTTCAGTACTCCCAGCTGAACAGTTTGCTCTACATGTCTGTCTGACTGGAAGGCAGAAAAAAGGCATTTTTCCCAAAGCATTTCCAGTTTAGCTATGGCCAAACCTCAGGAGAACTGTGACTCTTAAAAGCCACATCAAATTATTTCACTTTGGGGGGTCCTGGCTGCTTCTGTGACATGGCAGTTTCTTGCATCTCAAAAGAAATTTGCACAGGTTAAATTTGCCTAAACAATGCATTATTAAGATTTTTTAAATCGGGTAATAGTTTTAAATACTGCACTTGAGTTTAAATGGGCTGATAATTAGAATACTAAATCCTTTCGTCAGTGACATCCCTCAAATGTAATTTAACAGTGGATAAGATCCCAAAGTTTCTCAATGGTGAGATTGTACCACAGAAGCTTTGATTTTCTATATTAGTTCTTAAATCTACCTTTCCTTACAGTGTGAAAGAAAAGTCTGACGTTATCTTTACTGCTACCCAGTGGTGTAGCATACACCCAGTGTATACACCACTCACTACCTGAGATATTACCTGCTGCATCCTCAGCCTTCAGGAACTAAGCTAGAATAAATTTACTTTCCATCTCCTGTATGCATGAATGTAGGAGCAGCATAAGTATATTTAAAGCTAAAGAGGGAAAAAAAAGTGTTTTGCAGCTTAAATAAACAGAATTTTTTCACTTTGATGACACTCAGCGACAGCTTTCAGAAGTGACTGAGAACCTTCCAAAATGTCCTTTCCTGGCTGTAGCACTGAGTCTGTAGGATCTTGGGTTTGGGGTGAGGGTGGGGTATGGATACTGTTGCAGTGTGATAGCATCACTATCAATGTGCCTATGTAAGCATTTCTAACACCATCAAATCCACTGTGGAGGGGAGCACAAAATCTTCCTTCTACTTTTCTACTCAGACTGAGAAGCTGTATCGAAATCCAAAGAGATGCAAATGGTTTTTTACTAAATTCTTTATTCGTGCCTATAATACTGACACAGAGTCAAGCACAGAGATTTTATAGCATAAAGCGGCTTTCTTCTTTCAAAGGATGAAATAACAGTGCTAAATTTGAAGTATAATAATGGTTCAGAAAAGTCACAGTGCTAGCTGTAGAGATCAAATCTTGTGTGCAATTCTGATCTTTAACAAGCACACACACAAAGCCGTGAGCAAATACCATTTAAACCTGGCAAAATATCACTAAAGACATAATATTCCAAAGGCAGTGGTATCGAAACCCTTTGAAGCTGAATTAAAAGATCATATGGACTTACAAAGGCTGTGTGGATCAGGCCCCAAGAGAAGTCAACTCTTCACTGTAAGTTCCAGTGGCCTTTGACCTTTTGCATTAAGCAGGAGCTTCTTCCAAAAATAATTTCCTGAATGCAAATGATCTGTTATAGCATTTATTACTTGGGGTATAATGTTCGAAGCAGGAGTGACCCTTAAATTAGTTGACGAACACATATGAAACTTGCAACTTCTAATAATAGTGAGACAAGTCTCCCATATGTTGTTATAAATTTCAGTCCAAGATGATTAACGTGGCTCACAGGCTACTCTTGTAAGATGATAGAAGAGATATTTTTGCTGCCTCTCCTGAGAGGGGGCTAGTGTTTCAAATTATTTCCAAACAAGCTTCTTCCAAGTGAGAGATGGTTCTCATTTTTTTGTCACCTTAATAAAAAGGTGATGAACGCTCTCTTCTTAACTGTGTCCTTATATGAACATCAAACAAATATCATGACAGTATGATATGATAACTGTGTGTGCTAGCCATGAAATAATATGTTATATGCACAAATACAAGTCTTTAATTTATTGTAGCTGTCATGTTTGAAATAGAGTGCTTGATTTGTGAGTGTGCAGGGAAACTCAGAAGTAAATTCAACAGATACATCTTCATTCAAAGTTATTTTTACTTATAGTAGGTCTCTATCTAGTGTATTTTAAATCAATTCTGTCCAAAGACTTAAAAAAATCTTGTTAACTTCTTTATTAATTAAAATCAAGCCAGTAGTAAATTGGGCAGCAAGTTGTTCACAGCCATAAACAAGAGGTAGTGGCCTAGGATCTTTCTTTTGGTATAGAAAAATGTAACTGATGAAGCTTAAAGGATCAGTTCAGGCACTGAAGAAAGGTTATTTGGTTTCAGAATCTTAAAACTCGGGTCATGGCTCGAGTGAAATAATTGTTAATTCTGTCACGCAAATGCGAATTACTCTCTTCATTATATGAAATCTTGCTCTGTGAAGTGACTATGACAAACTGAAGGGGCAGTTTTCTGGTTCTACTCTCTAAGTTGCTTGGGTGACCTTGGACAAATCAATGTTTCCAACCTGACACCAATAGCAGTGAGAGGACTAATTGTTCAACAGAGACCTTATTCCTTCTCCCACTCCCAGCAGCTCTGCCTGCCTGGTTGTTGGCCATGCCTGCACCCACAAAGCCACGCTCTGCTAAGGCACCAGAGCCAACTCCAAGGGAGGTGACACATCCCTCCTGTCACTGCAACACAGAGCCATATGGCACAGAATAATTACACATGTCCAGTGCAACACCCCGGGTTGTGCAGAGCCAGCTCCATTCGCTCTGCACCGCCTTTGATTGCGCACACACGTTGAGCCTACACATTTTCCAAGCTTCCACACCTGTTCCCCCTCATTGTCCCTCCTTTCCCCACTGTTGAAAGGTAAATCTAGTTGTCCACTTGGAGGACAGTTGTGAGAACAGAATGCACGGATTCCAAGAGACTGCCCTGATGAGCCCCTGTACACGTGCAGGCAGATGGGTAAGGAGGTGGCAAGTGATACAGGTTGCAGGCATTAAGCAGTTATTTATTTACTGGTAGTATGTGATGCTATTCACAGATGAGATAGATAAAACCACTGAATATTCTTGTTTGGCTGAAACTATTCATCCTGATTCATCCTCTCTGATTCAGAAGAACTGAGGCTTGAAATGCCTGTCTGTCTGTGGGTACTGTTGACGCTGGCTGAAAAGAATTTGTCAGACCGCGCGTGTTTTTGAGCTCTTGGCTGTGCCACTGAACTCCTTTAGTTCAATAAATGCAGGCTTGTTTTGAAGCTAAGTGACACAAGTTTTGCTGTGGAAACTGCATCCAGTTGTTGGCCTCTCATCACAGAGCCTGTATTTGAGTGAATTTTTCCAGCTAGTCAGAGGTCATGCCATGTACAAGTAGGATCTTGAACTCCGAACTGTGCGAGATGAACAATATTTAATTCAGACATCAAAAAGCAGACTTCTGACTTGAGGGCAAGGGGAGGAAAGGACAGCTAGAAAGAAAGGGAGAAGTAATTCACATTAGTAGGAATTAAGTTCCAGTATTAAGCTGTAGGGTTGTTGGCAGATCACCTGGGATAGGATGGCCTTCCTGGATTTTTTTTTTTGTTGTTGTTGTCCATTTGTCTCTCAGAGGTTATACTACCTTTCTTCTATTAACTACTTTATCAAAACATAACCATATAACATCATACTGAAACTCCCTTCAAGACACCTCTCAGGTTTATTAGCTATTGGATCATAATTTTGTGCTCTAATAATCTGCTCTGTGTATGTGTATACATATATATGTCTGTGTGTATCTGACTTGTCAAAAATTGGGACTCTATCCCAAACAGAAATGATACAGGATGTCTGATGCTTCATGGTGCTCTACAGCAGCCAAAGGCTAATCCAGAGTGGTTTAATTCTTACATACTAGTTTATGACATTTTCTCATGTACATTTCTGCTTGGAAACAAGGACAGCATCAGTTAATACTGACCAAGATGTACTCTTTTGTAAGCCAGAGCTTACTGGAAGATGGATGGAAATTGGAGCTACCACCATCAAACTTCCAGTAATGGATATTGTAGCTTTGGGATTTTTTTTGGCAGGCTTCTATAAACATGTTTTTGCCTTAGATCCCAGTTTTCTTGCAGTCTAAACCTTGTTTGTCTTTGCCTAACTCAATGCTCTGGCATCCCCTCTCAGTGCATATTGGCAGTGCACTGCAGGATGTTTGTTTTTGCTCTAGCATCTGACTTGCCCCAAGCTCCAGCCCTCGCTTAGCTCAGCAGCCTCTCCCAGCCCCAAACCTACAAGTGCACCCACCACCTGTCAAAGGTGAACGCTCTCTCTCAATCAACACTGACCACTAAAACCAAGGTATTAATCCTGGTGATACCCTGTCCCAAAACTTACTCCACAAACCCTCTACTGGTTCAAATCATATGCTAGTGACATGCCAGCTCAGTTTTTATCTTTTTTAGCAGTAGATCATAGGCATCAATAGGTTGTTTAGAATCACGCATATTATCGGATCAAACACTTTGAGTCTTTTTACTCATAAAGACTTTTCTACATGTGCTCAGAAATAGTTTTTCTCTGAAGCCCCGCCTTAATGAAATAAATGTGTAGCAAGCTTATGCCATCTAACTCCATTTTCCAACTGAAATATTCTTTTCAATGCTATATTTAAGTAGGAATTGATATAATAAAATTAACTAGAAATAGGGAAAAATGAGACTTGAAAGCAGAACTCTAGTCAAAAAAGGCTCCTGAAACACAGTCTCATGCTCTCTCAGTGTACATTCACCATTGCACAGACCATCCATAACTAACATTTATTTCAGTGGAATTGTTCTGCAATGTTGATGATGTCCTCAAGACAGTTTTGTCCCTCAGGATAAAGTACTTGTTCAATGTTAAAAGTTATTTTTTTTCTGTTGAAATCAAATTGCAAAGTCATGGGTATCAGGGTCTATCTATAGAATGAATGAAATTCATTATTTTCTTCTTTGCTATTATGTGGTCACAGATAATATTTCTATTTATGACCTCCTAAAAAGGTTACTGCATCTTGCTGTTTGATCTATATATTGTCATAAATTTCACTGTGTACAAGAGTTCTGATTTGAAGATGGTGCAGCTGAAAATCTCATGATACAGTGGAAAGGATGTCTAATATTGAATGGTATCTCAGATAAAATAATTAGATAATTTGTGTGTTGAATAATGTCTATGGGTATCAAAATAGTTATTATTTGAGGTAACCATGATGACATTGTTGGTAACTTTGGCTCTGATGAAAATTAATTTCAAATTTATCTTCTCATTTCAGTGACAGCTGAAGTAATTTTGTGACTTTATAAAAGAATTTATTTGCCATTTGTGCTGAAAAACTGATGTCGGTGTATGAGAAAAAGTACAGAGGGTTTGATCTCAGCCAGCAAGGCAATTTAGGGAAATGGAATTCTTCAGCAGCAGGAACAGTTCTGGTTCAGTCACCCATAAATCTCCCCAAGGGATGTGTATCCTCAGCATTTGTATCCTTCAGTCCCCTGTCTTTGCTTTAATGTAGCCTCTGAGGGAGTCACTACCCCAGCTTCCTTCTAAGGCATCTTCTGGCTCATTTCCTATTTGAAAATCCATTTGCTTTGTGCTCAAAGGGAGCCAGTGTTATTGCTCACCTCATTAGTGCCCTGACCAGTTCAGACTGCAGCGCAGGGAGAGGCTTTGGTGGTCTCTCCGTGGGCTGCCTGTAATCTCTCTAAAGTGAGGGGGATGCATGCCTGCCCTCAAGGAATATTGAAAGAAATGGGCCAGGCTCTTAAAATAGCAAGAGCCATTACTGTTGCTCTGGTGGCAACAGGAGTTCACCCTATCACATGTTAGTACTGTTTTACTTCTGAAAGTGAAAAAACTGATCTTATAGAGAGAGGTGGTTTGGGGAGTTCCTACAGGTGCTAGGAAAAACTCTCCATTTCACACCCATTTTAGCCTTGTCCATAAAAACACACAAAGGGCATGTTTCAGGGAACGTATTAGTTCTTAGGGGCAGGATGATTTACTCTGAACAAAGGTGGGATGAAATAACAGGGTGGGTTAAGCCCAGTAAACAGCCAAACATCCTCATGGCTGCTCGTGCCCTCCTGTCTCCTGCTAGGTCTGGAGAAGGTAGGAGGAAGAAGAGAAGACAGATGAAGCCAAAGCTAACTGTGAAAGCAAGGCAGGGGAGGATAAGAAGGGAGAACTTTTTGCTCATAATGATGTTGATCTCAATGTGAAAATTTGAAGGTACAGACGTTGGTACAATATTTCTCTGAAACACGTGACTTCTCCCCATGAAGTACATTAATGTCCACAGATGTTACAAGAGC
This sequence comes from Lepidothrix coronata, assembly GCF_001604755.1. Classification (NCBI taxonomy): domain Eukaryota; kingdom Metazoa; phylum Chordata; class Aves; order Passeriformes; family Pipridae; genus Lepidothrix; species Lepidothrix coronata. Next base: position 1,371,735 of record NW_016690329.1, read on the forward strand.
AGGAGGGGAGCAGGGTCTTAGTGTGTCCCTGCTCTGCAAATCCACAGCCTCATCTGCAGTGATGTCTGTCTTTATCTCTGCTGGGAGGCAATTTCATGTTCAATAATTAATTTTAGTATTTTTTTTGGAGTGGGAACCCTGAGAGTCATTTTTATTTTGGAGAAGGAAATGCTATGGGAAGATTGGGTCCTTAAGTTCTTCTTATTTCTCAGTATTATTTCCTTTTGTGTGGAATTTTTTGTACAGCTACTGCTTTATTGCTGCCCTTGGGGCTCTTTGTTTTAGACATGCCAGTGACCATATTTCAGTGTGATTTCTTGCTGTTTTTCCAGGTAATATTTGGCTGTCACAAAGCTATAATTTTCCACGTAGAAAGAAGGTTACTTTGTTTGCAGCCTCATGTCGCAGGGAAGCCTGATGTCAATTGCAGTGCACATCCCAAAGTTTGAGTTTATTCTGGGAGAGATCTAAATGCAAAACATTTACCCACTTTTTCTCGGTCCAGCTTCTCAGCTGACTGTAATTCTGGTGGGTGGCTTTTCAGTCACAAATCTCTTTCGATCCTCTTTGCAATATTCTAATGCCTCATGTTTGGTTAATCCCCTCGCTGTGCTGCTTCCCGGTGTTTCCAGGGCTGTGGATTTCATGTCTGCCCAGGCTTCATGCTTTAGCACTGGTAGATATTGATAAAAAAAAAAGAGGACTTGCATATAAATTAGGAATATTTCTCTTGCTGGTATACTGCCTTATTTGAAAGAAAAAGGAAATAAAATTTGCTTTTTGTTTGTTTTTCTTTTTCCCCAGCACTGCACTGCACGGGGGTAAGGACACTCTTGGCTCACAAGGAGGTAAGTGCCCGTGTTTGCACAGGCTGGTGCAAACCACACCGGGGCTGCTGCCGGGCCCTGGGGTGGCAGAAGCCACGTGGCCTCTCAGAGCCAACATATGTTCAGACTCACTGCTGCCCTTCTGCCAAACTCAACTGGAAGTTTCATATATAAACTGAAGCAAAAGCTAGAGCTGCCTCTTGCCCGGAGCTCCTGGGGAGATTTTATTGCCGCTGTTTCATCTTTCCTTCATGATGAACGTGCAGTGCTGCTTCGGCCATTTGGTGCTCGGCCTCTGTAAACACCATGGAAGGAGCCACTGTGCAGAAAGGTTTCTTTAGAACAAAAATCCTCTAGTTATTGCTGTGGCACCGAGATCAGCCCTAGACCTGAGGCCAGTGTGTGGAAAACAGGGTGTACCCCTCTGTTAGCACAGGGCCCGGGTTGGGGCTCAGTCAAACTTCTTTAGTTGTAATGTTCAACCTCCTCCTGCTGGAAGAAGTTCCACTTTTCTGGAAAGTAGTCATCTCAAATGATAATTAATACTCAGAATTCTTTTTAAGGATTTCTTGGCTGCTTCTGAATTCCTCGGATGTCTTTGCTCTGTGGTTATTACTCAGAGACACTCACTGCCCCTGGGGACCTCACTGCCCTCTAAGCTCTATTGGGACAGAGTTTAGAGGGTCCCAGGGAATCAGCATCACCCCCCACTGTAGGACACAAAACCTGAAAGGGCCCAAGAGCCCAAATTTTGTTTTAAATGTTCCTAAAATTGCCCAAATAGACTTCCACTACAAACTTTCTATTAATTCTGAATTAATGGCTAACACATATTGAAACAAAAACACCTAACGACTATTACATTCAGTGGGATAAGCATTTGTGCTGTATAGAAATGTGGAATTTATTTTCCCTCTCTTGTTGATGATCTTAGAGGTCTTTTCCAACCTACTTGATTTTATCATTCTACTTTCTTGTTTTTTTATTTTGCTGGTAAATATAGTTGCTCTGTGGGAGAAAAGAATTAATACCTATGTATTCCATATAATTTATTTGAGCAGAGTGCCTTTAGAGTGTAACATTGCCATAACTATCTTTTTAGCACATCTAGACAAATTCTAGTTAACGATGCTGGTTTTTTATGGAAAATTTTGCAAATATGGTGGCTTAAGTAGTTCCAAATGTCTTTGCACAGGTGTTGGTGACTAGATGAAATTAATTACTACAGCTCAGCCCCTACCCAATGAAATGCTTCCAGACACACTGAAGTGTAAGTACATGAGGGAAACTGAGCATGTTCTTCAAGTGCTGCTGCTAAATGGGGTACTTTACCTTTTTTTTTTAAAAAAAAAACAAGTCTTTCCTCAAATATCTCATTGTGATAATCACAAAGTGCTGGGGATTCTTTAATGGGTACGAAGTTCAGTGAATACACTAATTTTGTGTTTCTCCTTTGAGGTATGGCAGTATATGCACATCCAGGTAACAACCAAAAAAAAATCAAATTAATAGCAATGGGTTAAACATTATATTTTAAACATTCAGGATCTCTTCATACAAGAAAGTGGAATTAGGCTTTAAATTTATATTCTAAACCTGAAGTTAAAAACCCTCAAACCCTTTTTTGAGAGCAGGAAGATGGGATGTTCCAAAAATAATCATGATCTAGAAATCAATGTTGTGCCCTAAGGTTTGGAGCAGTCATGCAATCCCCACTGTCATGTACTTCTGGTAGTAACAGAGATGAAAACTAGGGCAGCCCTGAGTGACTTCCATGGCATGTGCTTGGGCATACTCTAATCATACTTATCCTTACTTTTAATCAACCTGGTTGCAAACATCGAGGAAGTGTTTTAAGAAAATAGGAGCTCTGAGCAAAGGCTCTGGTGAACCTCAGTTGTGCGCAGAATACGAGAGCAGTGCATGATGAAACAAGAATTAGGTAAAAAGGAGAAAAATCCGTAGCTGAGGAAAGGAAATTCTTTCCCATCAATGAAGTTTTTGAAAATAGAGCCCTTATTTAAGCAACTGCTGCTTAGTCTATAAAGCTGTTTGTTGCAGTGACACTGTGACCTCCTTTGCATCATGGATTTGATTTTGAAACTCTATTGAAGTACTCTATTGCAAGGTGGTCGTGACATGTCAGGTAAAACTTCAAGGGTTTGGGAATATCAGGAGATTTTAGTCAACAACAACAATCTTTGGGGCTTTCTAGCTCTTTAGTGTCCATATTGATTCTTCTCAGACTGCGTAACATTTTCCAACCCCTACACAGTGAGTGGATTACTGCTCGTATAAATAGATTTTGTAAAGTCACCACGTGATCGTGGCCATGCTGGGGGAGAGCTACTGGGGCAGAGAATACTTGCCCAGGCTTCCCTTTTCCTCTTCAGCTGAATTAGAAATACATATGTCAGTAAAGCTCTCCCTAATGCTGGTGTATGCATGTATAGTTAAAAAGCTAATTAAGAAACAGAGTGAGGATGAAGTGGTTCAGCCAGTGACCACTGACTGGGGACTGAGTTGTCAGCTGGATTTGGACAGATCCATGGAGTTTTGTAGCCCTTTTTTTTGAATGCCACATCCCATGTCAATGCGTTCTTAAATTAACTTTAGAAGTGCTTGGGAAAAATAATTATATTTTCTCTGCTTTCTGAAAGAAGGTCAGGGAGAATCTGACCCTGTGTTTGTGGGTGTGTAGGACTGATAGACTGGCTGTTTGGGCAGCACTTTGTCAAAACCACATCATGTGCTACTTGCTGCTGCCCACCTGGCCAACCACACATCACAGGTCTGAAGATGTGGAAGAAAGCTGGGGTTTCGGTAAATTGGGCACAGGTGAAATGGGAGGAAGCTGAGATATTGCCAAGCAGAAGAGCATATGAGTAGTACAGAAATGAAAGTAGGATATTGTGGGTTTATGGGACATAGAGGAGGAACTGAAGGCTTGAAGGGGGGGTTGAAGACGTGGAGAAACTGTGAAGGGTAGCAGGTGGAAGGAAGAGGATAGGAACTGTGAAATTCTATCAGAGGGAGGGAGTAACCAGATTTCATTTATTCTGTTACCCTTAGACAAACTTGTTAAAACTTTGCCTTCTGGTACAGAGGTTAAAGTGGCAAATTTTAACCTGAAAGTAGTATGTTAGCGGTTTCTTACCCAGGTTTCTCTGAAGCTTCAGCACAGCTATTGTCCAGCCTGGTTGCCATTCCAGCATTGCCAATCCTAACACCATTCAGTTATTTCTGTGGTTCAGTTTGCACCGTTTTCCCCCATAGCAAAGGTATTGATGCAGCATCCATCTTATCAGAAAGCGCTTTTATCACTCTGGGGACATCCAGGCAGTTGTCCCCACCGGGGTAAAAATGTGCACACAGAGCAGGGCATGCCAAGTATGTAGAGGGTTTGGACTATATTATAGGAAGACCTAGCAGACTCTAAATAGTAAATAATAAAAATATCTAATAGAATAAATATCAGATCTTATGACAACAAAGAGTCAAACTTGCTTCAAAACCATTTTCTCTGGAGGGAGAGTGCCTTCCTTATCCCTATAGGAAAATGCTTTCAGCCACTGACACTGGTGAAAGGGGTGCAAGAGGCAGCATGATCTGGGAAGTTGAGTCCCAGGAAAGGCTTTGATGGCTATCTCCTCCCAAACCAATCCATGCACAGCAAAGGCTCCTGCACCCTGGCAGAGGGTGAGGGACCTTGAGGGCCCCAGAGCCCCGCTCTCTGGGCAGCTGCTGCACCTCTGAGGCTTCTGTGCTGGGGCTGAGGCATCTCAGATTTGGGCACTGTAGTTTTCAACATCACAGCACCCATGTCTGGCCCCAGCCCTGCACATTGAAATGCTTCATGAGCTAAATATTTCATCTCCTGCTGGCCTGTGCCTGGCAGTAGTCATTTCAAATGGATACTCTGCATTTAAAAAGACTGACTGCTTTGCTGGAGCCTAACATAATCAGCTGTCTCGCAAACTCCACAGCTAATAAAATATTAAATCTGTTTTGGCACCCAGAAATAAATACTGGCTCAAAATTCTCACCACATGTTCCTCCCTCTCCCTAACCCCTGTCCCCCCATCCCCACATTACACTGAGGTGCTGCTGCTCAGAGACAAGGCTTGTTGTCAGGTTGTGACACAGGAGAGTGGTGCAGCTGTACCAGAGTATTCTCTGTTGGGGTGTAATGAAGTGATCCAGTTGGACACCAGCAGTGTGCTTGCAGCCTGTGGAATATCTGCCCCATGGCTTAGAGTAGCTTGGGGGGAGCTGCACTCACTTAAGAGGTGAAGTTAAAAGTGGAGCCTTGCATTAGAAACCAGGCTAGAATAAAAAAGAGCAGAACAGCCATAAAACATTACAAAGATATTCATAATTTACTTACAAAATTCTTGTTTAAAAACTGTATATAGTTTAAAAATCACTGTTGTAATAATACTGCTGTGTTACTGCGAGGTAACTGTGCCTTTCCAGTACTCTGTCTTTCTTTAATTCTCAGGGCTAAATAGGAGTTTATTTAACTTTCTCCTCCAGCCACCTACAGGTGAACTAAAACAGTAATAAAACATCTGGCCAATATCTACCCAGGTCAGTGGGTCCCAAGTCAAAGCTCCTTGAAATCAAAGGGCATAGTGCCACCAGCTTTAATAGGCTTTGGGTCAAGCTCCTCAGACCTGCTCCTGCACACTTGCATGTGTGTGCTTAGATCCCAAGGGGCTTAATCCTGGCTTGGGAACTCTGAATGTAAAAATCCCACATGTGAGGAACTGGAGCTGATGTGCAGCTGAGGTTGCCTTCCCTGGGAACTGCTGCTGATGGGGAGGGTCAAGCTTTGTCCCCCTGTTGCACCTCAACACCAGAAACTCTCCCTTCAGTCTTTTAGAGGGAGTGTGATTCCCGTTAGAGCTGGATGAAATGATGCAGCAAACACAGTGTGTGCAAACCCTGTGCACAGCACTTGTCAGCAGAATGCTTTCTCTGGGCCCCAAAGGCAGCAATTAGTAAAATTTGTGGGTTTGTAATTCACCAGTGGAGTGTTTACAAGTACTGAGTGTGATATTGTGTGCTGTTGAAAAGTCATGACAACAGCTGTAAGCAGTGATCCTTTTGTACAAGGAACTGCTGGATTTTGTTTGTGGAAGTGTACAGGGGTGGCTGCCTGCTCCCTGCCCCCAGCTCTCTGCGCTGGGGAGGAGGGCTTGGGGTTTGCCAGGCACTAGAGACCAGAGGGATGTGGTTCCTATTTTCTGTGCCTGTATAGCCCCTGGCTCTCTGTGACCCAGCAAGTACATTTACAGTAGCGTTTTTCTTGACTGATGTTACCAGTGTAGTGGGTTTTTTTGGCTTGGAAAACACCGCAAGAAATTCCTTGGCTGGCCAATGACTGACTGTAAATACATTAGAAACCTGCTTGACAATTACAAACCTGCTTGACAATAATCACTGAGGTACTGAAGCACGTCCAGAGAAGGGCAACAGAACTGTTGAAGGGTCTAGAAAGGAATGGCTGAGAGTTGAAGGGTCTGTTGAAGGGTCTATGAGGAATGGCTGAGGGAGTTGGAGTTGTTCACTCTGGAGAAAAGGAGGGTCAGGGGAGACTACCTGAAAAGACATTTGTAGCAAGATGGGTTGGTCTCTTCTCCCAAGTAACAGGAATAGAACAAGAGCAAATGGCCTCAAGTTGTGCCAGGGGAGGTTTAAGTTGGACATTACTTTAGCTTGCTCAGCTCCTTCATTCTGGAAGCTTTCTTTTGGGGTGTGGACATTTCTTAAAAAGCTTTGGTATAATTAATATTTTTCTGTGGTTGTACATTATTTGATGCTGCCTGACAGGGTAAAATCAGAGTAGCATCACCCAGGCCTCACCCACAGCCTTTCCCACTGTTTCCTTCACTTTAACTCTCACCAGTCCTTATGTGCTCACCACACTGCGGCACCTCAGTGCTGGCACAGGGCTGAGTAGAACATGGGATTGCGATGGCCCTAAGCTCTTATATGGCAACTCCATCCTTTGAACAGGCTTCCCCACATTTCACAGAACCACAGAATCATTAGGGTTGGAAGGGACCTCTGGAGATCATCCAGTCCAACCACCCTACGAAGGCAAGGTCACCTAGAGCAGGTGACACAGAACATGTCCAGGTGGGGTTTGAATGTCTCCAGAGAGGGAGACTCCAAACCCTCCCTGGGCAGCTGTTCCATTGCTCTGCCGCCCTCAGTGTAAAGAAGTTCTTCCTCATGTTGAGGTGAAACTTCTGTTTTAGTTTATGGCCATTGCTCCTCATCCTGTCACTGGGCACCACAAGAAAGAGTCTGGCACCATCCTCTTGGCAACCAACTTTGAGATAGTTAGATGCATTAATGAGATCCCCTCTCAGTCTTCTCTTCTCTAGACTGATCTCACAGTCTAGAGAAGAGCGATGCTCCAGACCCTTCATCATCTTTGTGGCCTCCGCTGGACCCTCTCCAGTAGCTCCTCATCTTTCTTGTACTGAGGAGCCCAGAACTGGACACAGCGCTCCAGATGTGCCTCACTAGGGCTGAGTAGAGGGGGAGGAGGATTTAAAGGAGGAGAAGCCAATGAGAGGCGGCTTTCCTGCCTGGGTGATTTTTTTTTTTCCCCCCCTTTTTTCCCTCATTTTAAATGGCAGGGCCCATTGCTGCGCTGAGGCGGCGCCGGGGCCGGGGCGGAGGGATGCGGCCGGGGTGGGGACAGCGGGGACCGTGCGGGGCGGGGCGGCAGGTGCCGGGCCGGGGCTCGGCGGCGCTCCCGCCCCTGCGCGCCCCGCCCGGAGCCGCCGCCGCCCCGGGGAGGGCGGGGAGCGCCCGGCGGAGCGGCGGGAGCGGCGTGAGCGGCGGCGGGCGAGGGGGGCCCTCCCGGCGCGACCCGTGCGAGCGCCGCGGGGCCGGGCGGGGGTCGGGGGGTGCTGCCAGCATGGGCTCTGACGGTGGGTTTGCGTCTTTGCCGTTCAGGAACGGGAGCCTGGAGGAGGCGGCGGCGTCGGCGGGACGAGGGCCGGACCCCGCGGGCACCTCCGGAGGAAGGGGCAGCCGGGGATCGTGCTGGCGGGGCCACGCTTGCAGCATGCTGCCCGCACGGACACCGCCCCGGCGCGCCGGTAGGTGCGCGGCTCCATCGCTCGGGGCCGCGGTCCTGCGGGCACCGGGGGAACCGGGAGGGGAGGGATGCGCCCGCCGGCGGGGCGAGCCGTGGCCGCGGGCACGACCGGCCTGCAGCCTCCTGAGCTGTGGAGGAGACGAAGGAGAGCCGGGCTTTGAGGTGGGGTTTTTCGGGACAGGCGGCGGTCCTGCCTTTACTCCTCCCATCATCTCGTGCCGAGGCTGCCGGCCACGGAGTCCTCGAAACTGAGCTGCTCCAGTGGGGCGCCCGTAGGAATTCCTGGGGTGAGGTGGCACTGTGGACATCAGTGGGGATGATGCAGAGTGGGAAGGTAAACGGCGTGGCAGGTCCTCTCCAAGCTGTGCTCCTGCTGCAGGGAAGACGTGACACTTGTGTATTTGCTGGCCGAGGTGGTGTGAAGGTTTGTCAGCCCCTGCCTGTTCTGCCACGAATACCTTTAATGAGCTTCAGCACAAACCCATACAGGGCAGTTCGCCTTCATCTGGCACGTTATAAAATGCAGATTTAGCAGGGTAAGATCTGCCACGGCAAAAATTGTAAAACATTTAAAAATGTCATATGCTTTCTCATAGTTCAGGAAGTAGGAGTCCAAATTAGGCTCCTAAATATAGGATTTTTTTAAAAAAAAAGGTAAAAAAAGAGGGATTTATACTGTAGCCTTAACAAAGTGGCATTTTTAACCTTCAAGTACATACAAATTAGTTTTCTTCTGAACATTATGTTCTGCTGAGCACATTCTTGCTTTGAAATCATCTTGGTTTGTACAAGTTGCACAGGGGGTTGGGTAGAGCCTGGTGATGCTCGTGGCCCTGGGGACAAGGTGTTTTCTGTGGGCAGGGCCCTGGGGAGAGCCGGCCGTGCCGCCAGGCTGTGCGGGGCACGACTGCCTCGCCTGGCTGGCGGCCTCCCTGCGTCCCAGGCGCGAAGGCGGCGACTGCTCCAAGTAGGAGCTGGCACGTTTGGAGGGATGAAATTCAAGGAAACAAATACCGGGGGAGAGCCGTGAGACAGACTGATTTTTAAGGCTGACATAGTTCTTTGTTGCAATTCTGGGCAGCTTTTGTACAGCTGGAGCATCTGGTTGTTACCTTGTCACTTTGTTCTCTTACTCCTCTGTTGATTTCTGCCAGTCAATAGTTATGATTTTAAAACGTGGAGCTGTGTTTTCCTGCACCTTCCTGTGTGAGACACGGAAAAATGGCTTTCCTGTTGCTTTCCTAAGTCTGATTTGCCCTTTTACAGTTGGCTTCTGGAGATTAAAGAACAGAATGGGGTTCTGTGCTGCCTTTCTTGTGCTTTTCTCTGGCTGATCTTGGGCACATCCTGGCTGTCTTCTTCCTTCTGACTTTCATTTGTGTTAATCCAGCACAGCCTTTGCTTTCCTAAGGGCATCACAAAGCAAGCCAGAGTACCTCATTCATACCTTATGGTCTGCAGCTCCATATGGTTGTAGTTGAATCTTGTGACAGCTACTACAATAAAGCACGACCCTGTCAGACTGAGATACCGATCCACTGTTTTAGCTGCTGCTGCTGCTGCTGCTCATCAGTTCTTGCTGGCAGGATCCCCAGGCTGGGCAGCAGCCAGTGATAGCAGCAGGAGGGGCTCTCTTGCTTGTAAGGATTTGTGCATCCCTCATTGTCTTCTGCAGCGCTCTGTCTCTGCCTGGCACCTGTGGGGGACAGTAATGCACCTTTACAAACAAGGCTAGATCTTAAGCTTTAGCTTGAGTATAAGTAGCTTGGTGTTGTAATGTATTCCTGAAGAGGACTGTTAATAGGTAGGCTGTGACTCCACGATTGATTTGTTGGGATGGAAGTTGTACAACGTATATAGAGGAAAATCTCAGTTTCCACTCTAGTTCATTCAGAACAGTGTTACGGCATCATAATAAACCGAGAGGCCACTTTGTTTGGACCCAGTGCCATGCCTTAGAGCAGTCTAACCTCAGTGTGGGGCTTGGCCAGAGTCTCTGACACCTTTGGTGGTACACCTTGCATTTTCCCCTGCTGTGGGGGAATGTTTGTGGGGGTGGTCTTCAGACTATGGATTTGCAGCTACTACAGATGAGGGGGGGTGATAATTGCAAGAACTGTGGGCTTTGCTGAAAGATGTGTTGAACCTGTATCCTTCCATGTTACGTAGGGCAAGGAAACAGCTGTGCATTCTATATCAAAAACTTATGTTCATTTCTGATATTTTGTTTCTCTTCATTCACCAGTTTTGAGCATTATTTTGGATTCTTGGAGAGTTTTGGATCTTCTCTATAACTAGTAGCTTTCCCTTCCATAGGCATTCCTCTATAGTTTGTGTAGTTGGGTTCCTTAAATCTTGGCTAAGCTTCCTGCAGATGGGGTTTCTGAGAAACTCTGCATCTTCTTCATGCCTTTTCTTCTATAGCCTTGCTGTGTGCTTGCTAAGGAAATCCACTGGTTTGCTCTTACCCATTTAGAAAACAGGCTTTCATCAACAATGGGCATCCTGCTCTTCTTCACAGAGGGGTAGGTAAAGTTAATATTCTTTCTTGTCTGTGGTCTGGTGGAGTCTGTAGTGGTAAATGTTTGCTTACCTGTAGTCTGAGACATTGGGGAAAAAAACCACCCAGCATGGAAAAATCAAACAGAATTAGTACTTTGTAAGTATTTCTGGCCAAATTCGGACATAATGGTAGCATACACGGTTGTTTGGACAAGCAGCTTAGTTAAAACATGAGCAGAACCCGTAAGAAGTTTTCAGCATCCTCTTCCCCTCTTGCCTTCAGGCTGCTCTGAGCTCTGTGCAGTTCTGGTGAACAAACCGCTGCACTGGAGGGAGGATTTCAGGACAGGCTGACTGGGTACAGTTTTACTTTCATGAAATTAGACAGCTACCAAGCACAGAGTGTTCTTTGCTTTTAACAAGACTTCTTTTTCCTGGATGAAAAATAACACTGTGGCTGCTGAGGGCTGTACCTGCTGGCATTGCTGTTCTCTGAACTACTGGTATTTTCACCCAAAGGTTTCTTTTGGTACTTCATCTTTGCTTGCTACTTCCCAAAGCTTGGGTGAGATCGTCAGAACAGTGCAGAAAGCACTTGTTTTTGTTCCTGGCTTCTGTGATTATGTGTCTGGTGGGGGAGGCTGGGTGGGATGGGATTTTTTTTTTTATTTTGTAGGGGGTTTTTGCCTTTTTTTTTTTTAAAGTCAGTACTTGTTTTAGGCTTCCAGATTTTGTCAGCATAAAGACTCATATCAACACAGCCATACCATTTAACAGCAAAAAAACCCCATTCCCACTGTGCATGTAAATCATAAAGTGAAGTAAGAAGAAACATTTTCCTCTCTCCTGTTTTTCCCTCTAATTTTGAGATTTTCTTGTTCCTTAAATGCATTGCTTAAGTGCTTGAGAGATGAAATGTGACATGGAAATTGCCTCCATTAAGTAACTCAGTGTTCTGACTGAGAAAGGAGTTTGTAGACAGGCGGGAGTTGATCTCTTCTCCCAGGTAACAAGCAGTAGGTCCTGAGGAAATGACCTCAAATTGTGCCTGGAGAGGTTCAAGTTGGATATTAGGAAAGATTCTTCACTGAAAGGGTGGTCAGGCATTGGAACAGGCTGCCCAGGGAAGTGGTGGAGTCACCAGCCCTGGAGGTATTTAAAAGTCATGTAGATGTGGCCCATAGGGATGTTTTAGTGGTGGATGTGGCAGTGCTGGGTTCAACCTGAAAGGTCTTTTCCAACCAAAATGATTCTATGATTCTGTGATCAACTGTGCTCTTATTGAAAAGCCTTTTAAAGTAAACTAGAGGTAGTGCCTGATTTTGAAAAGCAAGTGTGTAATTTCTCCATTCACTTATAAACTGGCTTAAAAGCCTGGAAAACCTTTATCAGTTCTGGACATGAAGGGGAAAAAACCCAAGCCTTTGAAATTCCAGCACATATCCTGAGACAGATAACCAGGGGACTTTCACTTACATGCTAATCCTGCACAGCAGTTGTTTGTGGTTGCTGCATCCAGCCCTTTCCAATCTGCAGCTCTTATCTCTTGTTGGCACTAAGCAGCATGAGAGGGAGGGGACAGCCCTGTGAGGAATGAGGGCTCTATTTTTGCTTTTCATTGCCTGAGTTGTTTTGGGATATTTGGATATTTCAGTGATTGCCTGAGGTAGCTGCATCTTCAGTATTGCGCTTGTCTTAAAATAACTAGCTTTTTTAAACTTCATTTTCCTATGATTAGAAGGAGTTGGTATAGTAAATGTTGTACAGTGCGTCTCCTGTAGGATTTGCAGGAAGCTGGATGTTAAGGAGAGGCAGGACTGAAAGCTGGTGGGTTGGACTGCCCTGGGAGCCCCTGCCTGGGGCTGCTCTGCACGGGGAGCCTCTGAGTCCTGCAGCGACGGAGGCGATGCTGTGCACGGGGGGAGTGATTCATCCCTCTGCCATTTGTGTGCCGCTGCTCTGTTCAAAGCTGCAGAATATCCAAAGGCACAGCACCATGTGTGCTCCCAAGTAACAGCCCACTTTGCTAGGGAGAGGCAGGAATCGGGTGTTCTGGGGTTCTGTTTCTCTCCACTATCGCATGGGGGATGTGAATACTGAATGTGATTGGGTGCAGTTCAGAGGTGTGGATGCCTAAGTGCTGCTTGGTTCACCTCTGCTGGTGGGTCAGCTGGGTCACCTGGCCAAATTCAAAGTTTGAATATCTCTGTTACAGAGTAATGTTAGTTGTCTCCGTGCTAATAGCAGCACTGGGATTATCTGAATGTTCTCCCTGTGTGCTTGGACAGTCAAGGTCCAGGTCTCAGCAGAAGCTCTGAGAGGGAGCAGGGAATACAGGAGAGAACTTTTAGGCTTAGGCAAAAGATGGGGCACATTACCCTTCCTGTATCCTTGCTGAAGTCATCCTTAACTGGATTTGCTGTGAAAGGAGGTTGGCATCCTGCATATGGTCAGGAGCCACTTGCCCGAGGAGTGGCCCCGCTCTGCGCCCGGGATTAGGTGCTGTACACAAATTGTTGCAGCCTGTCATTCAATCTAATTTATTAAGTGCTGTATCATCCTTTTACCTTTGTCAAAGTCAAGTTCTGTATATGAGAAAAGGCAAACAGACTTCTGCAAGGCCAGCACTACAGATTCACAGCTCTGTGATAACGTGTACCTCTGACATCTTGGCGAGTGCTAAGTTCTGTTTCTGGGTTCCCTTTGCAGAGTCCCAGAAGTGAAGGTGTCTGTGCTCTACTGGGGACAAGGGGGACAACCCATTAGAAGCAGACGTGGTTTTGGTAAGCAGCACACTGAGCTTCTCTTGTGGATACCAAGGGAAAAAGTCAGCCTGGAGGAGGGTTACAAGGATGTAAAGGTTTGGGAAGTGAGTAGCTTGGCTCTGTCACAGCAGAGATTACTTGCTGTCTTCAGCTGGGCAAAGCTGCACTAAGCTCTTCTGAAAAGTATGACTGATTTTTAATCTGTGACTGCTGTAACAGAAAGTGTTACAGAAAGCAATTCCTTGCAGTATAGTATTGAACTTCAGATTTTTTCCAAGGTTCTGGAGGATGGAAAACCTTTAAATGGTAGCAGGAACTTATTTGCCTGGGATAGCTAGGGATGTTGCATAACAGCAAAACTCTTTCCCTTTTGCCTGCCTTCATCATATGCAGTTGTATTGAAGAGGGCAGGTGAAACTCTTATTTTTTTGATAGCTCACGTTTAGCCTTTTGTAATTATTTTTATTGATTATTTTAATACCTTAAGAAGTCTTATTTCTTTAATAAAATGGCGTTGCTATCAATGCTTTTTTTCCTGTATTTTATATCACCTAATAGTGAATTGCACTCTTTCACCATTGTTTTGTTTCCTTCAGTAGGTTAGAAATGAACTTACCTTGGCAGGAAGCACTTGGCCAGGCTGGCAGAGACAGTGCTTAAGCCCTCACATGCCAGGTGAGTTCAGCTACGTGGTACCTACCACTCCCTCGATATTTTCTCTCTCCTTGTATTACCACAGGGCACACATGTAGTAAATAACATCATAGTGAAACAACACCTGACTTTAAAGTAATACACCGTGTTTGTTGTTTGAAGTACTTAAAAACATTTTGACTGTATGTCGACTGAAATTGAGCACGGGAGCCTGTGTTTTTCGGATAAACTAATTCAACATTTCACTTACTGAAAAGTTGGTCTTTAAAAAGAGATGTGTTAAGGTTTGTGATGGTGCTGCTCTGACTGCCAGTTGAGGGTGTAGCAGAGCAGACTGAGCTCCCTGACCTCTGCCTCCAGCTCGTCATGTGCAGAACTGTGTCTGCAGAGATTTTGGCTTGAGCATCGAACCAGTGGTTTCTGAGACACAATTGGCAACACCTTAAAGCTTGGACACTGAAAGAAACAGGCTCCCATCAGACAATTTTGCCTTGTGCAGTTACTGAATGAAACATCGTGATGGAAGTAAAATGAACTGGTTTACTTTGGTTTCCTTTTTTTCCCTCTGAGGGTGTGAGCTTTGTGAGGAAAGGTAGAGATGTTAAAATCCCTGTCAGAACACCCTGGAGATGAGATTGAGGCAGAGAGGATTTAAACAGCTCTTAACCACGTGTGTGCCAGCAATGGTTGTCAGAAAAACAAGGAAGCAGTCAGAAGGTTGAGGGCAGCTTCATTTGCAATCATTTCTGTCAACAGTTATTAACTCCAGTAGAGCAGGCAAACTGTAAAACTTCCTGCAGCAACTTGGAAAGTACTGAGCTCTATAAATAATGGAATCAGCAACAGGCAAGGATTTAAGCTAGGGTTGATAACTTTGCTTTTAAGTCAAACTAATAGTCAATTTGAAACAAATTTGTATTGGATGCCTTGCTGTCTACAAGCTTTATAGCCCACCCTTTCCTCTGTGTAGGACAGTCACACAAACATTTGGTTTAGCCCAAATGAAAAGGCAGAGGTAAGAGGGTGGGAACAGAGGTAAATCCTGCAGAGGAAGATGCTGACCTTAGGGAATTTCTCCCTACCTCACATACCCTCCTTTCCTCTAGACACTAACTCATCTGCTGGTGTCCCCTAACAGAGATCTCCAGTTGTAGGAGGGAAACATTAAAGCAATGATAAAATACTAACTACAGCTGGCTGCTGTTTATCAGACCTCCTTGAAAAAGCACCCAAAAAAAAAAGAATTAAAAAAAAAAAAAGAATAACACATAAGAGACCACGGCTCCAAACTTGGACTATTCAGATTTGGATTTTTTCATCTATTTTAAGTAAAGTGGCACGGATAAACTCTGATAACAATAAGCTGTTACCAGTAATGTAGTGAGAAGGAATTGGGCAGCACACCCATGTCCCTCCCAGTGAAGCTGTGTATCACCTTGGCTGGCTCAAGACTGCAGCTGTCAGGTAGCAGCAGTTCTGGGTTGCAGCTGTTGTTAGTGATTCTTTGCCATGTTGTAGACTCTAACTACCTATTTATCCAGAAGAGCAAGTGGAAGTTATTTTTATTAATGTTTTATTAATGGTAAATATTGAAATTAGACATACACAAGATATTACTATTAGGAAGTTTTGAATTATTCAGGTATCTGAAGTGCTTTCAGGTTCTCCTTGGCGTCTGGTTTGCTCCGTGTATGAGGTGGATAGACGTGGGTACAAAGCTCATGGGTTTTTGTAAGCGTCCGTAGGGATAAATGGAGTTGCTTGTGCAGTGAAGGGAATCCTGCCTTTTACTTGTCTAATGACAAGTTATTAACCCTGCCTTTTATTCATTTAATGACAAGTTATTACAATAAAAATCTCACTGACATCTTAGCTCTCCTCCGTGTTGGGTAAAACCACAAATCCTGGCACGGTTTATGTTACAGGCTTGTTAACTGTCCTGCCTCCTCTAAAACACATTGGCATGTGCTGCAGCATCTCAGTAGGCACAAAAGAAACTTATTGAACTTTAATGAAGTGTTTTACAAACGTTCCTCTACAACACTGAAATATTCTGATACAAAGCTAAAGGTATTAAAGCATTTGTAGGGACTTTGTGGTTTCAGAAGCCCTTTAGGTCTGACTCTCTGCCAGGAACACCATCCACCCCTTCTGTGTGCTGGCACTTCAGCCCTACAGACAGGTAGTGAAGGTTTTTATGAACTAGCAAAACGGAGGAGAGGAGCTTGTCCCAAGGAGACTGCTTCTCCTGAGTCAGCTACTGGACTGGGTAAGTCCCATCCTACCTGTGAAGGACCATTTGCCTGCAAATGGGATTGATTCCTCTACAAATATTTGCCTGTGGTCAGGTTACTGGACTGGAGGCTCTATTTCCTCCAGTGTATAAAGGATATAAATAAGGCTTAACATCTTTGCCATGGTTATATTTTCAAAGGCTATTTACAAAAAAATCTTTAACTTTGGCTGACCTTAGTACAACGTCATCGGGTGAAGCTGTAGGGAACAGTTGGTTTCTGTGCAGCACAGTCTTTATTTTGGCTGGCAGTCTGTTAACTCTGATAAGTGGGTAAGTGCATGCCAAGCAAAGTCAGGCATATCGTGAGATTCTGCTTTGTGGAGAGAAAATAGCCCGAGAAACAGCTTTGTAGGCTGGTAAACAAAAACATGTACCAGTATTTGGAGTGGGCCAGTTCTGGATCTTGAGCAGTTCAAAAGAACCCTGTCAGGTGTTTTGTTGGTCACTTTCCTTTCTCCAGATGTAGAGTTGTCCTGCTTTAGTGAGAACGGTGCTCTGGCTCTGCTGGACCTGCCTTGATCTCAGCAGGCTGCTGCTGCTTTCCCTGACCTCTCCAGGAAAAAAAGGAAAACAGCTCTTGTTCCTTGTGAATAGCGTCTGGTGGCTGTGTGCTTGAGCCTCCTTGAGCAACAGCAGAATGACACTGGGCATTAGTGTCACCCTGCCCAAAGGGCGTGTGATGGCCACGACACAAGGCTCTGGTTATGCTGGTTGTGTGGTGCTTCTGTGGGGTGGTTTTGGTGTTTATTTCCTGCAGCAGCAGCAGCCCCTGGAGTTAAACACATTCGTTTGCAATTTCAGGAAAAGAGCAATGCATTGTCAGCTTGGAAGAAACTGGCTTTATTTTTTTCCTAAGACCTTTACATTCCTAGATGGCTTCCATCCTGTACTGGGAGTTGCATTCAAAGGCAGCTTGAATCCAGGTCAAACTTTCCCTGCTTGTAGTAGATGGATGTTGCTGATAAAAACATTTTACGCACACTGTGCAGAGATTTATTTAAGCTGCTTCTACAGGCATCTGTAGTGAATTTAGCTTTCCTTGGAGCTCACTGACAGTGGTAAACTATTTATTGCCTTTCTATGAAACGCTATTTTGACAGATTTCTTCAGAAGCACAAAAGGAGATGTTCTGTTATTTGAAAATAACTGGAGCCACTGGCAAGAAGCAGCAGCACTGCATCAAACAAGGAAAGCATTTCCAGGTTATCAGAACATGCTGTTGAACTGAATTTTGCAGCTGCGTTTTCCAATGTACCATGGGATGCATCAAATCCAAGGCTGCCTGTCAGGGTTCGAAGGCTATCCCGGATGAAAAGATCGGGGGAGGCACCGAAGGATGCACTGGGGAGAAATCCTCTCTGATAGCAGTGAAGGTGGATGAGAAGGGTCCCTCGAGCACCATAGTGCTGGACTACGCGCAGCGCCTGTCCCGGGAGATCCTGGAGCAGGCGGTGAAGCAGTGGGCAGTGACGGAGAGCAAGTACAGCGACATCCCCTTCATCGAGAGCGACGTGCCCTGAGCCCCTGAGCCCCTGAGCCTGGCCAGGACCGGCCCCAGGGAGCGGCCTGTCCTGTCTGTGCAGCAGTTTGTACGTGGTACTGGTGCAAATAAAGCCCAGTCAGCTGTGGTTTGAGGATATTGCCACTGTACGGATGGGTTTGCAAGGAGAGGCTGAAAAAGGTTTGCCTTTTAACCTATACTGCTAACAAACTAATTGGATCACAGTAGAATCTGTTCATCGAGTGTCATTTGTTATCAGCTGTATGTTGAGTATATTCTGTCTTTGTATGTGTTGGATGTGACCAGAAATTACAGTTAAAAAGAAGATGAGAGGAACGTGGCTGCCCTCCACCTGTACAAGCAGTGCCACAGAGGCCCCAGCAACACTGAGTGACAAAGTGTGGATTATTTCTAGGTACTGCATAAAAGATCAGTGGCCTGTTAGCAGGTGAGAAGAACTCCCTGTGCTTGGTACATTTGTCTGCATTTTGCTAAAGTGAAACCAAGGTCTGCATGTAGCAAAGGTAACTGCTGCCATAAATTTTACTTTGATTCTTTGACCTGGCTAAATCTATAATACCACAAAATAATGAAGGTGATGAGAAGCATTTTATAAAACCAAGTGGTATTCAGGGAACCGTATGGATGATAAGACTATTCACTTTCCATTCTGAGGTGAACCAGTGAGAAACAGGACAGTATTGACAAAACAGTGCATTATAATTAACAGATGCTTCTGTAAATGCATGAAAGCTAGTCTGTCAAATCCTGCAGTAAGGTAGGTTGATGACATCTGATCACTGTGTTCAGACCAAAGCTGTTTGGTTTTTTGGTTTGGGGGTTTGGGGTTTTGTTTAGGTTTATTTTCATGTTAGGGTGCTGGTTTGGGCGGGATTTGGTTTTGTTGTTTCACTGTAACCCAGACAGGTGTGCAAAAACTACTGATGTTAACTAGTGAAATGAACCTTCAAAGGTGTGACAGTGTTTTAGGGCAACTTGTTTCATGGGAACTATGGCTGTGTTACACTAAAATTCCTCTCTAAAGCAGCACCTGTGGGACAGGACACCTTCCTGCAGCTTCTGTGGGCTCTTGCTCATCTGTTGGAAAATCTGTGTATAGTGGTGCCAGTAAGAGCCACAGGAGCCCAGACCCTGAGCAGTGCCCTGAATGCACTGAGTTAGTGACTAAGCCTTAGGCCCAAAGTTCAAGGGCTGCATTCTTCACCCATTTTATCTGGCTTTTATCCACACACTGCTCCCTGCTTCCCCAGGACTCACAGCTTGACCCACTGTGCTCATAACTAGTGTTTGACAGATCAGGAATGGGATGGATTGTATTAATCTTAAAGGGACATTGTTGCAAAGTGAAGGCCTTGTAAACAGCTTGGTGTTTTACCACCTGTTTGTTCCTTTTTTCTGTGATGGCCAGTTTAAAAGACATAGTTCTTTTTCCTAGATCAAAGTGCTTCCCATTTTATGTTTTCATTTTATAGAGAAATGCTTTCCATACTGGCAAAAGCTGTTACTATTTTTAAAAGGTACACGTAGTTCTAGTGAATGATACAAGGCATGATTTTTCAAGCAATGGGAAGCAAGCAGAGAGAGGACCATGTCAACTGTTATTTTTAGCTTATTCTCAGACATAAGACAGTCTATGAATTGAGCTGTTTTGCAAACATTGAGACACAAACTTAGTTATTTTAAATTCACCTATATTGGGAAGTGGTTTTATCAAGAGTAAAGAGTGAAAAATGCTTGTGGCACAGCACAAAACTGCTACTAACTCCCAGTGACCAGACTGGACCGTGCTATAAAGACTGTTCTCAGCTTTTGCTGAAAAAGGGAACAAAATCGGCTTATGCTGTAATGTCCTCTTTGAAGTAACATAGTTGTCTTCAAAGCCATATGCAAAGTGGGACTAAGGTATTATGGCTCACTTAAACTCTACTGTTAATAGTGATGTTCCTTGAAATTC
The DNA here is from genome assembly GCF_001604755.1 of Lepidothrix coronata. Taxonomy (NCBI): domain Eukaryota; kingdom Metazoa; phylum Chordata; class Aves; order Passeriformes; family Pipridae; genus Lepidothrix; species Lepidothrix coronata. Next base: position 1,391,375 of record NW_016690329.1, read on the forward strand.
TACAGCCTAGAAAACATTATATCATACCCTATGTTTGCTCTATCTAAAAAACCTCTGTGTATTAGGGTGAGTTAGAAAGCAAAGCCAAAACACTGACCAGGTCAGTACATATCAGTTGTGCATTGTTTAACCACAGTATTAAAGATTCCTATTAAACGTGAGTCTTGACTCAAGAATGTTAACACAGCTAGCCACAGTAATTAAAAAAAAATAAATCCCAAGCTCCACAGCCATTCTTGGCCAGGCAGGTGAACAGCAGATAAAAAACTGCACTCCCTTTCAGAGTAAAATTCGGTGTATCTGCCTCGACCCTGGTACAGACACCTTGGTGGCTGCCATGGGGAGTTGGGTGTTGCAGTGCTTTGCTGTTGCCATGTCTCAAATCCTTCCTTTGGATGTAGCCTTAGCATCTGACACTCTTTGGGAATATCAGGTGCACTTCTGAAAGCAGCTCCTTCCTTGGCAGGCTGCCACTGCACGGTCCAACAGCAGGCACAGCGATAAACCAGCCTGAAGTTACATCACAGCATCCATTCTGATAAATACTCAGAATTTCCCCAAAGGAGAAGGTTACCCAAGTGTAATTAAACATGCACCATAGACTGCTTCCATTTGGACAACCTGCTGTGTGGGATGGTGGCTGTGCTGCTTGGTGGGTCCAGCCAGTCACTCACTTACCTGCAGCCCCAAACCTCGTCTTCCCTCATTAATGCCTCAAGATTTCAGCAGCTTCAGTATGGCCTGAAGTGCAATTCCAGCTGGTTTATGATGCTTTCCATGACACTGGCACTTCAGGGAAAGCATGCAGCAAATGGAAAGCAAACAAGCTTGCAAACAACAGGGAGGCAGCTTCTCACCAGGAAAATCATCTCTTTTACAAGATGCTGTCCTTATAAATAATGCACTTATCCTTAATGAAAAATAAATAACACCTCTTCAGTACCACAGGCCAGTGAGACATCGAAGGAGATCCCTTTCCAGAGCCCTGCTGTACATTCAATAGGCACAATACCAATACATAATAAAAATGAAGACTTCTTTACCTAAATAATACTAGGACTGTTTACTTAACCATTAGATTGTGCTAAGCTGTGCTACAGTTTTATAAAGTTTATAAGCCCACGTACAGTGGGTTCCCAGCTAAGTTGCCATTGATTTTTTTGACTTGATGGTGTGAAATAAAGGCACTTGAGTTTGGGACTGGCAAACTCTGCAAAACTGTTTACTTCTGTTTAGGAGTTAATAATACTTTTGCTTTCTATTTTCTCCAGGAAACCTAAGATTAGTCTGAGTGGATATGATGTGATGGACTTGATATTCTAATACTGGTTCAAAACACATTAACTGCAGCACAACTTTGTAAAATTGACATTTCTGGAGTAAGACACATCAGTATTCCCAAATAAAACACACTACAATATATTTTTACAATATTTTTTGTGGAAAATATTTTCTTGTGGACCAAATAAAATTCAACTTACCATCTGCTTGTATGCCTTTTATTTGATAAAAATGCACAGACTGGACAGAATCTTGTTACCATGAGCCTGGGATATTTCCTGTTCACATAAATTTTGGAGGCAACTGAACATGCAAGTCAAAAGTTTATGAATTGGGAAGTATATTCTTGCTAAAACCTTGTAAGTCCTTTACAGTCAGAGAAGGCATGACCCCTACTCCCTGGGAACTGTTGTGTTTTTCATTAAATGTGGTCACTGAAGACTGCTCCTTTTGTACAAAAATAATGAAATTAACCAATCTTTAAAAAATAAATTAAAAATAGGCATTGTTTAAGAATGTAAAACATATAAAAACTTTTAAAAATAAGGGGGGGAGGCTTACACTTCTTACAGAACCAGCCTGAGGTAGAAATTCAAGTCATATTTTCAGAATCACCCTAAGGGTATTAATGAAATCTCTCAAGTACATTTGGAAATAAACTCAAGGACATAACAAATATGTCCATGGTAACATTAACTCGCAGCTGAAATTTAACAATTTTATCTTGAAAGATTATAGCAACAAAGCAAGGTGCCAATTTTTCTTGATTTTGCTCTCCAGTTGCTCACCTCTGATTTTTTGAAAGTCACTCTGGTAGTTCACCTTGCTGCCTGAATTTCCTGGACTTTGTTTCCAGGCAACAGCTCCTGGAAAGGAAGGAGCCTTAAGCCATTGCAGACCATAACTGTTAGTAATAAAAACTGCCCAATGTTGAAAACTCCATTATGGTTCTGCTGTAGCTCTGACTTTTTGATTCCCCATTGCTGGTTACTGACTGTGTTATTTGAACAGAAGTTTTCTTCCTTTAGCCTCGGTGGTTCACCATCAGAGAAGCCAAAATCTGTTATTTGTGACCTGCCTGTAATTGTAGAAACAAGTAGGAAGAAATACTGATATGTGATTTGACAAACCTTACAAAAGCATGTAGGAGTAATGCTGAAGAAAGATTAGTAGCTGTGTGTTGCACACACAATAGAAAAAATAATCCCCCCACCAAAAAAAGATTATACTTTATCAAGGGGCTCTGGTTATGTCATATATAACTTCATGCATTAGTATCAGAACCCAGCAACCTTTAATGCACAGCAAATGTGCTGCTTGGTGTTCACAGAAAGGTCTGAGGCAGTAGCTTCTTCAGCACTGTAAGACCAAGAAGAACTTGCAAATTTTTGCAATCATGAAAAAACTAATTATGGAGTTCAATCAGACTTAATAGCCTTTTAAAAAATGGGCTATACAATCAAACAGAAGTGTGCTCTAGGCTCTGGCAATATTATGACATTTGAACAATGTTTAGAGCACGTAGCAAGGCTAAATAATGACCAGATGTTAAATCAATAGAACATTCTCTTGTTCTCAGACTTAATAGTATGTCAGTCTGAGCTTTAATTTAAAAGGCTATTTAACACCATGAATTCTGTCTTCCACTTTCCTTTGTAGCTCTGACTGTTTTAAAGCTTTAAGTATATTTTATTTTCATTGTATGGAGAAGAATCTGAGGCACAACTCCAATTTAACAGATCAGTGACAGAACCAAGAACACAAGAGGTCTCCTGACTTCTTGCTTATTAGGTCACCCCTTAACTGTGCTCTCTTCCCCAAGGGCTCCTCCTAAACTAAGAGCTGATGCAAAAAAATTAAATGTTAATCATTGTGTAAAACAGTAAAAATAACAATTTGCCTTGAAGTGATTTTTCCCATTACTAACCAGAGATACAATTATTTCCTCATTATAGAGAATATTCCTGAACGCAAAAAAATTAGCTTTGTGAATGTCAGGCTAGTTGAAAGAGTCTTGTCAAAATTTATCACACTACTATTAATTTTTATATTACAGAATTAGAGCAGATATATAAGATGTCAATAGGCTTGATCTTTACAACTTGAGATCGTCGTTTCCCAATGGCTTAAAACAGTTGTCCACAAATTCATCACTGACTTCTTCTAGAGCAGGTGGCTTCCATTTTGGGGATTGGTCTTTGTCAATCAGCACTGTCAGGTGGAACAGAAAGACACCAAAGTTACCTGTAAACTTCCTCTAATTAAAATGAATTAAATTAAATTAAATTAAATTAAATTAAATTAAAAAGACTGCATCAAGACAGATCACTGCAGTGGTTACATGGGGGAGAAAAATCACTGTGCTCTGGAGAAGGCAGAGTTTTTGTAACATACATATTTCTACTCTAATAAAAACTCTTGAGTTGTGACCTGTCTAGGAACATATCTGGGAGTTGCCTGAAGATACAAGGAACGGTGAATCACTTCAGAAGTAGTCCAAGCTTTGAAGGAACAGACCTGAAAATAGTGGTTTCTGTTAGACCTGCCACTCTTCCCTGACATGTTTTTCCATGTGAACCTGGGAACAGTATCTATGATGCTCCTTTTGGACAAGGCCTTTCACACCTCTGTGCAAAATCTGACTCTTTGGAGAGTGTAGGAGATGCCTCAAAGTGCTGTTAAATGCCTAAAGCTAATTTAAACACATTGTGTAAACTAATAATAAAATAATTCACGATGAAAGAGTAAAGCAGAGTATCTTTGTGGGAAAACCAAGAATGATTATTTGTAAATACTGTCAGATACTGCAGATCTGTGTAGATTTAACTGTGACAATTTGAATAATCTGATTATATAGACTTCATGCTGTATCCTGGGAAATAGATCAGTGAATGAATAAGATATAAAAGTACAAGAAAATATCAATTCCCAAAAAACATTCCTTGTATCAGAGGAAAACTGAAGACCAGCAAGAACAGCTGCACTAGCCAACAATAAAGGGGAGTTCATTTGTGTCTAAAAATGATCAATATGAATGGAATTCCAGAACATCCTTCCAATCACCTTTCGGGCTTTAAGAAACCCATAAAGACGCTATTCAGAATGTGAAATTTTTATAATTTAAAAAAGAACAGCTATAGGAACTGTGGCTCTCTAGGATGCACTAACTGCCCAACACCCCTCACAACACAAATTCCCTTCAGGTGAGTGATACCATGAACTGATTTGGAGATGCACCTGTGTCCTGGGAGACCTCCTGACCAACACAGCCCACAGCACTTAAGAGAGGATGGGCAGGAAGAGGAAGCACCTCCCAAGTTCTTCTGTTGAGAACAGACTTTGTTTGTTTTCTGAGAAAGAGTTTGAAGTAGGATGGTTCTAAAGGCATGTAAACAGAAGACATAGAGACCCCAAAGTTTGAAGAATAACAGCTGGTTTTTTTGGTAAGTTGTCATGTCTTTCTAAACAAACTTTGTTCTTACTGAGTAAACTAGAAATACCCATGATGAGAAATGTGTAAGGGGGTGGGATTTTAAGTTCAGTGAAATGAATGCCTACCTAAAGACTGTGCCTTATCAAAACACATGGCCTGTTTACCAGTTTTTAGTAAAAAATGTGACTTGAAAAACTTCTCTTTAACTTTTCCACTTTAACCAACACTTGAGAGTACCTAGATAATAAATACCATTCAGATGACAACTGCACTGATTAATATTTTTGTAGCTGAAGACATACAGGCATCATAACTCTTTAGCTTACATTTTCAAAGAGAAAGGCAAATCAGAGCCCTATACCTGTTTACTTACAAACAGAGGATTAAGGACTCCCTAGCAACAATAAACACTAATTTTAAGAAGTAACCCATTATATAGATAGAAGCTGCAGTTCCACAGAGAACAGAACCCATGTGGGCAAATACTTAAAAGAAATGTCCTGTAGAAGAGTGATTTTACTATGTTATTTAACTGAGTAACTTAAAAAACTATGATCCTCCAAGTTAATTCTAAACGTGGTGATGTGAAACCATTGATTGGTTTGGATCAAAAGACATAACTGTCCCACTGGTGTAGGACTTATCTACTGATTTCCTTCAATTTTAGTTGAAGTTCACAATCTGGCCAAAATAAACTGTTATCCACAAAAGCCAACACTTAAGAGGAAAAAAGTCCATGTGTATGTTACTACAGCTTCACCTCTGCCACACTGTAGTAACTGCTGCTAGTTCTCCACTCCAGGGAACTGCTGTCTCACCAAGTTCATCTTTGTTTGGATTTGTGGCCAGTTTTACTCTGGTGGATAAACTGAATGCTCATAATGGTCTCTCCAATTAAGTCTTTAGTCTTAGAAGTTAAAATATTTGTTTTCTAGTACCATCATGAAAATATTCCCTTTCTGCTTTAACTTCTGTAGGTTCTGTATTTCTCCAGCTTGAGATGGATCACCACAGGAATGGAATAAAAATTCTGAAGACTTCTGAGGTAGGCTAAGTTCATTAATATAAAAGTAACTGAGCATAGGCATTGTGTTAAGTGTTTATTGTTGCGTTTTACCTTTCTTGGTAAAAATCCCAAGCCCCTCTGTTCAGTAGCCATGACTTTACCAGGCTTCAGTTGGTGTTGGTGTTGCTTAGCTCCCTTCAGCACAGTCAAAACACTGATATTTCTAGGCACCTGAAGTTCTCCCTGCCTGCTGCAGGGCCCTGGGGTGCCCAGGGTAAGGCTCACATCTGCCAGCTCTGCAGGAGACGAGGCAGAAGCTGTACAGAAATAACGTCTCTGCAGCATCAGCAATATGTGGAAGACCTTTACAGTTCCATTTCAAGTGCACGTTCCTGCACAGTTAGGAGGGGAATTGAACAGATTTTTTGTCCCTGAGATTTGCTGATGAGCTTGTACTCTTCCCTGGATGTGTTTGAGCACAGACTCCAAAAATGGCTTTTTCTTAGGCAGTAAGAATTAAAAAACAGACCTATGCATTTCTTAGTTTACCTCTTGTTTTACAAATCAAGGTGAAAAACTGATACCTATAATGTTCAAAGTCCACATCTACCATAATGTGGGAAAATGTTGATGAAATATGATTTATGTGGTTTATGCTTTAAGGCTTTAGCTTTTCTTTAATAGCTCCAATCACAAGAATCATAAAGGGAAGGACTGTTTGCCACAGCAGATTTTAAGGTTGAAAAAACTGGCTGAAAGAAAAATGAAATTCTGACCTCAGGTCAAAGCAGGTTTAAAAAGCTTTTAAACTACTTTCCTAGCATGCCTATTAAAATGATGGTTTGAAGCAGATAAAAGCTATTATTAAAGCCTGACCTTTGGCCATTGCTGCTGAAAAACAATCTTAAACTAAAATTTGGTTGTTTTAATTCAACATTATTTCGTGGTAGATCCTTTTGTGGTAGACAGGGTCAACAGCTGGCTCTTAAATGCTTGAAAGATAATGCTTTAATAAAGAAAAAGCCAATACATAACACTTTATCATTGTTGTTCACTATGGTTGATCCTGTGAAGTATTTAATAATCTCACTTCCTATTAAAAAGAACGCTCAGCTCATTGTTGGATAATGATTTTTATGAAATTAGACCCAACTACAAAAATTATCTTGAGTCAGATTCTCAAGATCTTCTCTTAAACAAGAGAAACAATTCTAAGGCAGAAAACCCGAGAACAATATATGCAGTAAGCAGAGAACAAAAGTGCTTCAAGAATGAATTAGCAGTAGTAGCAGTATTCCCCTCAGTGCAGCTGGAGCTCTGGTGGGTGGTTTTGGTTTTTTCCTTCCCCTGATACACCTAAGCTTTTGCTACATCATCCTGTGCAAAAGAAAAGTTTCCCAACTGCTGTTCTTGCAGCCTCTTTCTGTACAAGCAGTTTGTGTATCTGCTGGCCATACTGAAAGGGATTCGCTTTGTACTGTGCTGCAGTCCCGGATGGTTTCATGACCTTGTGCCTTACAAGGAGGAATTCAGTTTGGTGTTCCTCTGACTCTCAAGACTTGAGTTTGTCACTTCCTGAATAACTACATTGCAGCAGCTTATATGCCAATTTAGAAAATATCCTAGGAACAGTCTTTTTAAGATCTCCTTGTCGCCATTACCAACACTATGAACACCACGTACTTCTCAATGTGTGTGGTAAATTCTTCAAAGGAGTCTCTGCTAGTAAGTGCTAAAGACTAATTAATTAAAATCAGAAACTTTTTCCATGCTATACAAACCAGCTTTGTGTCTCTCACCCCAAGCTATCTTTAATACAGTGTAACTAATAGCAAACACTCAAACACTAATATCCATTTCTCAAGTGGATTTTAAACTACTTTATAAAGATAGATATAAAAAATGAGGAGGAGGTGATAACACATACTTGAGTATATATCTCTGTGAATTAGAAGTCCAACCCAAAAGTGATCCATCCAAATGCCTTGTACCGTAAGCTCCTTGGAAAATGAAATGCCTGTGCTCTATTTCATCTTGTACTGAATAGTACATAAATAATTGCTACAGTTCCTAACAGATGTGACTTTGGGTGTGACAAACTGCACAGTGAATCAGCAGTAGGATCAAGGACGGAATCGGAGTCTGTCCCCCAGATGAACTTGCTGAGCCACTGCTCTACTTTTACCACTACCTACCTTGACCAATGCCTTAAAATGCTGAATTATTTAGCATTAAGTTTGCAGATACACTTTTTAAATAGTAAGACACCTCTATATTGAGATATTTTGGTACATGGGGAGGAAAGCAAGTCTCTGTTCTAATTGTTTTCTAGGTAAAGAGTTGTTCTTGACTTTGAGTCTTAAACCATCTTATAGCTGGCTGAACCAGCAATGTGGCAATGTTATTGTGGGCACCGATGATACACATAGCTACTCACTACTGTCAGTGTTATATATATTTTGAGCTTTCACAATGAAGTGGTGAAACCAGGTGGGGAAATAATGTTAGGAAACTGAGATTACACAAAGGAAACAACGCAGCTCTTGTGCTTTGGAACAAATAATAAATTTTGGCCATACAGGAGTCCAATAAGCAAACACTGTGGAAAGCTGGGAAGCGTTCTCTGGGGTGTTGCTGCATGCACTTAAATCTAGTTTAGAGATTACTACTAAACTAATAATCTCCAAAGAAGCACCACAATAGTGGATTTGCATGTTATTAAGTTTGAGAAATGTTTCTGGTGTGCATTCTTACCTGCTCGAACCCCTTCGTAGAAGTCCTGGCCTTTCTGAAAGATTATTAAAAAAAACCAAAACACTTGTAACATGACAGATTCAATTTATCCCATCTCCCCCTACCCCGCTTCTGCTTGAAATGCAAGTTCTCAAAATTCAGTTAAATCCTGCCTGTTCTCTTCTTTTCTAGGCCTTCTCTTTACTTATTAAAGAGCTCTACATCTTCTTGCTTAAATGCAGCCACATCTCTTAAAATCAGTCTGTTGAGCTGTAGCTGATCAACCAGTGTTCCCACAGTGCAAGTCCTCTCTCTGTGCTGCATCTCTTTTTCTAAAGAGCTTTGCATGATGGGGGCTAAGGTGTGTCAGATCAGAAATTCCTCTGAGAAAAGCCACTCTTCAGGAACTGTGATGTATTCTGCATACTTGGAACACTTTGCAGTTAAATGGTATCCTGTAAACATGCAGTTATTTTTTGATAAAGGTAAATATAAGACTTAATCCCTAGCAGTGGAGCAACAATACTAGTTCCAGGAAAGCTATGGCAAGGATACTGTCAGGCATTACAACATATCAGAATTAGATAGATTTTTACTTCTAAGCATTTACTTTAATCATCACAAGTCACTTAACTGGATATATAATATATATTTTAAAATGTGACAAGACTAACAATAGGGTTGCCATGGGGAAGCTTTATAAGGTATTTGTTCAGGTAATTCAGTTAGCAGCTCTGTTCTACTGAAAGGATCACTTTCTTGTGTGTTATCCAAGTACTCAGTCCTTAGTGCAAATACTACTAAAATCTATTGTTGTCTATAAAAAATTTATCACAGCATTCCTGAAAGGCAGTGATAAACAACTACTCCCATCCTTCTGCTGGGAATTGAGGCACTGAGGACTAAGTAATTTAAACAGAAAATCTGTTCAAGAACACCAGTTTTCAAATTATGGTCCAAATACAAAACTATCCATATATTAATATTCTCATAGTTTTTTAACAGAAGCCCTCTACCACTCCCACCTGACCATCATTAATGTAGTCTCCTTCAAGTTGCATATAAAGCACACAAAGATGATACTGAAAATTAAAACCTATAAACTATTACATCCCTTGATGTAATCTACATAAAACCCAGTCTCTGATAAACTGCTCCTCCCCTGTGGCTGGCAAGGGACAAAGGGCACAGCTACTTGCTTACCATGCATGCTTGGCTTAGTCTGTATTCCATCCTGAGTACCTCTTGCAAGCTCATTGAAGCTCCTTCTCTGAGCTGTCTGAGAGTCAACTTCAAGGATGTAGGTGACATCTTATTAATAGTCTGGGGAAGACATTAACAGTATTTTTATTCTGTTCAATTTAGACACACTTTAAAGTCTGCCACATTTTAAACTTTGTAAAGTAAATGATGGCACTCTTTTCCCTGAGCTCACTTTTGTCACACCTATTTCTCCTGCTCCCTCCCACCATGCTGTTACACTAAATGAACTTCCTTCCATAAACTTTTATCAGCAAGAACTCTAGGATGTGCAGCATCACTCGTGGAAAGAACTCCTGAGATCGCCTAATTTTTTCTATCTAACTATTACTACTAACCAGAGAATCTAATGCAGTTTGAAAGCCACTTCCAAACCATCTTTTGGTTAAGTGAACGTGAGCGCTGTAAGCAATTATACTTCACTTTTGAATATCATATTTGTAGTCTAAATTGCTCTTAGATGTTACTGATATTAGTATTGCACAGCACTTCAGTTTTATTAGGTGCAATAGCATAGTAAGGTAATAGTAGTGAGATTGGCAACAGACTTTAACTAGTTGCTTTGTGAACCTTTAAAAAGACTACACAATATGCAAAGAAGAAAATTCTGGAAGAAAAAAATATTAAAATAAATCAAACATAAATGCATATTTATCCAAGCTGCTTATCTGGCATCAACAGATACTGCAGTAATTTAGCACTACATTGCTTTGTTGATAGGAAGCCTGGAGGTCTGGCCTCCCTTCTTTTGACAGAACTGCAGGCTATAAATATCACCCAACACACAGGATCTGTTTAAGGCACACAAACAAATGCTGTAAATCTGGCTCTCATGAGTATCCTTCGATTAAGAGCATGCCAGTCAACAGTAGGGGGAAGTGGGGAGAAAGACAGAAACCTAGTTAAGAAAAAAGAACTGAGCTTTAAAGCTTTATGGGTTGTGGGGAAAAGGAACTAGTTCTTATCGTTGCTCATCTTTTTTTCTTAAACAAGACTCTTCTTCCCTGTAAATCCAACTAATAGCTCTTTATCATTCACAGTACAATAGACATTTCCTCATAATTAGGACATTTTTCCCACTACTGAAAAGCAGCAGATGGTAAGATTTGCCTCTTTACATTATTTTCATTGCAGACATTAGGCTCCTTACCACAGACTGAAATGGCAGGTTTCCAGTCATCAGCAGTAACGTTTTTGCTAGCTTCCAATTACCCTTCATCCCTCTCCAGACACCAGCTGATACAGCAGTGACCCATTTTGCCTAGTTAAGCTGGAAAATATGCAATTGCTATACAAGCAGGAGGCTGTGCAATTGTGCCTTAAAAGCACTGGTTCTGTCGTTCTGTTGCTTGCATGTTGACCACTGTGTTTGGGAGAAAAGCTGGCCAAGAAAGAGCCAATGTTGGCTCCCAGTGCCAGCTGTTCCTGAGTCCTGGTCAAGCACTCTAACAATAAGCTGCCTTTCAGCAGATAAAGAAATCTGCTACACTTCTCATTACATCATTCTGTAGTTCTCAGATGGGTGGCAGCTCTTCACTGGTCACCTTATTTCCTGTAATATGCTCTTGCTGGCTTTACCTTTCAGCTGGACCTTTCTACCTTTGAGTTTCACATTCTGTCATTGAGATTAGACCAGGCTAAATGGTGTGCACAGCACAGCCAGATGGTTCGATGGGTGAAACGGCAATGGCAAGTTCTTTCTGGTCAAAGAAAGCACTGGGATGGGGAAGATCTGAAAACAGCACTTAAGGCAGCTGCTGGATGCACTAGACTAGTTATCTTGGTGTATCAGTGAGGTTGAAGGTGGAGGAGGTGCTGGTATAAATCAAGCTGAAGGAAGAGGAACAAGGCAAGAAAATGGGTAGGTGTAATTGCAGAAAAATGAGTCACCAGTGTATCTATAAATAAATTCTCTGTACAAAAAGGAGGGGATTGGTGCTAGGGAACAAGCCTGAAAAAGAGAGAGGATAGGCTGAAGTGGGGAGTACTAAAATGCAAAGAAGTTTTCACAGAAGTATTTGACATCTGATTCAGTATCTTTCAGACCATCTTGGTTTTGTCATAATGATCCCAAAAGCTACAAGCTGAATTTACAGTAGACCTGAATGCCAGTAAGTTACTATCAGAAGGTGACTGAATTAAGAGGCACTGGCTCAGTGGAGTCCCTTACAAGATTAACAGCAGGCACAGTGACTTTCTTTCACTTAAACAAACAAAAACCTCCCAGAGGCCCAATACTTCACTTCCCTTGCAATAGATGAAGATACCCATCTCTTATTTCAGTTTTTGGGTTTATGAATCTTTCACAGAAGAAATTAAGTATCTGATCCTACAATCTCACTTAATCCTACTGTTTAGCACAGAATGTGTACTGTTAGAAACTTGTCTGTAACATGTATTTGTTGACACTAATAAGTCTTGGATCTGGAGAAAATGTGGGATTTGTTTTGTGGGGGTTTTTCCCATGAACTTCTGTATGGACTGAAGCAACTCATACTGACATAGTCTTATCTCTTGAACACAACAGACAATTGTTCAGAAACTTTGGTCAACTCCAAGGACATTCATTTATGAATCACATGAAAGAAAAAAAAGCTGCTATAAAGTCCTATTAAAAACATGAAATAAGAAAACTGAAGAAGCAACAAAACAGCCATGTTTTTGTTCAGGAAGAAAAAAAATCAGTTACACAAAACTGTAACTTTGAAGTAGATGATGCAGTTTTAAACTATTTATTTAAACTACAACTAAAACTATTAAACAAATGTACCCCACTAAACAAGGAAAAGGAACAGGGTTGTGTGGTTTTGGTTTGGTTTTTTTTTTTTGGAGGGGGGGTTGTTTTTCTATATGTATAATAAGGCAGATCTGAGTGATGAGGCTGCAAATGAAGGAACAAAGTTGAGCAGGTTTGGGTAACTACAGCAAACCTGGCAGAGCAAACCATCTAGTTAACATATTTCAATAACAAAGTGTTTCCAGACACCTTGTATCTTTTGTAGTAGAAACTGTATTTTGAACAAAACACCCAGTAAGGGCTATGGCCTATTTTAAAATAAATTCCACTAGGTCTGATTATGTTTTTAAAGTGACATAAAATGGTATGAAATTAACTTAGGAAAAGCTACATGCAAATAATTCTTGACGGTTTTCAACCTCCACTGAACCTGATCAATATAATACTCCTGCAGAATTATATCAAACGTTATAAAATCTACAAATAAAATACTGTCTTTTAACTCAATACTATAAAGAATAAGAGCCACCAGAAGTGACTACTATTAACATGCTATCAAACTGTCTCAACCAACCTTAATGTAGTTACTTTCCCTGCCATCTATAACAGAGGGGGAAAAGTGAAGAACTGAATCACAGAGTCTATATGGGTTGAAGGAAAATGGTACAATTCAGATTTATAAACACGTAAAATTTTTATTTTGGCACCAGCTCATTTTACTGCTTTATCCAATGAAACCTGAATACAAGGGGAAAAAATGAGCTTTCCCTTTTATTCAGTTTTGCTTTTTATAATACATGTGCTGAACTTCTTGCAATGTACTAGGCATAATGGTTGGCACAAAGATAATGCTAGAACTTCCTTTCTCAAAAACCGTTTGACAGTTCCAGTGACCAAGTGTTGTATCTTTAATTAAAAACTAAAAAGTAAAGTATATCTATGACAGGATGTCTAATGTTAATGATACTACCTTCTAAAATTCCTTCTGCTCAAATGAAGGTCAGAAGATGATGGATGTTTTATTTTATTAAAAAAGCAAGATTTCTTAATGACAGTTTTGTTGAAGAAATGCTAGAGTTCTATCCAATTGTAACTAATATTTCACTAGCTTGAAACCAAACTTTTACAAGGCACCTGAATACAGATACTTCAAAGGAAAAACAGAAAATACACACATTATTTATAAATGAATATAAGTTGCTTCTTGCTTTTGAGGCTGAAGTATGAATTCTGTGTAGTATTGCTGTACATTTTTTGAGTAGTGACTATGTGATTCTGTGAGCAGTGACAGGACCTGAGGGAATGGTCTCAAGTTGTGTCAGGGGAGGTTTAGGTTGGATATTAGAAAAAGGTTCTTCCCCCAGAGGGTGGTTGGGCACTGAACAGGCTCCCCAGAGCAGTGGTCACAGCCCCAAGGCTGACAGAGCTCAAGGAGTGTTTGGATGATGCTCTCAGGCACATGGTGTGACTCTTGCTCTTGGGGTTGTCCTGTGCAGGGCTAAGGGTTGGACTCAATGATCCTTGTGGGTCCCTTCTAGCTCAGCAGATTCTGTGATTCTGTGATACGTCCAACACTCAGGAATGCATTAAAAAGATCAAAAATACTTTGTGATGATAAATTTTTTTGCTGTTTACCCAAATGAGGTATCTGGAATGGAAGAAGAAGAACAACACTGTTCTGGCTCTGGTTTATTCCAACCCTTGGCAATAAAATGAGAAGCTATAAAAGGGAATGTTTGTCCCCAACAATCCCTTGAGGGGAAAAGGGAAGGGCATTTTGGGTTTTTACTAATTACAATTTTATGCACCACATGACAATACTCACATTGTGTAGTTTTACAGAGTTTTACTCTTGTCTGAACAGCACTACTGAGAATCCCTCAGGACAATATGGGAGAACCTGAGGGTCTCAGTCCAGTGTCCTATCAGTGTTATGCAGTATTAGTTATGTTAATAGGGTGAATAAAGTCTACCCTATGATAAGAAAATACACACCCAAACTTAAAATTTTTAACAAAAATAACATAGAAGACATTACCTCCAGCTGCTTAATGGCAAAAGGAGAACCATCTTGCTTTAATTTTTTGACAATTTCTTCCATACTATTTGCTGAAAAAAGACTAAAATTAAAATAAATTAGTCCATGAACTGCTTCAGCCTTCCACTTACCTATGAAGGGTGAGTAGCATTAGAAACAGTGTAACCAGTTGATTTGGCTTTTCTTAGCAATGTGTTCCATGTTGTTCCCTTTCAAGTAACTTGGTTGTCAGGCATCTCCTCTCCCTTTACAATTCTCTAGTGTTTCAATAAACCTCACTCACAAACTCTGTTATTTATCTATAAACTTCCATTACTCCCATCAGTCTTATCTGTATTTTTATAGCACATCAAGCCCTTAGCTATTAGCTCTGTTCTACTGGTTTGGTGTCAAATTCTTTTGTCTCTAAACCTAGTTACTGCCATCCTTCTTCAAGAATTTTAGCTGTTTCTTTTCACTCTCACTTATTTCTCCTTCCTTCTCTGATACACAGAAGTTCCAAGCAGTCATACAAATGGCCTTAAATCAATGAGTATAAATGTGCTACGTAACATTGCCTATTCAACTTGACAATTTCTCTCACAAATCCCCATCCAATTTCTATAGAAAATGTTCATTCTAATGTGCCATATGGTAGTTGCTTAATACAAGGGTGCATGACTCAGGCAAATGTGCTCAAGTACTTAATATACTGATAAGTGAAACATTTAATGAGCTTCAGATAAAGCTCTCTAAAGACAAATCAGTTATTTAAACTTGGATGTCATTTCTCTCACCTTATCTGCAGAATACTGTTACTTGATTTAACTTCACATTCTCTATCCACAATAATAAAAAATGAAAAAAGATTGCTAAATACCTGTTAATCTTCTCCATGTGCTCATCAAGTACAAACTTCTTTTCTTGATCAACTGTGCACTATTTAAAAAGCAAATACCTGTTTTACTTGGTTATTTCAGACTGAAAATGTTAGCAGTACTGAAAAATTTGAATGCCTTGTGTTACAGAAATATCAAAAATGAACAGTTAATATTCATAAGACAGTGACATTTTTAATGAATTACAGTTTTGCAGTGTGTATAAATGAAATTGTCACTTTATCCTGTGAATGTTAAAGGTGTTGCCTCATAATGCAGTGCTTGCTCTGAGCTACTATGTATGCATATTCGACTGGGTGGTTATCTTCTACACAAGTAATTCTGATTATTCTATCAAAACATTTCTATAAAATACACTAAGGAAGTAAGTATAGATAAATCTACCCAAAAACCCGAGATTGTTTAAAAAAACAGCTTCATTTTCTTTAAAAATATTCAGGCGTATATTTAGGCTTTTTTAATGACAAAAAAAAAAAAAGGCATTTCTCTTCCTTATCTTTTCTATGTCATTTTGCAAAATTTTATTTAGACAGCTGAAGTGTGTGAAAGACCCATTGGCCTTATGTGGAAAGGCTGTCAAATGTCTCACATCTTCACATTAAGGGGTTTAGGACATAAGCAGATGTTTCAGGACCAGCAGCTGAAGCTGAGAAAGGTTCCCTGTCATTTCAGCTCTGATAACTAAAAATACACAGCCTCCTTTTCTGTATACTGCAACATATAATCACTCCTATTTCACAGCTTTCTATTTTGTGAGAATAACCAGTAGTGCTAGGTTAATTAGCTTATCCCATTTATTTTTCTAATTAACCTTAATATATTAACTCAGTAATTCCAAAATAGAAATAACAGGAGTAGACACTGCTCCTTTTAAAGCCAAACAAATTAGTTAAAAACTAGTTAAAACACACTAGAATTGAACAAACTAGTTTAACTCTCCAAGTTTTCTTTCTATTGAAATAAAATTACAATGCACATCAAAGCAGTTAAAATAGCCTCTGATTGTAAAGCCAAAACCTTTTATTTTTTCTGCTCATTGTTACACAGGCCCAACACAAATATTAATTATGTATTAATACAGTTATATTCACCTCCAAAATCACAACAGAGCACCATGCATGGGTTAGTCCACTGGGAAAACAGCATCTTTCTCCCCCTGAAAATACTGCTTTCAGGTGCTTTTCCTACAGTTACCTGCCAATACTGATCCTATTGATAACTGCTGTGCTTATTCAGTCTTTCAGTTGCCTCAAGGTTACAAACATATAAAATACTTGAGAAGTCAAAGGAACAACTTAAGCCTTTAAATTCAGGCTTCAAATCTGGACTGCAGATGGTCTGCATCAAAATAATGCTAAAATTTATGTCACATGCATCGAGCTAGCAAGACATTTTTCAGGTTGATATAGAGAAATTTTCTGGGATGGAAATACAGCATCCATTTCCAAGTGAACAGTGCAGCATTTAATGGGCTGAATAACTTCTGCAGCCTCTGGATTAGGCCAGTAGTTCCACCCTTGTCATTTCTATTTGTCAGAATCCCTGAATTTCAGGGTAACTCCCCAGATCACATTTGTCATCATGTACAACCTCCAGTCTGCTCGTGGCTATCTATTTTGCCTTCTGCCAAGTGTGCTAGAAATCCAAGAATAACAGGGGGAAAATTAAGCAGCAATGTATTTTCTGCCTTGTCATGCTACTGGCTGGAAACTGAAGTACACACACAGAGATTGAGCTGATCACAGTAGGAATTTTTGGGGTATCCAAAATGAACAAAAGGTGAAAAAGGACTTTTCAATTCTGATTTTGACCACTGTAGGCATTAGTGCTACAAATTAGTATTTTATAAAGGGCAAAGAGTTTGGGAATCCATTATTTTCAACTGTAAAAAAAAAATTATCAGTAGCACGGATAAAAAAAGAGAATGTCTTTATATATATATATATATAACAATTTTGCTTGATTTCAATAACTGATCAGATTACCTTCTTGTGGTAAGAGTTCAGTAAGTCTGCTATATTTTCTTTTGAAGGCGATTTCAGTGCTATCAGGTCTTTCTCTAAGGCAGGTAGCTATTAAAAATAAGATTTAATTAGAATTAAGTAAAACAAAATCTACTTGAATTATTTCTGCTGGTGCTATACTACTGGTAATAGTAGTATGCATGTATAAAAACACCCCCCTCACCCTCCCCAACTTTCTGATCGAAAGGAGGTACTAAGCAAACAGTACAAGGAGCCAGAGTTCATTTTTTCAGTGTTGAACCATCTGGATTTAATTATGTCTGCAGTGATCAGCAAAGAACTCTTCTTCCCAAGCAGACCCCCAATGCAGTGCTACAGATGCAGCAGGTAAAGCAAGGCTACACCAGTCTCAGAGGAAAGAGCAGGAGTCTGGCAACAATGCTATCCTCAAAGCAGTATTTTGCCAGCTCCACAGTGACAGTCAGGAGTCTTCATGCAGAGAAGGATCATTGTTTCTCCTTCATTTAAGTCCACTCCAGTTACTCTGACTTTATGAAACACTCTAATTTTTACACTTCCTTACAGGCACTGTAAGAAACAAATACCTGTTAAGCAGACTGATAAAAACCACATTAATTTAATGGGGTTTTACCTCGATTGAAAACTCAGCAATTGTATAAATCTCTAGTTTCATACACAATTGTCTTGAACTGTGAAATTTTGTAAGCAACTTCCATTATGCTGAGTAGATCATGCCCTTCCAAGAGCAGAATTGTGAAGACAACAACATTTGCTCCTTCCTCCAAGCAAAGCTGTCGTTATCTGGCAAGTGTTAGAATGACAGCTTGAGAGTATTTTACCGTCCCTGTTCACAGGGCATGGCCAGCTAATATAACTGTGCTGCTGCAGACACTCAAGTTGGTAAAAAGTATACTGAGGTGCTAAACCCTCAAACCTGTCATGGTGGTTGTAGGCTGTGCCCCTGCCAGCACTGTTAGCATGTTACCTTTTCGGATTCCACAAAATGTGTAGCGATGCCAGCTTTGAGTACATCTCTTCCTTTCAGCCTGTATCCTGTTAGTCCGAGGTAATAGCCAACCCTTCCTGAGAGCCTTGGCAAGAAATACCCTCCACCTACATCAGGAAACAGGCCTGCAATAGACAACAAAAACAAAAGTGAAGGGAGAAGAACTTGTACTGATCATCACTTAGTAGCTACTTCTTCTTGTCTGACTTTCATCTCCCTGACAGGCACAGAACTCTGATCGAGTTTCTCCTTGACTTGGTTTGACATTTCTCTGTCATCAAATCCCTTCCTAAAAGCAAACTCTCAAACACCTTCCAAACTGCATCCTTTCCACTAGCACATACTCTACAAATAACTACCAAAAAATAGTATTTATTCTATTTGCCAACAACTTGAGATATTTTTAGGTGCTTGAAGAATCAAGTGTGTTCTCAGCAAAGAAACAGAAGTGACACGAAGAATTGTGAAATAATTTGTGCAAACTGGAACTGGATGCTGCTTTTTCTCTGAAATCTTTTATTATGATAAAAATATCAAACAGTGATAGAGTTCCTCTTGCACAACTTAATTTGAACGAATTTTGGGGCTGAGAATTCAATAATAGATCAAAAATACTGACAGGGTCTTCCTGAAGGTGGGGGTGCAAGAGGCTGAGCTGGTACCTGGCTCTTTGACAGGACTATGACTAAGCTGAAAGTAAAAAAAGATTTTTAAACTTTCTAGTTTAGTGACTCTCTTACATTTATATATTTTTTAAATCAACAGATTAGGGTAATTTTTTTAAAATTTAAAGTGTGAATAAAATTTAAAATACTTTTAAAAGTTGTAATTAAAAGATATCTACCTTCTGTTATATACATTGATCACCAAAACAAATTCAGACACTTTTTGTAACATACTTAAACTTAAGAAAATTTTAGCTTAGCTGTATCAGTTTCAGAAATCTGAATGGATAGAAGCAGTGTCCAGTTACTACTTTGAAATCATCACCAATGGTGCATTCATGACACTGAAAGTCTTTTGAAGAAATGAAAGGTGTGGTGGCGTTTTTTCACTGTGAGAGGAAAAATGAAAAAACCAAAAATGAATACAAATGAAAAAGAACACAAATGAGCAACAGGAAACTCATAAACACTTGCCAAAGCAGAGATATTAACTGGGAAAATTCAGATGTACATAAGGAGTTCAAATGGCGTTCTGATAGAAAGTGGTAATTTCTCACTCACAAGTAATTGCTTTCAGTCACAAAAAGAGTTAGTGGACTTATTATGGAAAAGATCCTATTACAGGTATTTTAAGATGTGGGAAATCAGTGATCCTGGAAAGGTCCTCCCCCTTGGACAGAATTGAGGGGAGGTTTCTTTCAGACAGCTGCTCTTCAGTGTTTTCCTCTTAACGATCTTAATATCAAACCCCTCTCTCAGCTTCTCCTCTGATTCCCTCTTGGTCCTCCCTTTGTTCTGCTGCTTCTAATACAATGAAAAGATGGTTTTAGGAGTCACTTCCCATCAGTTAAAGTTGTAGTATTTTACTCCCACCAATGTGTGTGCTGTCATTAATGGATTTATTCTTCATCCCACAGGCTACTGAGACAAACAGCTCTTCTCCTGAAATGCTGAATGCCTTGCTGACACACTTTAAAAGCCCAATTAACCCCAATTCATCACTCACCTTTTTCATCTGTACTAACATTCTCAATAGTCTGCTCTACATTTTACATTCTCATTTTGAGCCATCAAAACATTGATGCCAAGACTTTTATTTAGTTTTATGTTTCTATTCATCTGTCTCCCCTTGGATATCCTACTACTGAAAAAAAAATTCCTCATTTCAAAGTGAAACCTGACTTAAAAATGCCCTCCAAAGTAAAAAGGCAATTACATTATTCTGTCCATCCACCAGAACTGCAACAGCAACAATCTTTCTTGGTTTTGCTGTAATTAAATTAGAATAATACTGATGCTGGACCACTGTTCTCCCCATGCTCCAGTAAAATTCTAGAGGAAAAGACATCTTCCTACTGGGATCCATAATGCCCTTCCATTTGACCATACACAGGGAAATCCATTCTAAATAAACTGTGCAGTTGATTAACTTAAGTTCCTTCAGAGGAAAATAAACCTAAATTGAATGAAGGTTTAATTATTAAGGAATTTACAAACAGGATTAGTGAAGATGTAACTAATCCACTTTAAACTTACTTGGTTGCCTAAACAGTCTGCTATAGCTTCTGTTATCTTTTTCAATGTCCCTGTCTTCCATTTTTCTTATAATTTTACCCCTCTTGTCCATGTTCTACATATTTCTCTTAATTCTCTCAGCAATGCTTCCCATATGTTTATCCTTGCCACTGTGGTTCCCTTAATGTGTTCCACTTCTTTTGATAGTATTTACCAATTATTTCCCAAATTCTTACTTAAATAAGAGAAGAGCTGTGTTACTGCTGGACTGACCAGGCTATAAGCCTATGCCTGTGGTGCTGACTTGCAGTCTGTGCTCTTTGCTGTAATCCCAAAGGTGCAACTCTGCATTTGCCAAGTATAAAATAAAGGCAGTGCTACTGCATTCTTACCTTGTCTGTAGAGGGGGTTGGAAATTTATTAGTAAATGACTTCTAGAAAGCTAAAAACTTAGGAGGGATATACATGAAAGTATCCATTATTAATATAACATTATCTCAAAGCCCACCTCTTACAATATACTTCCTCCTTTTGTTCTTCTCACTACTAGTTTTTCCACACCCTCCCACATCTAAGCTGCTTTCCAGTGCTTTGTATTATCTGTGTCAAACTCCTACAATCTACAACTGCCTTTTATTTCTATTTGCAAAGTGGCATATTTATCTCTATCCTTTTATTTACGGTGGTGTACAAAGGCAGAATAATTGTGTGAAAATGTAGCAGCTGAATGAATGCTTTGTTTTCATTTCACAGCAAAGGTGTCATGCCTACTGAAATAAGTGAACACATGAAAAAATCAATCCAGTGTCTAGAGAGCTAGACATTTTAAGAGAACACACAGAAATCAAAAGAGCTAAGCCTTTAAATCCAAACAGATTTCAGTGGTTTTACTTCTAATTGATCCTAAAAAGGGTTTAATTACTTCCTTTCCTAAGCAAGTTCTAAGCTTTTCCTTTACATGTCTTCACAGTCTATTTTTGTTTCAGTAAGTCCTTGGCAACACAAGAAATTTATGTAAAGAACAGAATTTTTTATAATATAAAAACTACTCATATCTTTACCTTTGAAGAAGAAAGTGAAAGTACTTTTATTATTAGAATAATTTTATATGTCAAAGAACTTCTCTGTTTAGTCTTTAAAAAAATACGAATACAAACTGTTTCCTTCAAATGGCTTTCCTGTACAATAACTGATTATGAAATTCAGAGTTTAGCACATTCATGTTGTATTAATGCTTAAGATATTTAGTTTACCAAGTCTTCCTTCAGCATAAAAAATAGTTGGAGGTCTGCAATAGCTTTTGCTTTTCTCATCTCAAATTTGCTTGTTCAGAAAAATTACACTAGATTTATCAGCCAGCACGAATTGCTCTAGTTTTTTTTTTCAGGAGTTAAAATGATAATGAGCTTCCTTATATTTAGGTGGTTTGCTGTGCTTTATTTCCCTTGACACTTGCATCAGGAGGGTTGCCTTTAATCTGACTGACTTTTCTTGAGCCGTACCTCCATCTTTATGTAGCTCTGAGCTACATTTTCTTTTGTACATCTCAGAGTTGACAAAAAAACTGTAGGATCAAACATTAGAAAACACAAGGAGCGTGCTGCTGTTTAAAAAAACAGACACTACTGAAGACACTGGGATCTCCCCTAGACACAACCTCTGCACAACCGTAATGGGCTTACATTAATAATCTACAAGAAAAGCTGGAATTTCAAAATCTGTCTCATTAACACTGCAGAGCAGCTGTGTAGTACAGGCAGCTGGACTCAAGAGTCCCCAAGGTAAAGCTGAAGTAGCTGCACTGGGATCTTCAGACTCTATCTGCCTACAGCTGTAGCACAGACTTAGTTCCTTGATCTGCTTCTGTTTCTGAAATATTGTATCCTGACAGTCTTTGCATCAGTCTAGACAGTTAGGAACCTCAATGATCAACTCCCAGAATGTAGGTAAGTTTCTGTTAATTTAATAGAAAATACTTTCCATATATGGTCATCTCCAGTTCCCTTTTAAAATTCTTTCATTACCACCACAGCTTTCAGTCAAATAGGTTTCATCCTGATTACACAAACAGTGAAACCTTAGACATATTAACCCGTGATAAAATGCTTACCTATTGCTGTTTCTGGCATTGCAAAAAGTGTCTTTTCTGTAGCAACTCGAAAATGTCCATGAATTGAGAGGCCAACTCCCTGTGCATGGAGCAAAGGACACAGTTATAAAATTATTTTTACCAGTAATCATAACCCTGTGTAACACACCTCTTGCTTTGCTCTACCATTTAAATAAAAGTAGATTTAACACATGCGTCTCAACAAAATATTAAAAGGTCTTTCATGGTTCAAACACTAACAAAGCATCATATTACTTTTATGATTTGGCTGAAATAGCATTCTGTGCTTTGAAAGACTGATGAGTCACACAGAGATTACCTTCAAAAACCCTCGAGTGACAGCAACAGAAATGGGTGACCCTGTTATCTCCATTAGCCCACTATGAGAGCTGGTATCCCTTTGCTAACGTCACTCCATCTGTAATTTTTGCATGTACCTGAAATCACTGACAAAAAAAAGCCAATACACGAATTGTACAAATTTGTCATTCTAATACTTCTAAAAGAAACAATAATTAACTATTCTTCTAATGTGATAATTATCTATGTTACAAACACAGAAGTGTTTCCCAAACCTTTGTTTGTGAAGCCTAGCCGTGAAAACACAGAAGTATTTTAAACAGGAAAAGCCTTCAGCATTTCTGGTTAAAACTCAGAGTATGTGGTTAGAAACCCACTGTTTAACCTGAGCACTGGTGTTCACCAAATCAGAAATGGAATTCACATTATTAAGTATCTAGCCTTCTTCTCTAGCAGCCTGTCCTGATGAGACACTTCCCTCAAAAGCAGAAGAGTTTCTGGTGTTGTCTGTCACATATTTTCTGATTTAGGCAGTGAGCAGCAGCAAGGCCCAATAAAAAAAGTATTTTCACTTCACACAAAATTAATTCAATTTAGAAAAATGTTCAAGAGGCAAATTGGCAAATATAAAGAAAACCAGTAATCTGACAAAGTTACTACTACTTAGTAATAATATTTGAAGTAATCCAAGTATATTTAGATTACAGGGCATAACCACAACATACATATTGAGGTCTCACTTCTCAAAGCTTATTTACATGATACATGTTAATGGAAATGCATGTTTGAGTGTATCTGGAGACAAAAACCTCTACTGAATATTTCACAAGAAGTTTCTTCATACAAATATTATCCTTCTCTTCCTTTCCACTGTTTCAGTTTACTTCTGTTCCTCAGAACAGAAGTTAAATTTCCCTTGGTTAAGTCCTTCTACCTATACATTTTTTTATGTTCAAACTAAGATATCTTAAATATCACTGGCCAAAAGAAGTCAGTGTCTAATGAAGAAATAAGTGCTTAAATACTAGAAAAATAATACCTTACCCACCTAAAGCTACTAGTTTTCATAAACATCTTCATGCATTTCATACTTTTCATCAAAACCAGTGGTATTAATTGGGTGATATTCTCTTGGGCCAGCAGTATATATTTGACAGGCTTTTAAGGTGAGAGTAGAACATCTTTTTATTTTTTTTATTACAGAGATCTTTGGGTGGGTTTTACACTAAAATTTTAAAAAGTTATCTCAATTTAATATAAATTACATTCATTTCCTTCCATGGCCTCTCTTACAATTCTGCCCAGCAAGAAATTAATTGTCACTGTTTATTCCATTAGGGTCACACACGATTAAATTTGAAAATATCTTTGAATTTTTTCTGTAAAATGAATATCTGCCAGTCCAGTGTTTTAATATAGGTGTATGAAGTTTTTAAGATTCCAGTTTAATTTCCTGAGAAATGCACCCTTAAGGCAACTGGTTATCATACTGGACTTTATATTCAGAAACTAAGCCAAATGTGTACACATGAAGTACTGCTTTTCCAAGGAGGCAAATGGGATTTGAGCAAACATCTGAATCTTATTTGCACAGGGTACCATGTTCTGTCTCATCTGTCCTTCAGCCCTTTCTCTTGAGGACTGGTCAGAGGCTGTACATCTCATCTGAGCAGCACCAAGAGCAACGCCCCTGTGTCTAGCCCTCTTGCAAATGCAAAGCTACATGTAAAGCTACATTCACTCCTAGAACAGCTCCAAAAGTCTTAAGTTAAATGGAAATGTGACTTCATAACTTCCAAATGTCATAATAGCATGTTTTCACCGCATTTAGTAAGGCCTGTTGTTATTTTTACGCATGTTCAGCAATAGTGATGACCTTTATTTATAAAGATAATGAAATTAAAAAATCATGCCCATTTCGCTCTAATGCTTAAATTAATTTTTCTTCTAATCCCATATCTAAAAACACAAATACCATCTATCATAAAGCATTTTTTCTGGCTTATTTTCTAGATAGTCTGAATTTTTTATAAGGACTTAAATTTTTTTAGCTTGAGTATTAAGTAACAAAGACTCGAGTGTGAACTCCATAAAGGGAGCTTTTCTTCCAAACTTGTTCTTTTTTTTTTTTTTAGAGTGATAAAAATAACTGTAAAGTTTTAATAATAGAAAGTTGAAAGATGTAATTTTCTTTTGAAAGAAGTAATTAAATCAGATTTCACTTTCTCAAGTGCTTAAGCCATAATTGGATTTGTTTTCTAGTCAGCCTTCAAAGTTTTATAGTATAGATAACAGCCTTATTTTAGATGTATGTTTAAAAGATTGAAACTATATTTTCTTTTTATCCACTATAAAGAAAGCAGTGCAAATATGTCCTTACTTCTTTGAAGATCATTTCTAAATAATCTAATGTTACAAAAAAATTAGGAGAGAAAATGAGTTAATGCTTTGAGGGTACAAACCCCAGTAACTTATTTAACTGGTGATCATCATATGCTTTTTTTTGTTTATTTGCAACTTCCCAAATCATTAACATATTCACTGTATGTGTCTAACCTTCTAATACAGATGACAGATACTTATTACTTTAATATACCGTAACCCTAAACTCTTCCAGTCAGAAGTCTAAATGCGTTCCTCCATTTCTGGATTCTCTAATTTTTTTTCTTTAATTTAACTGAAATCTTACATTTGTAGAGCCCCACCTAGGAGGCCCTTCACACTATTAAAGTATCTGCAGTTGGGCTGTGTTCACTTCACCAGATAGTTTCAGCATTTACACGTACAAGGCTTGGTGCTATAATGTCTTTATTAAAATACAGTATATCCTGCCTTGTCAGAGTCCTACCTTTTATGATCTTAAAATATATACTGAAGCTAATATCTTCCTTTTGACTTTTCCAAGACAATACATTCTCGTGGTGAATCAGGCTTGTACTGGCTGGGAACTTTCTTTTTTCACTGACAGCTGAATGTTTGAACTTTGTAAAGAATAATTAAAGAATGAGCCTAGAACTTAAGGAGAATTAAGAAATGAACAAGCAACCAATTCAAACTACTGGGCTGGTTTGGGCTGGGATAGAGATAAATCTCTTCACAGCAGCTCCTTCATAGTATGGGGCTGTGTTTTGGATTCTGCTGAAAGCAGTGTTGATAATATGGAGATGTTTTTGTTATTACTGAGCAGCACTTGCACAGGGTCAAGGCCTTTTCTGATTCTCACCCCACCAGTGAGGGGGCTGGGGGTGCACAAGAAGTTGGGAGGGGACACAGCTGGGACAGCTGACCCCAAGTGACCCAAGAGATATTCCACACTATGCTCAGCACATAAAGTGAGGGGGGAAAAGGAGGAAGGGGGGATGTTTGGAGTGATGGTGTTTGTCTTCCCAACTCATCATTATGTGTGATGGCTGGAGATGGCTGAACACTGGGAAGCAGTGAATTAATTCCTAGTTTTGCTTTGCTTGTGTGGGTGGCTGTTGCTTTACCTGTTAAACTGCCTTTATCTCAACCCATGAGGTTTTTCACTTTTACCCTTCCCATTCTCTCCCAATCCTGCTGGTGGGGGAGTGAGCAAGCGGTTCTGTGGGGCTTAGTTGCCAGCTGTTAAATCATGACAACTACCTTTCTGTAGGGTTTATTTATGAATTAATTAGAAACACAGATAAGAGTAGAAATGGTGTAAACATCTGTTCACATACAGAAAAGTAGACCCGTGTCACAGCAAAACCACACATCACACTTGTCTGTTTACTAAACAACCGAACTCAGACTATGAAGGAATCACTGCCTAGGAAAGCTTAACTGACAGAATAAAAGACACACAAACAGAAAAGGCCTTCAGGAATGTTGCTTGTGTCACCTTCACTAGGCTGATAAAGAATTTTTAGCTGCTCAAGCAAACCCCTGTCCGATAATACCGACATTGATACTGTCTGCAGCTAAAGTCCTGTTGTAACAGTTCCATCCAGTGATTGCACTCATTTTTAACTGCATGAGAATACAGTTCCTGGTAGGGCCAGAGCCACAAGAGAAATGTGGCAATCAACAAACAAACTGAGCATAAGACAACAAAAGGCAAATATATTTGCATACAGATGTGAAAGAATAGCCAAGGTGCAGTAAAAATGTTTTCCAAAGCATTAGTCGGCAGCACAGTGAGTGGAGTTGATTCAGGAAGCAGCAGGAGCTTATAGCTATGTTAGATCAAAAATCATGGATGTAAGAGCATTACCCCCTGCATCCAGACACAACAAATCTTAAACTGAATAGAAATTAATCTACGTTCATCATTAATGTTATGGACCGCTCCAAAGAGTATAATCCATTTTTATCTGGAGATACTAACAGAGAAGACAACATAGTCAACCAGAGCAGTGCAATGTAACAGATCAATCTGGACCTAGAATATCATTTTCTTTGGCTGATGACACGTTAATCAATTCTGTGCAAGTATTTAAAAAATACCATTAAAAACCAGTGGGGTTTGTGAACTTTTCAATCATTTAGTGTGGTATTTTAAAACATAAAATATTAATGTAATATGATTAAAATATAAAATATTAATATCCATATACAGATTACATACTAGAGATTCTCAGTCCGAATTCCTACAGATGCATAGAAGTACAATGAGTTGACTGGAAACAGATTATCTGTAATAATACCTGATGTTTCAGTCCTGTTCTTCTGACCCCTAAGCATTTAAACAAACTTGATCCAACTACTTTAATAGTAATCATTTAGGTCAGCTTTTTCTTAAAGTGAAATTTGGGGAAAAAAATATGTAGGCCATTCTGTGCACCAGTGCTGTCACAGTGAGTGTCCTTTATCAACAAAAAAATTTAGACTGAATTTTTAGAAGTCCTGGTTTGATCTTTCTGCTACCAGCCTGAATTTATCGGTGATCTCAAACTGGTTTTACCAGGGTACTTATTATAATCTGCACAACTTTTTATGGACACAAAACTTGTGCTGCAACAGAAAGAAAACAGAAGATATAAGACCTAGATTTGAAAAGCCCATAGCAAAAGTAATTAATTACTGGCAAGTGCAATTTTTCCTAGTGTTAAATTTGAAAGCGTTCTTTTTATCCCAATGTTGTTTCCTTATACATAACTGGCCATGTGTGTTCAGAAAGACAGTAAGTTTGGCATTTTTATTCTTTCTAAAATTCTAGAAGACAGCTCTATCCCTTTGTTCCTCTGTATCACCTAAAAAATGTAGGCACTGCAAGAAATTTCTGTGTCCAACTCATGACATCTTAATGTCTGCAGGAAGGGCAGACAAGTGGGAGGGAACCTGTTTCAGCAATTTGCACCAATGCATATCTGAGCTTTTAGGTTTTATCTTAAAACTGAAGAAACACTTCTTGTTCTTAAAGACAGGCATGTGTGACAGAGCTTTGTTTAGACAGCAGCACAGTTATTTGGGATGACAGGAGTAAACTGAGGGGATTTTGTAATGATGCTCTATTTCCCTGGAGAAAGTGCTTCAAAAAAGTGTAAGACTGATTAAAACAAACTCAAGGAGAAAATGAGCATTCAAATTCTTCCGGAGTTAAGAAAAATGAGCAGAAATATGAAAGGATGGAGAAGCAGGCAAAGATAATTCTCTTCAGAACTTTTATTCCTTGATCTGTAATAAAGGGATGGAGAGGGAAATAATGAGATAACTCTCAATATGTGACTAGGCATGTACAAGAAGGTCTAGAATGAGAGAAAAATAGTGGAACTTTTAGCAAGAAATAGTCTGATTGTTTCTAGAAAGAACAAATCTGTGCAGAAGCCAGAAAAAATCTCAGTTGTTGTAGAGTTGGAAGAGGGGAAGAAGTTTTTCTTACTGTACCAATACTGACCCATAACTTAAAATACTTGTTTTCAAGACAGTGCTTTATGATGAACCCTTTGGGGAATAACATCAGGCGCAAATCCTTGAGCCTTCAGTGGTTACTTTTTGCTGATGTCCAGAGCTGCCACTGTTATAGTCCGATTAGCTACAAAATGAAGAGCACCGTTTATCCCAGGGATCAGAGGGGAGGGCCCAGCAGGCAGACCCAGGCGCCAGATGGTAAACACACTGTAACAGCAGCGCAGAGCCCTGTCAGTATTGCCTCAGCGCTGTTTGCAACATCCTACCTTGCAAAAGCTAAGCGGTGCACAAGGCGATCTCACGACGATTTGTTTGCACTTGCAAAATCTGTGTTCTGTTTCGCAGTAAAAGCTGCCTTCAGCTTTGAAGCGCTGGCACAAAGCAGGCCACAAGCTTCTATGTGGTTCACGGGCATGAATTACCAGAGGGAGGGGGAGAGGCAGGGAGAAAACTGGAAAGCAGCTTATCTAGGTTTAGTATGACAATTACTTTTACTTCAGGACAGATTTTAGAGCATAAATTAAAACAAATCCAAAGATGTTCAAGTTTCAGAGCATGATGGCTGACAAGAGGCATGACATATTTATAAAAAGGAAGAAAAAGAGTAAGAATTGGGAGAAGTCCCAAGGAGCACTGACATTTCGGGGTTCCAGTTTCCTATCTCTAAAAAAAGGTTAAAGGGGTAATAATGTCTATTACAGTACAAAGGTGCTACGTAAAATAACAACTTTTCATGAAGTCACCCCAAGCCATTGATATGTACATTAATAACTAATAAGCAAAATTTCTACAGTTTGCAATAAAAGTTGCATCCCAAATTAAACCACAAATGAACAGCTTTGTTCTGTGGGTAATATCCACTCGTGAATACACATTCCTCTAATTAAAAACTGTATCACAAGTGGGAAAAAAAGTGCGATTTTTTTATATATGGTTAATTCTAATGTTTCCTAGTTTTTGAATGTTAGTCTCAAATGCTGCTCTCTACAGTTCTAAGTAAAAGCTATACACACACAACTTATACATCCTAAAAGCAAATAAAATAAATTAAAAAAAAAACCACAACAAAAAACCAAACAGTAGATGGGAAGACATATTACAATGTGAAGGAAAATGGGAAGTTCCCCCCTCTCTTTTATAGTATACACCTGAGGATTATCAAAAGACACCTAACTTAAGCATTTATGTAGTAGCTGCAATGATTGCAGCCTATCATATCTGTCTGGCTTCTTTTTCTACAGATTGTCTATTAACAGCTCATAGTTCAAGGGAGATCATAATGAAGTAAAGCAGTCTGTTGTCTTTACACTTCCTACCTTCTTTCAGCCTTCAATCACTTCAGCTAAACAAACTGAAGTGCCAATACTCAGTGGTTTAGGAGATTTTAAGTTTGGTTTAAGACACAGGCTCACAATTTTTATTTAAATACTTTTTATGGAAAAGAATAGGTGAACATCAGGCATTACGGTCACAATGGTTTTGTTTCACTAGTCAGAAAGAAGAGATAGCAATGTCAGGCAACTTGCTCAGAAGGAAAGATTCTGTGTGGTCGAGGTCCGTACCCACAAACGGCACAGAGAGCGAGGGCAAACCCTCCCTGCCTCTTACATCACTGGGAACTGCTTTTGGGAGTGGGCAGGATCAGGCTGAGGAAATCTCTGAGACGTTCCCTCCCTTTCTTCCTCCCACTTCCTGCAGCAGTCCAGCCAGTTGTAACCCAGAGCCTAACTTGTGATGCCTGGGAATACAGAATTTTATTTGTGTAAGGTGTGTTTTTCCATATGCTGCTTTGGTCCTGACTACAGATCATCAGGCAGTCAAAGTACCAAATCATTCCATTTTACAAGTATGTAATTTAAATACAACATTGATGTCTTTTTAATAACTTTTAAAAACATATTTTAGAAGAAACAAGAAAAATGTTATTTGCAGATGCATGTCAGAAATTTTACATGTATGTTGGTAGTGAAAGGAACATTCCTAAAGAGCTATACCCACAATCTGGGTAAAAATGGGGCAGGATAAGGACAGCTATTGGTCAACACCAGCTCCTTTGTGTACTAAAATTCTGTTGACTAAAATGAGTGACATAAAATCTTCTTATGACATCACTACTAATTTACTTGATAAGAAATATTAATATAAAAAGAATTGTTGACCAAATCCTCCTAGAGTGTAATTTCAGACATTTGTGACTATTGGTAGATGCCCCGTGGTACCTATAGCAAGTCTCTAACAACATTGCTCAGTAAAACATCATTTTAATGTAGCTGTTGGAAGATGTTCACAGTGAATTACATTTCTAGACTCAGTGAAGTCTTCAACTTGTACTGCATATGTAACACTCCTTTTCTTTGAGGAATGTGGTCCACATCTCTCAGAACACTCGCATATGTTCCATAAGGCAACATACATACATGTTAAAGAATAACCAATACATTAAGCAAACAAAATACAGACTGAACATCTTCCCCTCAATAACATTCCAATTTAGTAGTTTAGAAAAATGCCAGATGCGGCTGATATTTTGAATATTGAATTGTAAAACTTTTTAGATGTTTTTTTCTACTAGAATAAGCATTAGAAAAAAAATGTTACAGCTTCAATTACGTGCAAGCAGTTTGAAGTTAAAAATACTTCTAAAACACTCCTGAAAATTGACTTTATCTTTACTTCTAAGAAGTTCCTCTACTTTAGCAACTGGCCTTCTTTTCACATAATTCTTATTTCTGTGACTGAGAATGATTTCTGTTAGAAATACTGATTCCTAAAAAAATGTGACAACTTCATGTAATACCTGTGGAACAAACCCTCCACAGCTTTTGGCCATTTATGCCATTCAAGAACCTCGAATAGCTAAGAAACAAGCAAGTTTTTTTTCCATACAGGGCAGTGATGGGAAGCAGGCCAATTCCTATTGTAATGCCAGCACACTCTTTGGGCAGTAAGCATTCCTAAATACGTGTAAGAGCACAGGGGATTAACTTTTTTTTAACCACTTTCAAAACCTGCTGATTGATTTCACTACCACCTGCAGTTAATCTAATATTTTGCATGTCAGGCGTATACTTTTGCCTACTGGAAAACTTTGCTACCAAGAAAAATTACACATATGAGGTAAATCTCTACCTAGCCTTTCCCCACAAGTCTCAGAACATTATTATAAAGAGTTAATGCTGGAAATACACAAAGCATTTCTGAACAAACTCGTATAACTATAAAACCTTTTCAGAACGTTGTGAAGTAAAATTTCATAAATATGCCAGGCTAAAATTGAAAACTGCAAACTCACTCAAAAAAATTCTTAATTAAATTTTTGACAAGTCTTTATTGATTAAAGCAGGGTAAAAGGCTTAAAAAAAAAGTGAAGAGGATTCCTAAGGAGGGTTAAAAATCATCCTTCCCCAAAAGTCAAATTCTTCTTAAATCATTACTAAGATAAAAAGATTTTACAAGATGCAAGAGAGAATAATAATACAGAGGAAAAATGCAAACTTCAGCTAAGCAAATTTAGGCCTCCAAGTCCCTCATATCAGGTCCTGAGATCTGATTTACAATCTAACAATGTCAGCATCTGGAAAATTGCTGAAAATTAAGTGGCATTAATGTGAAAAAGAACTAAAGCTAAATGTTAGGTACTTAAGTCACTCTTCGACTGCAACACAGACAGATGCAGTAATTCTGATTCTGTATTCCAGAAGTGATGCACAGGTAGATGCACAACAGAATGAATATTTCCAAACCATAGAGTAGGTTCAGGAATTTGGCTGCATCTATTTCTCTGGAACACCTGCATAAGGCCTTGATTAAAATGATGTCACTCAATAAGCAGCATTCTGAAAAAGCTTTGTGCTTTGAACTGCAACGTTTCTGATGCACAGGTTCCTTCCACTAACAAGGCAGGGAAACATAGCCTGGATGATATCACAGGGAAATGGAGGGCACCATCCTCTGAAAGAACATTAAGAGTTACCAGCAGTTTGCCATCAAATTGAGAGGGCACCCCAGCTGAGGTCATGCAGAAGCTACTCATTAATGACACTTTATGGGAAGTTTTCATTATCTGCCTGGATGATGAAATAACAAAGATTTCTATAATTTACAATTTCTTTTGAGTAAGGCAAACACTGTGAAGGGTAAGATTCAAAACAGTCTCACTTTGGAGAAACTAACATACGAAAAGAACTACACTTGAGAAAGCCAAATCAAATGCAGAGATGACAAGCGTGTTTTCTATGGAACAAATCCCTAGGCAGTTTTCAGGGGTTTACAGCAACCATGAAATCAATACAAACAATATAATGCTCTTGTGAAAAGAGCTACTGAAGGTATCACACTACAGCAGAGTCTGTACCAGCAGGCAGCCAAGGGCTGAGGTGGGAATCTGCTCAGCTCAGACTCAGTACACCTGGGCAGCCTAGTCAGCCCAATGCTACCTGACATATGGCACTTGGGTTTCTTGAAATCCAGAGCAAAGGAGTACTTTTTTTGTTTCCTTTGTAGTCTCTGAGGAAAAGGGTAGCTCTGCAAGACAGATTCTTTGACAAGTGAGTTCAGTTCAAGGAAGAAGATTTAAAAATTGGTAAAAGGTAAGCAATAAAGAAATGTACTGTGATGGAAGTTTATGTTCTGCAAGGAGGAAAGAGGTAAGAGTAATAGTTCTGAGAATAACTAGAAGTGGTGGCCTCCTAGCACAGGATGCTTTCAGAAGCTGCTATTTACATGGACTATTTGTGCCAGAATATCTCAGTAATATAGGGAGGATAATTATTCTGCTCTACTTGGTGCTGATGAATCCTCCAGCTGAAATATTGTCTGGTCTCTGGCAATGAACTGTAAAGTACACAAATGGGAGAGATTCCAGAGGATTGCAGGAAGACCAAGAGACTCAATCTATAGTAAAGGCTGAATAACTATCCTTATCCCTATTAAAGAGAGATGGCTAGGAGCAAGGAATGTAAGTATCTCAAAATGTCCATAGAGAGCTGTGACTAAGACAGAATATACTGATTACAGTATTAAAGTATTAAACAGTATTAAGTATTAAAGACTTAAATTATATACTAGGGAATCTTAGCTTGAAAGAATAACAAAGCACTCAGGTGGGACATCTAGAAAAACCAGGACTGCTGCTGTTGGAGAGTTCTAAGCACGTTAGGTGAAAATCAGCTAAGCAGTCATCCAGCTGTACTTAACCCTCCTGCAAGTGCAAAAGAATAATCCCGAGGCTCCTCCCAACTCCCCACGTTTGTGTAGTCTAAACCTTAACATATTTCACATTACTACACAAGAGACTAACACACAGTTCTTAAAAAAACATTCCACTGTCCAATAGTCACCCTAAAGATATTCTATGTAAGTAACTTAGATGTAGTGTCTTGGTTTAAGTAAAAGACCTTGCCTAAAAACACCAACTTCCAAAGTCCATGCCCTGATTTTCTCTTTTTTTTTTTTTGGCTAGCATATATTCACCTTGAATTCTAAGCCAAATCATTGGAAAGCTACCACTTGAATCTGTCTAGTGTGCTTCATTTGGCTCTGAAACAGGTTTCAAATACATTTTTATGAATCCTTTTAGTCTGTTAGAGAGTATCTGATGCAGTAATATATTTTGTGCCAAACCCCTATTTAAAACCCTAGCTTTTGACAGAGCTTATAAAGTACACTTCCATTCATCTCCAAAGAACTCACAGTATAATTGGGACTGTTCTAGAACCAAGATAACCATTTCTGGTCTTTTGTCATTCGCAGGATGTCATTGGCAGACAATAATATAAAAAAAAAACCCTCTGCCTTTCTTGTCTACTGTTCAGGTATCACATTTCAAGGAAATAAAAAAAATCCATAGATATAAATCAACTAAAATAATCTGAATAGTAGTTTTTAGCAACATGAGAGTACGAGCCCAGTACATTCCCTTCAATAATATACACCCTTTAGCAGTAAATGTGGCATTTATAGCCCATTTTGCTATTTTTCATTAAAATGCAGTCATCTTTGCTTCATCAAACAAATCTGTCACTTGAACTTAGTGCTCTGAATAAGTACAAAATAAGTACAAAAAGATACATTTATACTGAATATCAGTTTTTGATGAACTCCAGGAGCCCGGGCAGCACTCCATGTGCAGAGCACAAGCTCCACAGCCCCATCTGTTGGCTAACGAAGCGCTCAAAGCCATCTACCAGCCCCTAGCCAGCAATGCTGAAGGGGAACCAGTTCAGGTTTTGGATGAACAATTCCCGGTCTTGCCATCACAGATCTATGGTATCCGTGCATCAGTAGCAACTTTTACTACCTAAGCACATAAGAACTGAGTTTCTAATACACTTATGGGATTTTTAACTTCTTTTTAATTAGAACAACAGAGCACTCTGTGCTTAGTGCTGCTTTTTTGAGCAAGGTTGAGACTGGCTTGCTTGCATTTTCATTCATAGATAAATGGTCTATAGTGAAACTGTAGTGTTTAAGGAGTGTCCCTTGACTTATAAGCCCAAGCTAAAATTACTTGCTTTTAAAGCCAAGGGCTTGAATGTACATTTTTAAAGGCATTTACTGTAGTTTGTAAGTGACAAATGTTCCCAGCTCCT
Organism: Lepidothrix coronata; assembly: GCF_001604755.1. Taxonomy (NCBI): domain Eukaryota; kingdom Metazoa; phylum Chordata; class Aves; order Passeriformes; family Pipridae; genus Lepidothrix; species Lepidothrix coronata. The sequence continues at coordinate 1,426,783 of NW_016690329.1, forward strand.
ACTGACTTGTAGGGACTAAGATAGCCAGATCTTGAGCATATGGAATAGATGAAATATGACCTGCTTGTGTTAAAAATACAGAACCCAGTGACTGAGTGATTTTAAACAAAGCATCTCCTTATGTAATAAACAAAGTAACTCCTTCGTGTGACTGCAGTTCTAATGAAGAATTACAGTAGGACAGTTCTCTACAGCAAGCAGAACAAGGTGACAGTACGACTGGGACAAGTTCAAGGGCTTTTCTAGAAGTTCTAACCTATAGAAACCCACTGCAGTGAACCTATTTGTACCACACTGGAAAACTGCTGCTGCAAGCTTTAAGTTTGGTTAATGTCAGTTGTGATGGGGCTCCCAGTGCTGAAAATGGCAAGAGAAGAGGGTGGGGGAAAGGTGGGAGCTAATGCACTTTTCTTATGTAAGCACTGGTCCATTCAGAGAAATCAACACAAATCTGACAGACAGGAGAGGTGGCTGAAAGGAGGAAGTGTAGCAGATAACTCAAAACTAACATAAAACACATACATAAAAATCAGTCAGTGTTGAGAAATACTACTGCTGACCTCCTCTGTTAAATTATCAGTAGAAGCTCCCATGTACTGCCAGTGGGTGGGGGGAAGTGTGTTGATGGTGCACTCCTGCAGGAAGTACCTTATCTCAGAGTAAACTGCAGCTGTATTAAGAAGTGGAAATCAAACAGCACTCAAGGATAAACAAACAAACAAAAAAGTTTAGAAGTAGTCTGGAACTTGAGACCTACCTGCTTTCCCCCCTAAGTCAGGCTGCATACTTGCTCAATCAAAACTTAGATCCCTACCCATAAACAAAGACAATTGCTACTATAATATGAGGATAAGCAACTAAACTTTTATTCAAACCCTAATGACAATTACTCTGTCAAAGTCCCACTGAAATTTGGGTATCCTGTACTAAAATCTGGTTATCCAACTAAAGTTTCAGACTAACCGCCGTCTTTTAAGAGCTCTTTAAAGGAAAGAGAACTAACAGAGGATCTCAGTAACGCAGGATCATTTGACTCCATTATGCTCTTTTCAGTCCAAAAATGTACTTTCCTTTCAAATGACAAAATTCTTTTCTTGCTTAGGGCACAATCATAACGAGCAATCTACAGGACCTCTGAAAAGACATCAGCTGCTGAGCAGTTTGGCTCACTCATAGCTTTCCACGCTATTATTCAAAACTCCATAAAATAAATGGACTCCCTATCTCCTGTTCACAAACCTTCAGGTTTCCTATGGTCAATAAAACACTTTTCCTGCAAGAAGAGCTACAAAACTAGGCTCCTTTATGCCGGAAATGATGTATGTACACTATACTGGGAGGGAATGGCTCTCCAGCCAAAATCTTTGGGGCTTGGTAGCAAAGGAGAAGAAAGGCATTGTGTGTTTAAATTACCAGCTGAGAAGACCACAACCAAATTAGACAAATGAAATGTGTAAGGCAAGATGGAAAGGGAAGAGTCACGACAGGTCATGGATCCTGTACTGATCCACTTCTCACATCCTACCTTCAACAGACTTCATTTAAATAGACTGTAGAACCATATCATGCTGATGTGCAAGAAAACAATACAAATCTAAGCAATGACATGGGACAGACTCCACTGTCAAACTCATTCTTGAAAATAATTTAAGATTATTGTATTCTACCCCCTGCTATATATCCAACAGGCGTCAAAGTGAAGAGAACAGCATTTCAGCATGTAAAAAAGCATGGCATTGCCCTTTTAAGTATCTACTTATGATGTTTAAAGCCAACAATTGCTGAAAAAATTATTAACACCAAGTATAACTAGCAACGTGATTGAGTCTTCTCCATGTTGATTTACTAATAAGGTGTGACCTTAGACAGGGTGGGGGGATTGGAATCGGGATCCTATAACTCATGTTTTTTTCACAGAGGTGGGAAAGTAGATTAGATTATTTGCTGGAAAAACATGGAACTTATGAATGTCTTTTAAAGTGTAGCTTTGTATGATGTTTTCCCAATTTTTCAAAGAGTTGTCCTTTATCTGTACTTTTACATAGTTCTATTTTTTAATACACTTAAAGTGGAAAATTCTTCTCAGCTCTTGTATGATCTACAAACTCCCATTCAGTACTTTGAAAACGTTTGTGAGGGTTGGTTCCTGCAGTGAGGGGATTCTGCTCTTTTCCTCAGCACAGATCCTCAGAGAAAGCACTTGTATTAGCTATCAAAGAACAGCAGCAGCACTAGAAGAGCAGCAGCACACCCTGACATGCAAGAGACAAAGGTTTAGACTATGATGTTTATTCTTGCAATGTTTGAAATGTCATGTGTGCGCTTCATTCGACTCAAGTACAGAATATTACATTACTTTAAATAAACTATCCCAGGTATTGCAACAAGGTACTTAACTTACCCCTCCCATTGTAATGCCATCAATAAGTGCCACATATGGCTTCTTGCAAGTGCCTGTAAGAAATGTAAAGAAAAACAATCATGCATCTTTTTCAAAAGAGTGGACCTGTGGCTACCTGCCATGTGACACGTTTCCCCATGTCTTACTTCAGCAAGAGCAACAGAAAATAAATGGTAATTTAAACAGTAAAACATCAACTTATAATGAAGGTTGTTCATATAACTCTTAAAGAAACACCAGTTACTGACTTACTGCATTGTGAGTGTTGTAAGAGAACATTATATACAGCTATCAAATGTCAGACTGTTTGCTATGTCAGTACCTGACAATTTAGCTATTATAAATAGCTTGGTAGGACATTGGGACACAACAGTTGCCCTTTCACCCCCTGTCACAGCCTGGCTTAACAGCACAGTGTGTGTCAGCCCTTCAGTGCTTTGCTACAAAGCCACATGAATTGGCAGGTTTCAGTCAAAATGTGACAATGCAAACATGTTCTGTCTTGCCAACTCTGTTGGATGTTACAGCCCTTGAATGTGGTGCAGGCAGGTCGAGATGACAATGTCCTAAAGTACCACAGTATCAGCTACCAACTTTATCTGTTGGGGCCTTTAAGAGGCATAAAACTAAAGCCCCAATGCTTTCAATTACCATTCATGGAAGATTCACATGTTCACTGAGAATGAAACAGCTGCCTTTGTATTCAGTGTTTTCGGGTCTGACAAAGTTCGAAAAGATTGCTGATACAGGTATCCCCTGCATCCATGTTGCTAGTTTTTCTGTTACAACTATAGGTCATTGTTTAAGAAAAAAAGTATTTTAAAAGGCAGTTCAAACCTTCAAATTAGTAGTTAGAAAATGCAGCAGAATTGTGTTTTTAAATTTGTTCTTGCATGAACGTACAAGCTAATGCATGGGCTGTGGATGCTAGCCTTTGAACTAAATTTCTATAGCAGCAATCCTTGCCCACAGCAATGCTGTGAAAGCAGCTCCCCTGTGTATTTTTAAGCTGGAGAATATAAGGTATAAACGAGGTAGAAATCTCAGCCTTAAAGGAATAAAATCATGCTAAAGTTATCAAAAATCTAGGTTTTGTAATTATATTTATTATATATATTGAACACTCTAATAATAATAAAAAAGACCAACAAGAAAACAAACAAAAAACCCACACAAAACAAAACAACCCCAGACTTTTAAATTAAGTACCCTTGCAACAGAATCAAGTCCAACTGCCATAGTAATACTATGTTTTCTCCAAGTATGTGAAACCTTAAACTATTTTTCTGGCCTCCTGTTGGAGAAGGCAAGGTACATAACAAGCATGCTCAACCTAGAAACTCAAACAAAGTAAAAATAACTTTACTTTGTAAAAAGTAAAAATTACTCTTACTCTAATAACTGTGCTCTTCTGTCAATGTAAGCAACACCTTCACCTCTCCTCCTGTAGGGACTAACAGTGGATATAGTATTTAAAATCTCAAAATGTATTAAGTATGTTTGGAATAGTTTCCTCTCACCAAAATATTCAACTCCTGAGTTTTACCCTGAAGAATTAATATCCTTTCTTATTATCTCTTACCCCTGTAAACTTCATGCAGTGTTTTTGCTGTTAGTTCTTTGCAGTAAGCTAAAGAAGGTGTAACTCCTGGCCTCAGTTATGCAGTCTTAGTCTTTCATGCAGTCTATTTAAATGGAAAGCCTTAACATGATTTGATCTTCTGACTGAATATTAATGATTTTCCACATATCTATTTTTAGCTCAGGTCTTCTTATGAGGCAGATCAATGATACTTACCACAGAACTGCAGTGTCTGCAGCCAAGACTTAATTCTTCCATAGAGGAAATATAACTACCCAGAACAATGGGATGGGATAAAGCAGCTGTCACAATAGCTCAAACAAAAGAAACAAATTCTGCATGCAAGGTATAAAAATGCGATGTTACACTACTGGTACTGAAACTCAGTTAAAGAAAAATTAACTACTGCTTCCATGATGTTTTCACAGTCTTTAATAGATTAACAAAGAGAGAGAGTAAAGTTACATTCAAAGCCAGTGTTATGAAAACTGTACTGCTTCAGAAACTGCTATCAAACATACCAATGGCGTTGTTCAGCCTGTATTCTTCTTTGAAGAACTCTTGTACCAGTTTATCTCCAACTTTTCCTGCCTCTGTGATGGCTTAAGAGAAATAAAAATTCTGAAGATAACTAAGTTTAATACAAATATAAGTAATAATTAATAGAAGTAATAATAGAAATAATAATTAATAGAAAATATAAGTAACATTAACAGAAAATAATGTCACATAAGTGGGTTTTTTTTCCTACAGCAATTAAACAGAACTTAATCCTGCTTTATTATATTGTAGAAAATTTGCTCAAACTTAAATATGACTGTTCAGTCTCAAGTTAAGTCTCAAGTTTGAGTCAATTGTATTTTGCTGGAGACTCTGTCACGTACTTGTGAGAGTGTGGTCCCTTTTCTACGCTATGGAACTCCTCCTAATGTCTAGTACTCTTGTTTGTGATATTTTTCATATCAATATATAGAACATTCACTTCAAATTGATTAAGACTAAATACTAAGAATGAGAAGCCAATTAGAGCAGGACATAATTTAACAATAACCCGTGCTGCTTGGTTACCTACAGCTTAGAACAAATGCTAATTTTCACACTTCAGACATTTCCCACAGCTTATAGCTAAAAAATAATCACAGATACATTGATCCCCACTGTCAGTTCTGCATCTAGCCATCTAAAACATCAGACACACATTATCCAATGCTATCACAGCTACCTACTAGGACCCTTCAAATTCTTTGTGAAGATGCTGTCAGCAATGAAAATCTGGAAAGAGAAAGGTAGAGACAAGAACCCTCTCTCCCCAGCAATGACTGGCTGCTATCACCAGTTATTCATAAAAATGTTTATAAATAACAATTTTTACTCTTTTATACAATGTCTCAACAGCTTTCTCCTGACAAATAACTTAAGTAGTATCTGCACATCAAGGTGTCATAAGAAGTCAGCACAACTAATCTCTTACTGTTGTGTAGCAAGCCTCTGTTTACCCAAGTCACAGTAAACAAAGGAAATAAATGCAAAGTAGTAAGTGACAAAGAGATGTCAAATGTTTAAGTGACTATAGTCCTTACCTCTGATGTCACCTCCAGCACAAAAAGCTTTTCCCCCAGTTCCCTTTATAATTATTAGAAAAGTTTCAGGATCTTGCTCCCACATCTAAAAAGAAGTAAAGGTTTCCGTGTAAGACTCAAGTGTGCAAAAAAAAGGCTTTCTCTGTATACTGTCTATAATTCTTATTTTACTTTTTTTTTAAAAAAAATCAATCCATGCTTTAAAATAGTTTGTCTTAAACTGAAGTTTGAGAGCTAAACGTCTCTCTGCCACCCCCGAGCCCTTATCAGCAGTGACATCCCAGATCAGCAGAGCTGCCTCGTGTATTTCAGAAAAACAACTGTGCAGAGCTCCCAGCCCCTGAAAAAAGGCGGCACCTCCTGAAACAGGGCCTGACATCAATCCCAATGGGAACACAAGGCTGGGGCAGAAAGCTGGGAGTATTGAAGATGGATAACGATATTTCTGGCCAAATCATGAAAGCTGTGTAAATCTAAGATGCCTGGCAAAGAAATCAGCATTTAAATTTTTGATGGGTTTTGCCAAAATGACTGCAATCTACGCCAGTGAAGGAATGGATCAAATCCCTTTGTCCACATATGTTTTGTTAGGTATAAAGACTATGGGGTTTGGATTTTTTCTTCTCCTCAATTAAATGCACTGGTACCTGACTTCAGCAGAGGTGCAGCTGTAAGAGAAAAAGATGCCTTTTTCAGGCATTCCACCCTCCCTCTTAAACTGTTTATATGTCACTTAATTAAGTGAACCCAGATAAAAGAGAAACATGAGAAACATGATATTTCTGTACACCAGCAACTGCACTTAAAATTATGACACCTTTTAAGGCTGTGCTTCAAACAAAGCAAGGTGCTCAGTACTACAGATTAAGTATTTCTTTCTTTAAATATTCCCCAAGGAGTGCACAAATTTGCAACACAACCACCTATTAAAATACCAAAAGGCAGGCAACTATCCAACTGGTATCTAATGAGTTTGTGCCCATGATAAACAGTACCATTAAATTAAAAATGACTATTTGCATTCTTGAAATCTCACAGTACTTCACTAGCTTGTGGAAACAGTGCCTGTAAATCCATGAATTCCGCATTTAAGGAATGATGCTGACAGCATCTTGCTTCCTAATGGTTTGTACCTTTTATTTTAGCCACGCAGCCTCCCCAAAAAACATGCATCCAAGAGGCAACACCACTGTATAGACTGAAATTTGTGCATGCCAACTGACCAGCTGGGTGTTGCCTAAAGGAACATACAAATGCTTGTTTTGAATTCAGTTCTGGTACTAATATGGATGTTCATTTATCCATGGAGATGCTAAATTTAACTTTGTCTGACAGCTTGTTTCTTTGATGTTTTCTCTTTCTAACTTGCTTGAAACTGTCTCTTCTCATCCTATAAATCTGAGCTCGTTGGCCAATGCACTCACATAGACTTTCATTCTTTAAATCAGTATACTAAGAAGTGTCAAACTGTATTTTAAAATTGGTTTCAAATGAGATATGTATAGTGGATGGGGAGAAGTGGAGATACTAACCTTTAGTTGTGGGTAAATTTGTTGGATCATAGGAAGATTTAGTGCATTGAGAGCCTTGGGTCTATTCAAAGTTATTATGCCTGCACCTCCTCTCTTTTCCAACAACACTTCAGCTGTTGAATCTGTTTGGTTTGACATTTTCTGCACATGCAAAACCAAATAAATATAGCAAGTGTCATCAGTCAGATAACTTGAGTAACAAACAAAAGTGTTTATGGAAATATATTCTTAAAATTCATTATTTAAGACCATAAAACATGCATTTTGCAATTGTATACTAATTGTACACTTTCCCACTATGCTTCAAGTTTTATTTGCAGTTCTTTTGAAACTGCTTCGTGTTTGAGGCCCTCAGAGTAATAAATCTCAGGCAACTTTTTTGGCCACACATCTTTAACAATGACATTTGAGATAAGTGAAATTAAGAAAAACAACCAAACAAAAACCAACCAAACAAAAAACACCCAAACATCAATATAAAACCACAATTCCTTAAAACTGACATTCTGAAAATACCTGCAACTATTAGAACAATGACAGTGCCATGTGTGCCTACTGGCAGTTTGACACTCAAATGTACACATTGCTTTGTCTGTAAGTAACTTTTAACAGTAGAAAACAAATCAGTGAACTATTTTCACAATTGATTTCAAACTCACAGTGGGACGATATTTAAGGAATTTACAGAAGCTAACGCAGAAACTATCTATAAAGGTAAGTAAAGCCAAAATAATTAAGCTTTAATTTACAATATAATAGAAACTTTTAACAAAGTGCTCAAAGATGTGGACAATACTGTGCCTAAGCAATAAATGACAGCTTTCAGAACCACAGTAAGCAGACACATTAGAAGCTGCATGTGCTGTCTGTCTTGAGGGAGTTAAGGAGTCCTGAAAGCTTCCAATTCAGTCAAACAAGATGCTGTCCTTACCAAATGTTGTAATATTACTTGCAGTCTGTTGACTGTCTTCAACCTAAAACAGAAATATTAAAAAGACAGCTAAAACCATAAACCAGCCACACAATCCCCAAATATCTGACTGCTGGGTTAGGCAAAGCAGTGGCAGAAAAATTTCTGAATACAAGTGTTTTACATGCTCCTTTTTAAAACCAAGCAAATTAGGGTACAATTTTGTTATCAAAACAGTTGCAAATTCCTTGCTTACTAGTAAATAGACAGCAGATACCAATGTCAACTACTAATGTTTTCAAGTCAGGAGAACCTGGAAAGACAGAGGGTTTGGGGGATATGAATGATAGTTAACAGCGTGTGTCCTTCAAAGATTTACTGCCTTTTTCTGAATGTTTAAATAGTGGCACTAAAAAAAAAAACAAACAAACAAACCAAAAACAGTCTTGTTAAAACCTTGTGTATTTCCAAAGGTTCCATTGCACAAACCTGCCCTCATGTGTACATGTATTTACACAGTTTGTCTAACAGCTCCCACAGGGCTCGAGTTTCTGTGGGTGACAGGAGAGATCCACACCAGGGCATTCTGTGCCCCTGTCACTGGTTTTATTTCTTAATTGTCGCTGAGGAAGGCAGCTATCGATGGCGCTGCCCAGACGCCAGACCCCTGGAACGAGGAACTTAAGCGCACAAACCCAGCCAACTACAAGTTATATGTTAATGCCCCGGCATCCTACGCTGTTTTTAAATCGCATGCTCGCTTTAGCACGGGAAAGTCAGCCCAGGCCTGGCTAATCTAGGCCTAAGTCGCGAGGCACAGCAGCTGCGGGGCCGCGCTCCGCGGCCGGCCCGTCCCGCCTGCCCCCGGCTCTCGCCGGCGCCATTTCCCGCCCGCCGGGGCGGCCCCGTTACCTGGGCAGCGCGCGCAGCACCCGCCCCGCCATGGCGGCCCCGCCGCGGCACAGCCGGCACCGGCGCGCGGCGGCCCCGGGGCGGGACGGGCGCATGCGCGGGGCTCTGAGGGGACGCCGCCGCGTCCCGGACCGGGAGCGGCTCCTCCAGTCCCGGGACTGGCTCTGCGGAGCGATCGCCGATCTCTGGTCCCCTTTCCCCGCTCGCCCTCCCGCCCTCGCTACCTGACGGGGGAGCCCGGAGGTCGGCGGCCGCCTGCTGCCCCTATCCCCCCGAACAACCCCTTTGCACAGGTAAAGGCAGGTTCCTTACCTGGGGTTTTCCTACCTGTTCCCCGTCCGGAATGAGGCCGGGAGGTGTGAGGGCGCGAGGTGATAACAGTCCCTCTGTCAGTGAAGCAATGATGCTGCGTGTAGCAATAACAAACCATGCTTGCTGCTGCCCAAAGTGGGGCAAGCTGGCGTTGCCAAACTGCCTTCAGAGAGCAGCTTTGTGGACTTAGACTTTATTCTAGTGGTTTGTTATTTTCAGCAGTAAAACCGGTTTCTTAATTTCAGACCTCCTGGTTTCTCTTCATCCCTTGTACCCTGTGGACACACCTGTGCTGTCCCACACCCCCAGCTACTGACACAAGATAGCGAGTGAGGTGGGATTAAGGAGCTGCTCTCATGTGACCTCGCACTAAGAACTGCTTGTAAGTGAAGGTGAATACGTGGATTAAGCACTAGCATGGTTACTGCCCTGACAGCAGCTCAGACAGCTGTGAGCTCCAACACAGCATGTGTGTGTTCTGCATAAAAAGACTCAGAAAATGCAAATGGGAAAATTGCCTCTTTTTTTTTAATTATTATTTATATTTTTAAAAAAATCCAAACAGAGTATTAAGGCACTTGAGAATTTATGGCCATCATGTTAGGAGTTCATAGTGCTAAATTCACTTTGATTTCCATAACTAAGACCATTCCATGAATTTTGTTTCTCAGGCTTGACATGATCAGCATGAGACTGATACTGAAAAGTGTGACGAACTATGGAATAAATGACAATAAAGTGCACTAGGCAGAAATGTGGGTTCATCACCTCTCGGTGTAGCAAGTTCTTAGCACCAGCTGTCTTGACTCACATTAGTATTAAAAAAAATCCAAATAATCTTAAAACCTTTAAGCTAATATATTTTGCTGGAACAAAAAAATCCCAGCTCTCAGAAGCACTTCTAAAAAAGTCCCCAGAGGGCAACCTTGCTCTTCGTTTCGAGAAATGATTCAGCCTCTGCTTAGAGCAGCGTCATCTGTGTTGGCACTTCCATTGCAATGACTCTCAGGGTGTATTAAATTTGGTTGTAAAAGTCTTAATCAAACTAAATATGCATAAAAAAAAAGATACAGAACATGTGTGTATTAATGCAGTCTCAGTTTTCAGTCTTGCACGCTCTGAACAAAAAATAACTGAGAACAGGACATGAGGTGCTTTTGCAGTCACTGGGAGACTGCTACAAACTAATGATTTGCAGAATTCATTAGGCAATCCAGACTATTAAAACTTTCACCTAAGGGTTATATGATAATCAATGATGTAGCTTATTAGAGTCATCTTGACTATATACAGCCCTGTATGCTGCTTTACACCAAGTACCATGAAATTAAATCTAAACCAGTCTAGAGGACACCAAATTATCCCAGTTGCCAAACTTGAACCCTGACTTAGATACATATTTTAATTTATTTTTTTTTTTGAGAATAGCTCTACATCTCTCATCCAGGCCTAACCAATAATGGGGAGTCTGATAAGCAGGTAACATTTTTGTTCTTCATATCCTATGTCTGAAAGTCTGTGCATTTCACAGACAAATAGAAGTAGAACCTTTCTGTCAGATAATCTTTTTGCTAGCGGTGGTGTGGAAACGAAGCAATGGGTGTGAGGAAACTAACCTTGGGTAAGAGCAGGTGGAGGCCGTCTGAAACCCCTGGAAATCTCTTAACAAATCCCATTTGTACGTGGGCAAGGCTGTGATCAGGCCATGATTTCATAGGGTGTCTGTTTCAAGGGTCCAAAATAGAAGTTGGTGATCTGATTCTTCTTTTACTTATGCTGATTTTAAACTATTCTCCCTCTGAGTTCAGTATAAATAATGGTGTAGACCCTTTCTCTGTGGTATTCCAGCTGTAGGTCTGATTTAGGGCAAGAGCAGGGCCTACTCATTTTTAAGCAATGAAGTAGCAGCAAGCATTGTCTTGCAACAGTTGCTGATTTCTTTCCGTGGTGGTGACACTGAATTTATGCTCAATGTTTTCTTAAAAATCCTTTCTTTCTTTTTTTTTTTTTTTTAATATAAATTGCTTTCAAGAAGAAGGGGTGGTGACAGAAGAGCCATCTTCTTTGAGCTTAGTGTTCTTCATTTTTAAACATGCTGGTGATGGCTTGAATTTTCCTACAGTTTTTTAGGGGGGTGCTAGGTGTTAGGAAATAGTGATTTTATCACAGACGGCCATTTAGTTGACTGCAATCCCGTCCAAAAAGTAACTCGCATATCATTCTGCTTTTTCGTAGTTCTCCTGCACACCCCATTTTTTGCAGAGTGGAATATCAAAGAGAAAATGTTTTCTAAAAGGTAAATAAAAGACTTCTATAAGGAGAAATAGGAGGAAGAGTGAAAATAATGGAGTTGCTTGAGAATAAGTGGAATGAGATGACCTTTAGCCTGGGAGTTTGTGGATGATTTAATATTGGCAAAGAGGGCTGCAAGAGACTGGATATACTGGAGGTGAGCAGCACACCTAGTAACCAAGCCAGGGACTCAGGGAGTACAAGTGCCATAGCCAGAAGGATAAGCAGGTTGTAATTCCTCCCCCTGGAAAAATTTCCTGGCAGTGCACTCAGCAGGTTTGGAAAGAGAAAACAACTTGCAGACTGTAGGAGGACTTCAGAATTGAGCAGATGTTTTCAGGTTTTGTTTCTGGGGTTTTTTGGTTTCTTTTCCAGAAAAAAAAAATAACTTTAGAATGCGGGAACTCTTGCTCCCTAGAAGGATTCCAAGAGCAGCTCAGCTGCTTTCTGTGTGCCACCTGCATATCCCTAGTTAATCATTAACTTGTGCCTCTCAGTTGGCTCTGAGAGCTCCCCGTGTACTTGACCAAGACCAGATAATAAATGGTACAAGTACTTCATCCTGTCCCGTGCTCCTGTGTCCAGGCTTGCTGTAAATTTAATCTTTTCCTCTGCTGGTCTAATAGCTGGTACCTAATTGCTCTGAGTGTGGGTAGCAAGTGCATCCTTACAGCGTGTGAAGGTAAGGAAAAATGAGTCTGTGAAGGCTTGAGGAACAGAATGGGAAAATTTCCAGCTCATCCCTGCTAACTCGTTATTACTGTGCTGACAAACAATCCTCACATTGTTATTTCTCAGTCCAGACTCAGTTGGCAGCACTCTAAAGCACCTCCACAGGTGACACAGGCAGAAATTTCCTTGTGCCAACTTGGATGCCAAATACTAAAGCAGTGGAGAGGCTTCCAGTAATGTCATTGAGAGCAGAAGTAGCCTTAAAATAAGCAGAAAACTAATCTGTTCCTCCAGTCTCCAACAGTAGGCCAGCCCAGGGAGGGACTGAAACACCAAAAACACCTATGAAATATGGAGAAGGAAAATTTTGCTTTTGTCTGTAAGATGAGTAATCTCATTGTACAAAGTGCCTTCCCTGGGGCTCCATGCAACATCTGAAATCATAGATTTGGGCTGAGGGCACAGCTAATGGCATGCAGGAGTGAATTCCTCCTGTTACAAGAAAGTGTGTGAGGAAGGAGGGGGAAAAAAATCAAATTTTTTTCCCCCCTTTTTTTATTTCAACAGTTAATTTGCATCTTATCAGTGGGGAACTAGAAGTGTTTGGAAAAGGATGAAAGCAAATCCATAATGAAGCTGTGTGAGCGAAGTACTTTCCATTTTCCTTTGGCCTCAGAGGGCACCGGGGGAGAGTGTGGGGGTGGCTGGGTGCTGCTGCAGATGCTGCCGTGTTGATGAGACAGGGAGGGAGGATCCGAGCGAGGTCCATCCACCAGCGAGTTCCTCTCCTCCCACCAGCCCGGCTTAGACATACCACTCATGCTGCATCCACCCTGCCAGTACTCCCCGGGTTAGACGGGACCCTGGGCAAACACCCGCCTACATCTTTCTTCCCTGCTGCCACAAGCAATCTGTCATTCCGCTCCTCGAACCACCCTCCACCTACGTACAAAGCCATAACTGTGAGGAACGCCCTCTTCCCTCCTCCTTTCCCTCCTCACGAGCCTGTTCTTCGTGGGTGAAAAATGCTGTCTTCCCAGAGATCTGGTCACCCCCGAATTTGGCTTTGAGACCCAAGCTGTTTGATACCTTTTAGGACCACAGCTTGGAAACCTCCGCTTGCAGATCTATTGTATTAGTTTTTCAATTGCACATAATTGCACATGTGCAGGTGGGAAGGGGCTATTTGCTTCCCACTTGCTCTGATATGCCTCCTTCCCTAAGAGGGCCGCTTCCTTCCCTCCCTGCTCTTGGCTTCCCACGCATTCAGCAATCAGAAATGCTGCAGAAAACTGACCAGCTACCAACCCGCCCACCTGAGGAGGAGGAGCACTAGCAGCAGCAGCAGCACATTTCTCTCGCTCTCAGCTTTTTAAACACAGTTAAAAAGAGCTGTGGCGTGGGTGAAAATAGCTGTAGGGAGTGTGTGTGGGAACGGGGCCAGAGGAAAGTGAATTTTCTCTTGGTAGGACAGTTAACTTCTAGTGGGCCAAAAAAATCCCCCAAGGATATCTTAACTGCTGAGGGTGTCTTTGGCTGTATAATTAGTTCTTAAGGTTGAGTTTCCCAGGTCTGGAAAGAATGAAACTTGAGTTTCTCTCTCCCTGGTAGTGCAAGTGATGGCAGGGAAGCTTGCCTACCAGACTCCAGGAGTCTGCTTAGCAAATGATATCTGTATTGCATCCCGTTGTGTCATCACGTCTGTTGTGCTGCTCTCGATGTGTGTGCTCAATTCTGTGAGAGTCAGAGCTGCCTGTATGTAGGAAGAGAAAAAGGCACGTGGTTTTTTCACACAGTGTGGGTCTGTATTTCAAAATACCGTCCCTGTTGGACCTCTTGAAATAGCACTGTCCCAGAATATCAGTTAATTCAAGATTTATTCTAAATGTGTGCTTCTAAAAGAAATTAAATTCAGGCTTATCTGTGTTAACAGGATGTTATTTGAGGTGTTTTGCTGGTATTAAATGAAAATAGCAGTGGCACTAGTATAGGAAAGCAGAACTTGTAAGACTAGTGGTATAGAGTGCAAAGTGATAGTGCTGTTTCTTGATAGACTCCAAGAACTAAGGGTCCTCTTCAGCTTTGACATTCTGACTTGTTTTGACTTATCCACCTGAAATACAGGTTTCACAATATGTATTCCTAGTTATAGTCATCCCAGCTTGAGTTAGTTGCGTGCATTCTTCTCAGTCCAAAACTCTACCCATACACTGATTTTTGACTAGATTTCACACCAGCATCAGACTTTCCATATACGTTACTGATGCAGAATCTTATATCAGGATGTGGTCTTTAATGGTTCAGACATGCAATAACGGCCAAATAATGAAATTTGACTTTGAAAGTATGGGAGATCTAAAAACAAATATTGCACAGGGCATGTAATTTTCTCCTTGTGAGTAGAAACCTCAGGCCTGGGAAAGGGGCTCGCTGACTTCAGTGCATGTCCCCCACCAGTCTGTCTCCTGTAGCTCTGGAGATTTAACCCTAGGGTTGGAAGGAAAAATGTAAGCATAATTTGTTCCACTGATCAGCTCAGAAACAAAGGGAGTTATGAATAAGCCTAATTAACACATTTGCATGTGACAAAACAGCTGATGGACTTATGTTAGCAAGAGCTACAGCAGTATCAATGGAGATGTAACCTTAATGGAACTAATTATCCTGGGTTTTTTAAAGTCTTATTTATGAATGGTGATTAATATTTTTAATATATCTTCGTTACCTTCCACTGAATCTTATGTAACTCATAATTATAATCTACTGGAATTACATACCCAGCCTAAGGAGGAACAATATTCCAAATAGCAAGTTCATGTCACTTGACTGATTTACTTTAAAACATTGCAGTAATTCCTTTGTCAGTAGCATTTTGAAGAACCATTGGCCCGCTTGTAATTCTACCTTGCATTTAGCATTGGTTCAGTTAACTTTAAAGGTAGTGCTTTTCATACCTTTAATATCAATGAATGTACATCATATTTTAAATGCAGATTATATGCTTATCTTGCCAACTACCATTAGCCTGAAATTCTCCTTGTATGATCTATTGTAGTGGAATTATATTATTCAAGAAGCAGTAAAAAAACCCCACAACCCAAAACAAAAGAAGAAGAAAAAAGAAAAAAACACACCAAAACCCCACCAAACCCTAAATACTTAGAATCATTAAAAATTATTCTGAATCAGTCCTGTATGTAAGATTCCTCTTGGCCTCCCCATTTTGTCTGTTGTTCAGCTGGAATGTCACGTGATGTGGTCTTGAACCATCTGCTTCCCTCTCAGGGGTCATAGTGAATGCCTAGTTACCTATTTTGTTTCAGTCAAAATCACAGTGAATTAAGCACAAAAGCATTTGATGCTAATTAGTAGCTTTCTGACAGACCAGGAATTTGAGCACCTCAGATGTTTATTTCAAGACTTTGTTACTCTAAATTAAAGTGAGGCTCTTCAGCAGGGCAGTTTGGCTGACAGAGTGACAGTATCTTATTTAAATGGATGTGGTGTATTCAAACCTTTCCATGTTTCTCATCTGACACCTCACACAGGTATTAATTTTCCCTTGAAAAGATCTACATTTGATTTTAGAAGTAAATATTAAGAATATTTTTTAAAATTTCTTTCTGTTTTGTTTCATTCTGGAGTACAATGAAAACTGTTCATAAAATAATGAATTGAAGAACATTGCCTAGGGAGAGATATCTCATTTATTGCCACAAATGATGCAAAGGACAGCAAAGCAAATTGCAGAACTTAGAAATGAGGGAAAAAATAGATCAGGAGAATAAATAGAGGCCTTTAAGCTATTAGGAATAAGCATATATCATTCACTGCTGCAGATATATTCTGTTTATATGTATAAATTATCAGCATCCAATATGGGCTAATAATGATCTTCAATGCAACTCAGTTTACCAGCTCTGTGTATAATGATTAACCTGGTGGAAAGGATGTGTAGCAAGTCAGAAGGAAAAGTGTTTGTTTGTATTTTTTTCTTTTTTTTTTTCTTTTTTTTTTTTTAAAGAAATGTGGTCATCGTGGATCATAAACAAACCTGCAGTGGCAGCGACAGGGACAAGTACTTGGTTCCTTGAGCACTTACTGAATGGACATAGTTCCCCAGGGATATCACTGCCCAATGAAGAAAAGCAGTGGCAGCTGTGGCAGGGCACAATAGAGATCAAAATTGTTCACAAGGAAATACATGGTCTCCAGTATCATTAGTTCCTCTCTGTAATCTCACTCTTGGATTTCATGCTGCCACTGGTTCTCCTGTCCAGAGCCAGGCTGTCCAGCTCTCACTGTGTCTCTGCACCAGCAGGCTGGAATGGAGGTGCATCCTCCTAAGAGCACTACATGGGAATATATATATAATTATTTCAGAAATAACATGGAACTCAATGTGATTTAGTCATACTTTGACACACCTCTGTCTGCCAAGAAAAATGCAGGCATTCCCTTATAGAACTGTTGCTAAGAGCACTTCTTCAGGCTCTAGGAGTGAGAAGGTGCTTTATTGTATGGTTAACTGCAGGAGTTAACAGCAGGGTTTCAATCTGGGACCTGCCAAGAAATAAAGCATGTAATTACAGGCTGTGCTTCTGCCTAGGAGATGTCACACCATGTAGAATTAGTCTGGGACATTATTCTGTAAATTTAAGACATTTTGAAAAGTGATTTTACTGACATTTGTAGCCTAAAAAAAAAAAATAAAGAAGAGAAAGTTCTGGCCAGCACCAAGAAGAAACATCTCTTGTTTGTTTTATTCTAAATTTAAATTATTTTCTAAGAAAGCAGAGACTTTATGTTAAAAAAAAAAAAATCCATTTTCAGTCTGAAATGTTAATGGAAATTTTTTTCCCCATGACTGAGCAGAAGAATCATGAAACATATTTGGTCTGTGCTTTCCCTCTCCTGTGACAGCACTAACATCCCTGTAGCTTCTGTGAGCCCTTTGGAACATTCACTGTCAACAAGTTACCCTCCTAGTAAGAGACAGCTGAATTTTGCAGGTCTGACGTCTCAATTACAATACCAACCTGCAATTTTCAACATATTTCAAATAGTCAGAAGAAGCAGACTTTGAGAAATAACTCTGTAGCTTTATCACTATTCTGCTTTAGTTTTCACTTCTGTATTTGACTGTCCCATCGTAATATCAACATTAAACTTAGAGCTGAAACAGAAAGATGCAATACACTGGTGATAACAAATCTTTTCATTGCTCCTGTTATTGAGCTAAAGCATAAATATAGTTTATCTGTATGTTTGTGGTGCATATGCCACAAAAAAACGCATAGCACAACGACCCAGGATTATAGGATCCAGAGGAAGAGGATTCAGATGCTTTGATTCTGTGTTGCTTTACAAATCAAGACATGGAATATATTTTCCACTTCTTTAAGAAAGAAAAGGTGTTCCATAAACTGTTATAAACAGATATCCAACCAGGGCCTTCTATATGTGTTAGAAGGGACACGTGCTTTTTCTTTCTAAGCAAATAATTTGACCGTGGCTTTACGTGTGAGCCTGTAACACTGCCATCTATCAGCTGCTACCCAGTTCTGCAGAAGGAAATGAGCCTGTTTTTTTAGCACAGGACAAACAAATCCACAATGTATTAAAATGCACTCACCTCAGCTACACTCCTTTCCTCGGGAGTACTTCAATTATCTTTTTTTTTTTTTCTGAGATAAATAAATTTCCCACCTGTCTAAGAATTTCTCACCGTCTTCACTTTTTCAGTTTAAAAACCCTAGCATTTACAGAAGTAAGAAGCCCCAGACTTTGCCAGGTCCTCCAATACGCAGTTTCAGGAGGTTGTAGCGTGTTTGCAGAAGCAGTCAGCTGCCTGTTACACAGGAACCGTTTGCTTTTGTTAGTTATTCACAATCAGCAGTCATAATGCTTGTAGGTAACGTAATTACTCACCACAGAATGACTGCAACAATGGACTGTGACTTCCTCACTGCACAACAGTGCACAACCAGAAGCAGATCTCTCAGGAATATGTGGTGTTATTTCTAGAAGGTGTAGGAAAACATCCTCCCTAGAAGGTGCCACTTCATCTTAAATACCTGGAAACCTGTTGCCAAAGACTACAGTGATCCCCACTGTTTAACCTTCACCTTTCTTGTTTAAGAAGGGGAACTTTGCAGATCCGTGACAATCTTTCACATCTGTCTAGTATGTAGGATGTGGGCACTATTTACTTATCTCAGAAAAAAATACAGCTCAGATGTGCTTTTAAAGAGTCTCACCAGCTAAATTGAAACCGTAGTTCACTTTCAGTCTTGTTTCCCGGAGAGGCCTGGGTTAATTAGTAGCCAACTTTCCAATACCCATTTCCTCCTTTGTTGCCTTTTCCATATAAACCATGTATATTTGTTCAGCCACTGCTGTTGCAAGATCACCCCCACCCTGCTCAAGTCCAAAGGTTTACCAGTTTTGTTTAGCTTATAAATATAAGAAGGAGTAAGATAAGACAGGTTTTGTAAACAAATTATTGCGTTCTATTTTAGTGATACTGCATTGACTTAAAATTTGGTGCTGTTGGGTCAAAATTTAAAATACATTGCAGTCTTTGAAATTCTCCTCTAGTATTACTACTTGGAATGGTAGTTTATTCTTAAATTAATAATTTAGAAAGTAAGTAAGAGATACAAGGTAGATGGACAACCTATGTGTGATGTACATTTATGTCTATCCACGTTTTCATTTTTGCTAACGGAAATTATAAATAACACACTTTACTGGAGAATTTTCAAGATCAGAAATCTTACTTCTCAGAGGGCTGTCTGAAGGGTTTTGAGGCATCAGGAGGGCTGACTCACCATTGTGCTCCACAGTGCTCAGTTTAATTGTTTACCTTTTTTATTCCACTACAACCTGAACAACAAAACCCCCCTGCGGTTCAGAGCTGATGGCATTTGCACTCTCTTTAGTGATATTATTCAGCACACGTGCTACAGAGAAAGAAGGAACTGAGACCTTAGGCTTTCCTTAACATTTCCTGATGTTGCTGCTATCAGTGGCTAAGGCTTTGGAAGACACAAGGAACACTTTACTGCTTTTCTCACTTAGATACAAGTGAGAAAACCGATGACAAGAAGGGGCCAGCTGCTCATAGTTTGGTCTGGCTTCTCCTTCTCACTCATATACTAATGGACCTGCACTAGTAGGAAATGCTACTGTTTTAAACACATTAGAATGGCTCTGCCATTCAGGAATAGGAAAAATGCTTTCCCAACTCAGTGCATCTGTAAACTATTGTTTAAGGCAAAGTATGAGGATTAGTAACAGTTACTACAAGGTGGCCCAAGGAACTAGAGGGCCCATGACACCAGCAGTGGCCCAAAGGTGAGCTGCAAAACCAGACCTAGTGTTTACATGAAACATTTAATTATAAGTATGCATGATATTTTGAAAAACTGAAGGGAAAATAAACTGTGGTACAAAATGTTAGAGAACTAATAATTTATTGTTATTCTAGAATCTTTTAATTGTTCCCCAGAAGATTGCAGGTTTTAGTAAACAAAAAGTCTAGTAACCTGGGGATTTCTCTTCTTTGCATGTGTCCAGCCTCCCCCAGAATTTGACAAGCTTTCGGCATCCACAGTATCTTTGCAAGGTTTTGACAGGTCTCCGACCAGCTTAATTTGATTTTTCCTATTCCACATATGAGAAGAAAGAGTAAATGAATTTGCTTTCTCCAATTCAGGACATCATAAATCTGCTTTATCCCTGCTAATTTGCTTCTTTTTCTGACTGGTATATACTAGACTACTCAACTGTTCCAGGCAGAGGAGTCACTCCAAGCTTTTAAGCATCCTCTCTGTACCTTTTCCAACACTAAAATAGTATTTTTTGAAATGAGGAAAACATCCTGATTTTTTTTCCTGTCGTGTTTATGGGATCCATGCCTGAATTTTTCTGCAGGTGAAAAAAAAAATCCATATATTATGCTAAAACAGAATTATTTCTTACTTTGCAATTGGTTTTGCACATATTTATTTTTTCCTCCCTCATAAGTGCTTTGACAATTTTGAACCTCCTGGTAACAAACAGTTAACAGCATGTTGTAGCAAGACAAGAAATCCTCAGGGAGCTAGGTTGTACATCCTAAAAGCAGATAAAATTGTCCAACCCTACAGGCAACAGACCTTTTTTCAACTATTTATAGAACAGGGGGAAGAGAAGGGAAAGAAGAAAACGAATTAGTAAATGACTTTAAAAAGCATTTAGGTACTTAGAATTCATAGTTGATGTGCTGATTTAGGAAGTCAGGAGGTATGACATAGAAAAAAAGGTAAGAAACATTAATACTGTTACACAGACAAAGACTATTTTTTTCTGCTTTTGTCACCTTCCCGTGTTTTGGGTTTTTTCTCTTCCCACCCCACCATTTCAAAGGCATATCCTTAGAATGACGCATCAATTTTCTGTCTGCTTGAGGTTTAGAAATAGCTGAGTTGTTATAAATAGATCACAATCTGCAAGAGACAAAGAGAATGCAAATACTGTAAAAGCTTGGCTGAAAAATTTAGATGTGGATTGAGATTTCGGCTGTCTCCTGGAGTACAAGCACTCGGTCTGAAATGCTCTATTAACCACAGCAGAGGAGCCCGTGCTCTGTGTGCAGCAGTGGGGAACAGCCAGGTGGAGTCAGGCAGCACTCCTGGTCACGGTGCCAAGCAGAGAACGACGGCCCCGGGAGCTCACAGTTCCATGACGTGGGAAGGAGGCACCTTGCCGTTCCTTATTGCACAGCTAAAACACAAGAGGCAGTTACCCTTTTATACACTGCAGAGCCACTAAGTCAGAAGGTAGAACTTTGACACCATCATTTTTCTGGCAGTACTCGTGTACTTTGAATCTGTAGTGTTCGTCGAGTTTGCTCCCTCTTTCCACTTTGCCTCCAAAACATCTTAATTTTAGTGAGATGTTGTAGCATATGGTTGAAACCCTGTCTTTGTCCAACAAGACAGTGAAAAAATAAAAACTGGGAAACAGTGGAATATCCCTTGTTTTCTGAGTACTTCCTTTGTGAGGTCATTTAGATCCTGCTGACGCTTTCAAACAGACTTTGGAAGACAAGGAGTTGCCCTGCACTGAAACCTGATACCTGGGAGTGGTACTATTCCTACAGCCATATACAGACAGCTGAAGTCCATTTTTTTGTCTTCGACTGTATAATTCTGTTAGAAAGCCTGAGAAAGATGCTTTGGTGACTGTGAGTAAAACAAGACATTAAATGGAAGGGACAAACTTTCTCTAAGATTTTCTTCTGTTTTGAAGAGAAACTGCTCCCTGAAACCAGGCTGGGTTTCACAGTAGCTATATCATGGCAACAGACTTGACGTAAGCTATACTTTCTAATTCTATGCCAAACACAATGTCACACCACTAATGCAGGGCCTGGTCTTGCCCAAGTCTGTCTCTGTCATTGGTTCTAATAGAAGTTTAGGCCAATACACACTGCAGAATCAGGTTCTTCAAACTTAAATTAGCATTCTCTTGAAAACTAAACATATGTTGGGTTTTTTTTCACTGTCAATAATTTTGTTTCCAGGTTTGGAAAAGAAACACTGCTGGGGAGGAATCCAATGAATTTATTAATGAGCTCAGTAAGTATGGAACTATTAATATCCTCTGAGATTTTGTTTGTCTTATTTTTATCTTCAACTTCAGACTCTGAAGTAAACAGCTGTTCTGAAGCTTTCCACTGAGAATACTACAGTATGCTGTCTTAAATACATTGTGATTATTTGGATGTTGTAGGAAAAAAGTAAATAGCTGTGTACAATATTTCTGAAACAATTTGTACCATTACATGAAGTCTTTATCTCATGTTACACTGATAGCCAAAAAGAAAACAAAAACATTTAAAACATTTCTTGTATGTTATTAATGATTTTTCTTTCCAGCCAGAAATCTGAATACAAAAGGGGAAAAAAAAACCAAAAAACTTTATTTTCTAATACTATCAGAGAACATTTAATCTGCTATTACCATTCCATGGCATGACTGGCAATATAGTTTACCTGTCTTTAACATATTTTCAATAGTTGAGTGCTTCTATTTGTCTAAAAAGCATCTATTTATTTCTTGATCACTTTGATCAGATACTGCTTTGAGTCTCAGTGGAAATGACGTCTGTGGCACTGACGTCCTGACACTTAAGTACTGAGGTCCTTTGTTCTTTACACAGAGGAATATCATCTCGAGAGTTTGAGAAGGGCATCAATAAGTTGTTCATTGTTTTTACACTTTGAGGAGGGGGGACTGTTTGAAATTCACCTTGAAACTAAATTCAAGTGCCAGTATCACGTGGATGTCCTCTCATTAACCAAGACATTAAAAGAGGTTAACCCATCAGTTATGCTGGAGGTCATGGGATGAAATATGGAATAAAAAGATCAGTATGCTTTTGGGGAAAAGAGGTCAGATGGCTAACACTGACTCCCTTCTGTATGAAAAGTGACATTTACTGCTCTTATTTATAATGAGACAAACTCAGCTCTACAGTGAGTTAGATGTGAGGCCTCTGAAGTCAGCAGCTAGCCTTGGTCTGAATTTGGTGCCATGTGTCCCTCAGTACAAAAGATTTTTTCGATGCTTGTGTCACACGAGTAGTTCTCATCAAAAATCACATTTACATGTACTAAACAAAAATGCCTGTCTTAGTCTTGGTCTAGGTTTAGAAAGCTACACTGTAGAAGACCTGCATTTAATCAGAATCTGATTAAAAAAAAAAAACCCAAACCAAAAAAAAACATGTCGGGTAAAAAGTACTCGGAGTTATCACCATGTTTTTAGACGTATAAATGGTGAGAATCCTTGTATTAAATGAGAGGAGTATGTAGTGCCGTCTAAAATCAGAAATTATTTTCTGCAATAGTTTTTCAACCTGTAGAATACCGAACCTCAATTAAAATTTGTTTGGGCCAGGGAATATTTTGCTGTGCAGTGGCATTATATTTCCTTTAAAAGCTATTCTCAGAAATTTAATTTAGTCAAAAAGCTGAGAACTCAAATTCCCATTGACCTGAAGTCACTGACTAGCAATTAGGAAAGCAGGGATATCTGACCCTATATACGTTTCTTTTGTGGATGTAAAGGACAATGATAGTAAAGAGTTTGTTGCTTGAATGCTGGTATTCGCTCCACCCCGTGCTCTCAGATGGGATAGAAGGAAGTTCCTAGGGATAGGAGAGAACTGGTCAGTTTGTTGTCCCTTGGTCATATACCTGCAGTTATTAAACATGTTAGACATAACTTAATACACTCAGAACACAGCGTAGAAGACAAATGTTTGCGTTACTAAAGCCCTGGAGAGCAAGGACATGTTATGCAGGATGTGCCTGGCAGAGGAGACGGGGGTATATGTCATATTTTTAAGTACTCTGCCTGCCCTGGTCATTTGCATTTTTGTTTTAACACTTGTAGTGTTTATTTAGAGTAAGATGTATGTGCATGGGGGAGCTATTTGTTTAAGTTTCAGTTGGATCTTTTCTGGGGACCCCACTATAAGAGAGAGTCTAAGTGGATCCTTTTCAAAGCTCTGGCTGGTTAAGATTCCCTCCCTTTAACTCCATCAGTGCCAGCCACTGCTGTTCACACTACGTTTTAAGAATTTAATATTTGTGAGACTGTCACTGCACATCAAATTCAATACTTGCCAGTGGATTCAAAGGTTCTTGAGCTGAGGAAAGGCTGACTACTGTATAAGCAGATACCACACAAACACAGATCTAAATTTAAGGGGAAAAAAAAGAGGAAAAAGGTCTGTCCAGTAGGAGGAAGTTTGTATATACACACACAATAAACACAGTCACAGTATACACACTTTCTGTACTGTTTTGTGCATTGCTTTTCCCTTCTCTTTGCTAATGAATGTAATGCTTCCAAAAGTATTTGATTAAAAATTAAAGGAAGGGAGTCCTCTGCCTCCCTGCCAAACCAGACAGATCACTGCAATGGCTGTCTCACTGGCTGTGAATATTTTGTCCTTGGTTACCATTAACATTGCTGGAGCTCTGTATGATTTGCTGATTCACTGGGTGACTGTTCCTCAGTTCCTCTGTTGGGATTTTTCTCTTACTGGTGACATAGTTGCATTTAGTCTTTGAAACACTAGGAAAAAGTCACGTTTTTCCTTCTACTGACTTAGAGTCTTCCCAGATGTACAAACTGTTGTGTTATGAAGAACTTCCTCAAGAGGAAGAAATAAACGTCATAGTTCCCTTAATGTAGCGCCTCTCCTGGCAAAGGACTGACTAAAAAAATTAGTTTTGATGTTATGCAAAATATATTAAAGGTCTGATGGAAATGAAAGCTTTTCTGTTTTCTTCACTGTACTCTGGGGCAAGTCCTAGCAGCATAAATCTCACCTTCAGCTTATCTTTCTAATCTGACTGATGTAAATTTTTTTTTTTGGTTTTGGCTCAGAGTTAAAAGCTGCTAAAGGACAACAGAATATTTTGGGTCAACTGGAAATTCTTGATTTCAAAGTACAGCTCCAGCTCATGAAAGAAACCTGTAAGTTTTTCTATACATTAAAATTTAAGCTCCTAGAAACGATTTCCATAAGACAGGGCTCACATGCTTTACCTTTGTCACTACTGCAAAATAGCAGAAGCACAAGATGCTCGTATCATTCATATAACCTACCAGATGTTTTTTACATGACAGTTGTCTGTCTTATGCTATGTTTGCTTTATTTTCCCTCTAACCTAAGGAACAAGCCATGGAGTCAGCTGACACCACTGCGTCCTTTTCAAGCCAAATCTAATATGTGCAGTCCCAGCAGCTATTTGTATATAACTTTGTTTATTTTGCTTTTAAAAGGTAACTACTTTGCTTTAATTTTTCAGTTTACTTGGTGCTTGCTTTTGACATTAAATTTGGTTATTTGGTTTTTAAGCTATAAAGCATTGGTAACTATTTTTGGCAAGCGTTCTCACCATGATATATGGTAAAGTCATATGGGGAACATGAATAGAAATCTTTATAAAGTAAAATATGCATTGAAGCAAAACTCCCAGGAACACACAGGCATGGATAAGTTTAATCCAGTGTGGCTTTACAGTACAGAGTTGATTATATGGCATGTGTATGTATAATTTGTATTTATTTTTAAAAGTATTATTTCTGAATATTCTAATATGCAGTGGTCAGGTACATATTTATTAATGTCACTCTATTAGCTAAGAGAAAAAGATTGTTGTTTGGTATGTCACATTTATATATCACATTTTACTGCGATTCAGAGCCTGAACCAGAGGTCTTTGAAGAAGAGATATTTCAATTAATTTAAATAGATTTTACACCTGGCTCAGCTTTTTATTTAGTTTTATACTAGCAACTATTTTAATAGAAAACTTTATACTTCAAGTAATTGTCAACTACATTTCCTTTCCTCTGAACACTGCTTTGCCTAGAAATATCTGTGATAAAAATACATTAGGACAGTTTGTGTGCAGAGCAGCAGTTTCTCCATTTTTGTTAACCCTCATTTTCATAGCTGAAAGAACTCTCTGAGCAAGTGTAATAATGTGTAACAGGGTGTAACACAGATCTTTACACACAGCCTCACTGAAAGATATAACCATGCAGAACCCTACTATGTTCAGTTTTGCTCAGGCTAGAGTAGCTTGTTCTGTGGTCGGGCTTTTCACAACACTCCTCACACCGCTGGATTGGGCTTTTAAACTCAGTAAGAAAACACTTAAATATATATATTAAAAATTACTTTTTCGTAGAATATATTTAGTACTTATAATATATAGGTTTCTATATCATATAAATAAGATTTATATATATATATATGTATGTATAAAGAAAACATTGTAAATCACTGTATTAGTCATATTCTGTACTCTGGTCCTCAGCTGTAACTTCTTGTTCACATACCTGGTTATGCAACTGCCTTCAAAGAAATGTTACATATTTTGTTTTAATTCCTCTATTGAGAGAGCATTCAAAATTATTAATTTATTTTTTTTTAATGTCCCTGGCTCCTCCAAAGCCCAGTAGAAGGAAAGGGAATGATCAGGATGCAAGTCTTAAGAAACACAGCTCCAAAAAAGGAAAAACACAGCTGCAGAAGATGGTCACATTTTTAATGTGTGGTGGGTAATGTTGAGTTATCAGAGGTTAGGGAAAGACTGCTTTTATGGCTCCAGTAAATGTAGTCTGTGATTACAAAGATCAGCTTTCCCTTTTCAGTTCACAAACAATGACTGGAAATTATTTGAAATACATGTTCTCCCTAAAAGCATTTCTAGTAATTTGCCAAAAAAGTCTCTATTAAGATTAAATAATTTCAGTTGGAGCAGAGATCTGATTTATTACAGTAACATTTTGTAATAGACCCCCCACTACAGGAGCTGATGGTTGTCTGTCTCTGCATTCTGCAAGATTACAGGAGGCCTGTGCTCCTGGTCTCAGATGTGGCTTCTCTTTGTACTTAATTAGCCACAAGGGAGATTCTCAAAGATGAAGAGTTCTGAAAATCCTTCCAGAGACAGATGATAAACAAGCCTTCTCCTGCCCCAGGTCATCTCCCCTAGGAAATTCAGCTTTGGTCTCCTGCCTCCTTCACGAGAAGCCTTTACTGTAGAGGTAGGCAAGATTTTAATGGGACAGTGTCCTCAATGGCAGGTGTATCCATGTACAGAGATCGTGCCCCATCAGTATGTCAGCGTGGCAGGGGAACAACCTGGAGAGAGCATTGCCTTCCATGGAGTCTGGAAGCCCTTCCACTTCGGTGAGGACTCCAATTAAATGGGTTGAATGCCCATTTGGTGCAAATGGGTTGGTGCCCCTGTTCCTGTCTGTCTGCCTCATTCATGCAAACTTGTAGTTTTATCTCAATTTCTGCCCTTGGGCAAAATAATGCAATTTTTTTTTCCTTGAGGAAATGGGGATCCTCCCTCAGAAAAGGGAGGTACAAATAAGAGGATGCAAGTAGTAATGTGTTTGTTCTGTGGTATCCCAGTGAACGATGTCTGCAGTCAGGTCAGTGTCCCAGGCAGAAGCTGCCTGTGCTGTGCAGCTGAGAGGGATGGCCAGTGGAGTTTACTTGCTTTATTGACCTGCTTGGACTAGGGCCCAGTGTGCACTCTTGTGTAAAGAACACCAGCACTTGAGCTTAATCCTCAGACAGCTTCAGTACCTCCTGTTCAGCTCAGGGCTGATAAACACCCTAAATCTCAGGATGGCCTTTCACTTTCTGACCGTTCCCTTTCTTTAGCTCAACACCGCTGACCTTTTGATATTTCAGCACGGCTCAGCTGTTGCTCAGGAGTCACTCTGCCTTTTTCTGACTCAACAATTACGGGGAGCCGGGGGAAGTTTATGTTGTTGTTGTTTTAAACGTTTACGTAATTTTATTTGACTGTTAAGTCTAGAAACTGCCACCGAAGAGGTGATGCCAGTGGCTGCGAAAGGCAC
Source organism: Lepidothrix coronata (assembly GCF_001604755.1). NCBI lineage: Eukaryota > Metazoa > Chordata > Aves > Passeriformes > Pipridae > Lepidothrix > Lepidothrix coronata. The sequence goes on from NW_016690329.1 coordinate 1,454,432, forward strand.
TACAGGTAATTAATTCGTTACGCTGTAATACGCGTAACGTAAGGGCACTTGCAGGAGCAGGAAGCGCTAACGAATGTCACTTGGCCGTCCGGGGCCCGCAGACGCTCCGCAGACACTGTTTTAGAACCCGACGCGTCCCTCCGCAGGCACAGACCCTCGACAAGGCAGCGGCTGAGTACGGGGCTCCCCCGGTCAGGCCGGGCCCGAGCCCCGCGGAGGCGGTGCCGGCGGGGGGCGGCTCCGCCCGTGGCTGCCGCCCGTCCCTCCCGCAGCGCCCCTGCGCGGCGGCGGCGGCGCGGCCGGGCCGGGGGGGCGGGAGGTGCGCGGAGCCGCCGCCCGCAGCAGCAGCCGCGGCGGCAGGAAGGGGCTGCGATGCTCCCGGCCGAGCGCCCCCCCGGAGCCGCCCCCGGGCGAGGTGAGTCAGCGCAGCCCCGCGGTGCCCCCGCGGGGGCCGGGCCGGCAGCCAGGGCCGCCCGCCGGGGCGCCGCCGCCTCCCCTGCCCGCGCTCCGCGGGCACCCACCGGCGGGCCCCGGCCCCGGCCGTGGCGCACCGAGCCGGGGGGAGCCGGGCGGCCGCCGGGCCGGGGAGACTGTGCTCCCCCGGGCTCTGCGCCGGTACCGGCGGGCCTCGTCCCCGCGGCCGCCTGGGATGCTGCCGGTGGGCCCGCGCCGCAGCCTCTCCCGGCGCTCCCTCCCGGAGGCGGTTCCTGCCGCGCCGAGGCCGGGGCCGGTCAGCTGCGCCTCAGCGGAGCCGGGCGGCCGTGCCAGCCCCGCGGCCCTGCGCGGGGAGCGGAGCTCGGCGGGCCCCGGCCCCCGCCTCCAGGAGCTGGGCGTCAGCCCCCGCCCAGAGCCCCCGGCGCTCCCCGCGGCAGGGTCCTGGTCCCCGGGGGTGGCCGCTGGTCGGGCCGTGTCCCGCGGGAGCTCCTGCACAGGCATCCCGCACTTCTCCCCGCCGCCAGCATCCAGGCGTGGCGTTACGTGTGCCTGTCACTCGGATCCAGAGCACTTATGTCCTTAAAAGACCAGCGGCTTCAGTAAGCGGGTTGTCAGTTGTTCCTCTGTTTATTGAGACAAGCGTAGGAATAGATGCTTGTTTAGGAAAACAGTGCTGAAGGTGCCATAGCTGCTACGGATGCCTGCTATGTTCAAGTTTGACAGAGTTTAAAACCCACGTCTGCTCAGCAGCTCTGAAGTTTTAACAGCAGGCTTTTTTTAAATGTTGTGTTAATGAAAAGGGCAGTGTTGAGGAGTGATGAACTTGGAGTTTAGGGGAGCGGATAGTGGCTGTGCGAACATTACACTGAAGTGTTTCGGTAAAAATTCACCCCAGACATTATTACATTATTAAGATACATTGGCTCTTGTCCATTGTAGTTAGTAATGTCCAAGGAAAGAGACTGTAAAATGCTGCTTTTCTAGCTTGACTATTTTTATTGTGTGTTTTTTTCCCTGGATAGAAATAGTAGACAAAGGCGACGTTTACTTTATTGTTTGCTTTCTCTGAAGACCCACTGGGGAACAGGGGAAAATAAACCAATTCTCTCTTCAAGCATAGTGTTTGTGATAGCAGTCATAAACCCAGGGAAAATCCTGAGAAGACTTAAAAAAAATTTCAAACAGGTGAAATGAGAGCAAAAGCCGACGATGTGAGGAACCTGTGGTTGATCACTAATGTGGCTGGTGCTAGGGCAGAACTTAAACACCACCTAAAATTCATCTTAATTTTAAGCTAGAGCACAACGGGCCTGAGTTTATATGACAGAGTGGGAAAGGGAACCGGTGACAGCCGGTGGTGGTTGGTCCCTGAGGCTGGGAATTGACAGGAAGGCCTCTCTGTTTTGCAACAGCCCGCTGCTCCTGCCAGGCTTGGTGGGGCAGCTGGGTGCCTGTGCCCCTCCCCAGTGCTGGCAGCAGTGTGCTCCTGGAGTCCTGCAGCTCTGAGCACTTGCCTGGTCTGCAGTTGAAGACACACTTGTTATTTACCATCGTTAATCAGGTGTAAACCTTGGCGGTGTGGGTACGTAGTTGGCAAAGTGAAAACTGGTTAAAAGAACTGGAGGCTAGTGCTGACTAAAAATAAACTGTTTAGCACGTAGAGTCTACCAGGACATCTTAATGTGCATGTAGTAAATGGAGAACAAGGTTGGAAAACAGGAGTCCTAACATGTGGGTTTAATGATTTTTCTTTAACGTGAGGCTCTGATAGTGTTCTTTTCTTTAATCTTAATACTAGCACTGTGTTGCAGCAACTTGGCAACTTCAGACCTATCATAAAGTGCATTAAACCTATTATAAACCTGATCTTGACATACTTCAGGCATACTGTTGTCTCTCAGTGTAATTGAGTAAATGTGTCAGTGTGTAGGGTTTTTATATGCATATTGAAGAAGTGGAAAAACTTATAGACCAACACATTAAGTAAATGCATATCAGCAGCACAAAATAAAGCAATTTCAGGAGTTAAGTGCTTTAGAAGAAGGTGGTTTCACTTCATGGAAACCCTTATTATGGTGGTTAACGTTACAACACTTGTGTCTTGCCTCAAACTTGAAACAAATACATTTCCCAGCATTTAAGTTAATTCGCTATGTGTGAGTTTTTCCTTATTTTATAAATTCAGAGCCAGGTGTCCATGTGGTGGCCTCTCAGGAGGAACTGTTTACCTTTAGGTAACAGGGGATGATGTGGGGCAGGTGGGTAAGCCCGTGGGAGTTGGTCTGTATGGCTTGGCAGAGAACAGCCCCTCCAAGGGCTCTGCCTGCAGGTTGGCTTCCCTAGGAGAGGTTTGGGAACGTGATGCAAGAATAAATGAAGTCTGTGCACTCCACTGACGTGATGTAAGTTGTTTGCATAACATTCTCCTTTTTGGAATGGACGCAGGCGACAGCACCAGGCTGCTCCTTAGGGATGAAACTTGCTTGAAAATGGAAAACATGGTCTATTATTCATGTCTGTTGCAGCGGTGCTGTGTAGGCCTGCTGGATGCAGGGCTTGGTTCTGGAGTTGCTGCACGGATACTGTGGCACAAAGACTTTGATCCAAAGGTTTTGTAGCTTAGATCAATGAGACAAGTGGGGCTGAAGAGGAGGTGGTGTGCTTGGGCAATATGATGGATGCACTTGTGGTAGTTTCATCAGCTGGGGGGTGAGCGAGGTGAGCTTTCTTTGAAAGATGGATGGTTTTTAAGTCTACTTCACTAGCACAGACCTGTTCTGAATCAAACAGTAATTAGTGACTGGGGGAAAAAAAGGGGGTTTTGAAGAAACATGTTTTCTATTAGCAGATTTAAAGATGTTGGTATGAGAACTCCACGTGGAATTTAATGTGTTTGCTACAAAGTCAGTTTTCTAGTCAGTGGAATTCTGGAAGGAGTGAAAAAAGATGTGTTGCCATCCTGGCTGGCTTTGATTTATCCACACAAGGCAAACAGCAAGCTAGTCTGCTCTGTTCTTACAGCTACATGTTGTTTGAGAGATTAATTGATGATTCCTGTTTCAAAATTCTACTCTTGGAGTATGTTTTCCGAGACTGTATAAATATAAATTTTCTACTGTGAGTCATTTTCCTACGTATTTACTGGGTTAAGCCTCTAGATCATTTGCACTGTCTTCTGATGAGCTGTCATGGGGGTTTGTTTGTTCGGTTTTTAACATTCATATACATCCAAACCTGGATTTTGATGCTCTGCTTTATGAGTCATTATTATACTTTAATTCTGAAAGCCTAGTGAATGTAATATTTACGCTGAATTAAACTTCATTTTAAAACAACAGTACTTTTCACCTCAAATCTAACTTTTTGTTGGTTGGCAAGTGAAGTTTCAATGCCTGATGCTGTAAGTGCTGTGGTATTTTCCTTGAGAGGTTTAGGGATTTGCTACCCCAGTCTGATCTGTTGATTGGCTTTTTTTTTAATTTTTTTCCCTGAGATACAGTGTAAAGCAGGTGTTTGGTTGGTTTTTTTCCCAAGGTTTTGAGAAGTGACTCTGAGGAGAGAGCTGAGTTTTTAGTATACTGTTATTTTTATTTTCCTTATTATAATTTTTCTCTGTTTTATTAGAAACTTCTTGTAATGTCAGGTTGTCTTGAATAGATTAGCTTTTTATCCTTTCTGATCTTGAAATCCTCCTAATTATTGGGAGAGCCAGAGTAAATGAGGATCGATTTAAGAAATAAAAAAGGCAAGAATGCCAAGATGATACTTAACTAAATGCAGAATACCCATATTTGCCTCTTTTTAACTACCTGCCAAAGAGCCTCCTTGCAGTCATTAAAATGACCCCTGCATTGTCATCACTGAATTCCTTGGGACAAATTGTTTTTCCTCCATTCCTCAGATAGTTGTTCAAAGGTACAAATCTGCAGGGAAGTTGCTGTAGCCGTTTGCAGAAGATGACTGGATAAAAAACATGTCATAGATCTAAGGGTTTGAAAGCGGATTTTGACTTGCTGGAGGAGTAGATACAAAATCAGGTGGCAGGAATCTGTATCAGGAAACTTAGAAAAAAAATCATAGGCTCTACTTAAGTAAAAAAACCACCTTATCTGTCCAAATCTCGAAGGGAGAATAGCCTTGTGGTTAACAAGTGTGTTCTTTATATCTGAAGAGAAGCACATGCAGTTGTGCATAAAGAGGCTCAGAGCACATGTGATCCCACAGAATAATTCCCAGTCTGAGGGAGCCGGGTGGGCCACGAGCTTCCCGTGCAGCTGTGAGGGACGTGCGGTCCCAGGCCGGTACGACGGGGTCATGGGCTGGGGGGGAATGGGCACTTCAGGTTTCAATGAGCTCTTTTACAATTGTAGCCGTGTTAGGGGTGATGGGATGGCCAGGAAACAAGGCTCGGTTCCCTGTTCCAAGTTGTGTAGTGGTTTGGAAATGTAAACCTGTGTCAAGATAAAAGCTTGTTTGTCTGCCACAGGACCAAAGTGCTCTCTTGTGATGTACATCTGATGTGCTGTGCGCCTGCTATGCCTCTTCCCTTTCCCTTTGCTGGGCTTTCTCAGGATCCTTGCAGAAGTTCCTTCCAATTTGCATGTTAGGGCTTTGCTGTGTGTTTGTCCACTTATCTAAGTTTGAGGAAAACAGCCTTCAAACTGTTACTCTTGTTTTTTAGAGTGATGGTATCACTCAGAAACCTCTTTGGTCTCACTTGTCATGGCTGAACTGATGACATTCAACAGGCCTTTACCAAAGCTTTGTGTTCTCTTCAGCCTCAAGTGAGTTAAAATTTATATTCACTCTCAAATCCATTCTGTGTACTCTCTGAACCTTCCTTCCTCGCTCCTGTTCTCTGTCGTTCATTTTAAACTTGCCAGTAGTGCTTGTCTTTTGCCCTCCTACCATCTCGTGGGTCAGAAAAAAATTTTGCAAAATGAAGATACAGTATTTGAAGGCTGTGGTTAAAATAACCAGCAGATAAATAGACTTTTCTTACTCAGAAGTACGTTGGTTTTTATCTGTTTGGTTTGCTGCACATTCAGTCCCTGACTGGCACGGGGGTTTTGTCAGTAGAAGGAAAGCCCTGTAGATACAGGGGTTTTTTGGTAGATTTTTCAGTAACAATACCCCTTTGTTCATTTTGTCATTTTCAGGCATTTATTTTTAGAGCTTAAAAAATTGCTCAATATCAGTTTCAAAAACCTGACTCCTAAACAAACTAGTGATCAAAACAATAAAGAATGCCATATGGCTCCTACTAGTCTTGATGCTGTTATATTTCTGAAGAGTATATTCTGTGTTATTAATAATATTCAATGAAACACTCTCAGTGTGGGAAAATATTTACTGAAATTGTCATGAAATATACTTTTCATAGCATTCTAACCCAAGATGTTCTAGTCAGAATACCAGGAGTGTATCTTTTGGATTAATCCTTGCACACAATATGCTAGAAGAAGATGGATGCTGAGGCTGATATAAATTATTGAGGGGGGAAGAATATGCAGCAACCAAAGTGTTTAAAGATTAACAGTATAATAATTTGTAATATACCCACTATTCACACGGCATGCGAAATTTAAGTTCCACTTCAGTAGAAAAGGGAAACTAAATTAAAAAAGATTGAATGCTAATTGATCTGAAAGCCTTTGATATAACTTATATGAAACCACATGGGTCAGAGCTCATATATAGGAATAAGGAATATGGCTGCGTTGTTTAAATCAGGATAATTTCAAGTCATGTGCTTGCGAAGAATATGTCCTAAATTGTTTGTCCTAAAATATCCACATGGTTAAAATGTGAGTTCTGTCTTGTCATGATAGGAGAGGGAACAGGGAGGAAATCTATTCTTCAAAATTAAATGCTGTCAAGCTCTGATGTAGCTAGTAAGCAAGTTGCTGTAAACAGATGAGTATATACTAAAAGCTCAGTTACATCCCCTTGACAGAAGTGGGGCCCTGCACAAGTTCTGGAGTCTTTGTTGTCAAAGCAAGGCAAGGCATGAAGAGAATAAGAGCACTGATCTAATTTTCTCATTAGAAGGGCTTGTCTTCTGGATATAGAAATGAGCAAATAACCCAGAGTCCTTCCAGCAGTCAGGTGGATGTGGCTGGCTGAACTAAAAATTGCAGGAACTCACTAGACAACTGCTGGTTTTTGGTTCATGTGGCTTTTGATGGTAGCAGGTAAGAGCAAGAAACTGTGCTTTCACATTTGATTGTTCTAACAACTTAATTAGGACTGTCTAATCTTTTGACACTTCAAATGCCTTTTTTTATTTTTAAATCTGACTGAAGAAACTGGATTAAAAAACAAGGCTGTATGTATGTGCTGGCATTGTTTTTAATAACTTCTGACCTTGAGTACATGAATATTTAAGGTTCCAAGATTTTTGTGCGGCCTTTTCTCCGTAAGTGAAACCAGAGATCCTCATAGATAGTATCCCATAGAAATGACATTTAAAAGCAAAAAACATACACAAAGCTTAACAGTGTTTGGGAGTTTAATGATGGTATTTTTAGACTTGTCTATCACTGAACTGTGCAAGGTTTAGGTTATTTTAATGAACTTTTGTTTTTAGAAATACCCTTGGCTTGTTTTGTCAGCCATTATTTGTTTTTTGAATCAATAAGAAACAATTAATTTAACATACTAGTGAATGTTAGTCTCTTTTCTGTTATTAGCCTTGTACCAGTTTTCAAATGCATTGTCAGTATTTAAATAATGATGAATTAATTAATTTAAAGGCACTGAATATATCAATGCATGACTAATTTTAAGGGGATGATACTGTGCTTCCAGTTGAGTTTTGAATGACTGTGATTTCATTGTGCTCTTCTTCTTGGAATAAAGTGCAGACCTGCAAAAAATACTTATCATAGAATTATACAGTATCCTGAGTTGGAAAGGGCTCACAAGGATCATCCTGTCCAACTTCAAATTCTTAGAGAAGGTCCAGGTCATAAACTGAGTGCTCTTAGAGAAATTTCAAGTTCTTCTGAAATAAAATGCTGTTTTCAAATACTGGTCTTTCAAAAGGTTCCTGTGTGATAATAACACCAGTCAAATGAGCTAAGCTTCCTATATTAGATTTACAGGTACTAATAGAGCAAAAGTAGTTTTCAAATAATGATTTTGAGCTGATACTCTGCTGACGGAGCTGGTTTTTATTCCTTGAAAGGGAAGCTTTTCTTAGCTAGCCTAGCTTATTGGAATGAGTTGTTGTTTTTAACTGTGAAAGCTGGTTGGTCAGCTCAAAGTCTTAAGGACTGGTGAATTTATTTTTTAGCATTGCTTGTCAGTTTTGTACCCTTTTACTTCTGCAAAGGATAAGCGTGGGCAGCTGCAGTGCAGTTATCTTCCAATCCATCCTTCTTCAATTTCAGAATTTGACTTGAAGATACCATGGTAGGGCCTGTCTCTGTGTTTCTTTGCTCCCAGCTCTTTGATGTCTTTGAGGTTGTTATCCTAATTTCAATCTCAAAGCCCCATCCTAATTCCCACCTCTCTTGCTATGCAGCCTAGAAGCTCAAGCCTCCCACCGATTTCTGCTGTGGTTGGTTGTGGAGTGCTTAAAAAATCATTTTTTGAGAGGAGACTGATGAACCTTTTGAAGGCCATCATGAGGCTCTGTATAATAATTTGTTTTGATGATTAAAAATACCCGTATATATATATGTGACCGCATTATTTAATTACGAAACCATGGCTATTGTTTGGTATAGTGGGGAATACTGAAAATAAAGCAGTTAGCCTTGGGGGAGAAAAGACAACTTGAAAGAAGAGACTTGCAAAGGCTAGCACTTAATTGCCACAGTTACTCTGAATATATAAATTATTCTCTGTCCTAAACATGAAAGATGTTTTATTGCGCAATATTAAAGCTGCTGTTGGGAGAACTTCACAGAATTGGTCATAAAACATGCTACCATGTACCACTAGTCCAGACAAATGGCCTTCCCCACCCTGATACTGCATTTATTGCTCAGGAATGTCACTGATAAAAAAGAAGCTGTCTTTGTTCTTGATGGCTGTTCCTGTGTGGTACCTTAACCATGTTATGTTTCATTTGTTCGCAGGGTAGCCCTCATTCCTTGAGAGTCCACCAGGTACTGGATGCTGTGGTGAACCATGGCAGCTGATGATAAGGTTGCCATTCTAACCGATGATGAAGAAGAACAGAAGAGAAAGTATGTGCTTGCTGATCCTTTTAATGGCATTTCCAAGGATCAAGACTTGCCACCCAATAATGAATCCCCTTCGACAGAGACAACCACTGTCCCAGACGAAGAGCTGGATTGGTTAGAAAAGCACTGTGTCAAAATAAACAACGATCTCCTGATCTCAAAGGTCTTTTATTTTTTCTTCTATTCTGCATATGGCTCTCTCTACCCCTTGCTGCCCGTGTATTACAAGCAGCTGGGTATGTCACCCAGCCAGAGTGGGCTTCTGGTGGGCATCAGGTACTTTATTGAGTTCTGCAGTGCTCCCTTCTGGGGAGTGGTGGCAGATCGCTTCAAGAAAGGCAAGATCGTCCTCTTGTTCTCGCTTTTGTGCTGGGTTTTATTTAACCTGGGGATTGGGTTTGTGAGACCAGCCACCTTAAGGTGCGTACCAAAGGGCCTTCCCCCAGCACACCCCACCAACGCAAGCAGCCTTTTGACAACAGTTTCCCAAAACACCTCGATGTCCTCTCTGCTAACAACAGTGAGCGGTGCATCCCCAAATGTTCGCGGGAAGAGAGACCTGCTCACTTCCAGTCCAGTCACTTTGGAAACAACAGGGACAGCTAATCCTGAAATAACATTCCTGTCACCTACACAGAGCGGCGATGTGGATTTTATCTTGGAAAACAGTACCCATTTGATTTTGAAAAACACCACCACTAGCCCAGCCTCACCAGGGAACGCAACTCCGAGTACCACCCCAGCTGCCATCACCACAAAGCCAGCGCCTTCTGACCAAGCTGTGCTCGTTTATGATCAACAAGAAGTAGAGGCCATCTTCCTACTCATTCTGCTGGTTGTCATAATAGGAGAATTTTTCAGTGCTTCCTCTGTTACTATTGTGGACACCATAACTCTGCAGTACCTTGGCAAACACAGGGACCGGTATGGATTGCAGCGTATGTGGGGGTCTCTGGGCTGGGGGCTGGCCATGCTCTCCGTGGGAATTGGCATTGACTATACCCATACAGAAGTTAGCATTGAAGGTCAAGGATGTAAAGCTCCTGAGTACAAGAACTACAGGATTGTCTTCATTGTTTTTGGTGTCCTGATGACGATGGCGTTAATTGTGGCCACCCAGTTCCGGTTTCATTACGCGCACTTCAAGCAAGATGAAAATAAGAGAAAAGAGGTAGAAATCTCACAGGTAGACAGAAATGCCTCCAACGAATCCTCGGATAACACTCCTACCAGTATGAGCCAGTCGCAGTCTTTCAGTTTTTGGGACCTAATAAAACTGCTGTGTAGTATCCAGTACGGCTCCGTGCTCTTCGTGGCGTGGTTCATGGGGTTTGGATATGGCTTTGTGTTCACCTTTCTGTACTGGCACTTGGAAGACCTGAATGGCACCACCACTCTCTTTGGAGTTTGTTCTGTGCTCAGTCACGTGTCTGAGCTCACTGCCTACTTCTTCAGCCACAAACTCATTGAACTGGTTGGTCACATCAGGTAAGGTGGTAGCAGTCATTAAAGAGCTGTACAAAAAATGGTGATTCTCAGGCTCACCCTTGTGCTACAAAGTGAAATTCAAGCTAATCCTTTTTTTTCTCCTTAATTCCAAATCCTGTTTGGTTACGTGGCTCATGTGATGGAGTCTGTTATTTTAGGAGTTGAAAATGCTCTGACATGCTTCCTTTCTGTTTGAATTGCGTGTTAGTATGTGCTTTATGCCTGGCATCGTAACCTCTTGCAGATGGTTCCAGGAGACATCCTAGTTCCCTGATGCAGTGCTGTGTTAGAGGTCTTTACACATTGCCACCCACTTAAGGGTTGTCTGTTTTGACATATAAATACCATTAATTTTTCATTTTTTTTCCCGTGAGTAGCAGCATGCTGGACACCTCCTTCTTTAGCCTGCTTCCCCTTGCAGGGCAGTTCTTTGCCCCCACAGGAGCCTGGAAAGGTGTCAGTTGCAGGCTGAGAGGGGAGAAGGATGAGGTGAGGAAATGAGGTGAGCACCTCCTGTGCACGTGGCCTGGTAATCAGACTCAGGGTGTTGGCAGAATGAGGTTGCAGCCTGGCAGTGTCACTTACCAGTTCAGGGCTTGCTCTCGTCCTTTAGTTGCAGCTACTGAAGCGAGATGGCTGCAGGGCTCCTCCTGTAGTTTTTGCCTTGTGTGAGAGAAACTGACTGCTTCCAGAATGTTGTGAACCTTGTTTTCCACTAAATTCACAATTGACTTAATTTCCACATGTTCTAAATCTCTTCACGACTCTTTAAAAAAGCTCAGGGGAGGAAAGCTGGGGGGGAACTAAGTTAATGAAGTCATAAAGATGGGGGTTTTTATATTTACTGGGGTGCAACTGAGCACAGACTTCTGTGTGTTGTTAGCATCATATGCTTTCCAAATGCCCAGTTTATAATTATACGCTTATTGAATTGTAAGTATTTTTAAACTGTTTGCGCTCTCCTTTTTGTGCATTTTGTTGTGTGGTTTTTCTCTTTGTTTTGCCTTTATTGAGATGAATTTTTTTACTCATTTGACCTCTACTAAAAGTGTTTGAGATGCTTAGCACAGTAATTTGAGAGATTGCTTAAACAATGTGGGTTTTTTTCTTACTTTAAACTGAGGAGGAACTCTACTTTGAGTCAGTCTTCTAATCTCTGGATTTGACAGTGATTAGTAACAGAGAATGACATCTTGCATGCAAAGACTGGAGGAAGGACGTGATGATGGAGAAGTGGTGAGAAGAGATCACAGTCTTGATAGCTAAAGATAGCTTGGGTATGCTCTTTCAATGTATATTGTTATAGTACAAAGTTCAGGCTTAGACTTCAACTAAAGAAAGAACAAAAACCAAAGTGATATGGTTGTAAATAAGATGAAATGGAAGGGGTAGGAGTGTTGGCCAGTGAAAGGAAGGATGAGATATGGGATTAACTCTCCCTTTTTCTTTTTTTTTTTCTCGCACTGTTAAGCCTATGAAGTCAAGACTGGATCGAGATTAAATTGTTCTGGTTCCTATTTGCCATGAAGCAGCATTCTTTATACCTACACCTGGGAAATGCACATTAGTCATATTTTTATGTTATCCAATGCTTACTTGTATTTAGTCATCACAGTTTGAGATCTCTCCTCCTGGTTGTTTCTGTTCTTGTACTTTCTGAACCTCATGGAATGCATGGTGTGTTGAGAGGAGGCATATTCTTTGACAGTTCTGTACATGTCTTGACTGCTGCCTTGTAGTACAGGTATTCATCTTCCCATTAATAAGGGCCAATAGCCTCCAACTATGTATCCTTCTTGGAACAGTCTTAGCTGAAGCATTTGGGATTGGTATTTTGTTGTTTGGGTGGTTTTTTTTGTTCAATAGCTCAAAATTCCTTTCTTCTGGGTTGTTAGGCTGGATGTAGACAGTCTTTCTGCAGTATTTACTTGAACGTTTATCATTCAGTCTTTCTTTCTCGTCCAAATTGTTTGAAGTCAGGCATGAGTGTTAGAATTGCATGCAGTGTCACAGTAGCAGAAGAAAGCTGTTGACTGTCCTTTATAGAACTAAAGAAAATAGTCTTTACACCTTATCAGACAGAAACTCAGTTTCCCTTTTTGAGCCTTGTGAAGCTTTCTGTTTCTACCATTGTATGTGTTGGCACATAAGACCCTTAAAACAGTCTGAAACCTATTCTGTTTTACAGGTTTTTTTAAACTAACACATTATTGTCCAAGCATTTTAAGCATGACCATATTAAATATGTGTTTATTAAAATGCCCAGTTTCTGACTTCACTAGCTCTGCTGTTCATACACTTGTTAACTGCATGTGTGCATATTTTGTACATGCTTCTAGTGCTTCTTTGAGAGGATATTAGGAATAAATTCTTTACTGTGAGGGTGGTGAGGCTGGAACAGGTTGCCAGACAAGCCCTGGATGCCCCATCCCTGGAAGTGTTCAAGGCCAGGTTGGATGGAGCTCTGAGCAACCTGGTCTAGTGAAACATGTCTCTGCCTGTGGCAGGAGAGTTGGAGCTGGGTGATCTTTAAGGTCCCTTCCAACCCAAATCATTCTATGATGTTATGATACCAGGACAGAAAAGTGTACAAACCCGGCTATCAAATATTTAGTCCCCATTGTTGAATTCACCATGTAGAAACACTCAGAACTGCCAGTGACTTTAGGAAGATGATGTTAAGCTCTGAAAATAACCTCCTACTTGAGGTTAAGCTTGAATGTGTTTGTCTGACCGCAATTCCAGCATGTGTTTTTATGGGAAGTAGAGACTGGTAGTCATGGCTGTAAACAGCTTAGTCTCCTTAACTTAAATATAGATTCAGTGCTTTAAATGTTTAACGTGGGAATTGAATATGGTGTCCCTATGGATACTGCATTTAGGGTTCATAAGGACAATCTCTTTACATTTTCCATGTAGGTCTGATAAAGAGTCTAAATGATTATTATAAATACATTTTTGAAAGGACTCTCTAAATGCACAAAAATTTTTGTGACGTACCCCTCCAAAACCATAATTATAGAAATTTTCATAAACTGTAATTTACCTGAAACTCTGTGCATATTCTGACAAATTAAGAGGCAGAAGTTGACTAAATTGCCACTCTTGAACTTTGAATGCAAATCTTTCTGCAGATGTAACATGTCAGAAAAGCACAGGTAGGTGAGTGTGTTAGTAGTGATGGAGAAACTGAAGCAGAAGACCACTTCTCTGGTCTAGCTGTGATAGGGAACAGCTCAGATGGGAAGAAAGTTCGTGGTGAAAAGACAAAGTTTTTGCTAGATAAAAGTGAAATTAAGCTGTTGAGAATAGGTCCTAAACAGAGCACTGGGCACATCTGTGCTGCTGATGAGGAAAAACAAGTGTTATGAGTACAAGTATTTGTATCCCCAAGAATGTGCATCACTCTGGGCCTTTCTAGTAGGGGAATGAAGACAGGACCCTGCAGACCTTACATGTTTGGTTACTTTTGTGGCCAGTGTGTCCTGATACACTTCAGAAATGTGGTTGTACATAAGAAGTACATTAAGTTGTGGCTACGAAAGGAACCAAGTTATTTGTTTGGAACAGAAGGCATTAATTAAAAGATGAGATGAAATTTATGATGCATGGCACAAAGAACAAGTTTGTTCTCTTTAGTGAATAATAGCAAACCTTTTCATGGCTTCCCATGTTTTTTCTTCCATGAATGCTTGGGCTTGTGTTGCCTAAAGGCAGCTTAAACCAGCTATTCGTGGACCTCACATGTAACTGGAAGCAGCAGAGCTTGGTTTGATGTGTGACTGGGTGGGGACAACTTCCTGCAAACTTACCCCACTTGTAGAAAGTAAATTCATGTTGTTGTGAAATGCATGGACCTGTCTCTAGAATTTTGAATGTTTTTGATATCACTGACATGATGAGAACTGTGGTACTGGTTTTTTTGCTGTCAACATGTGTATTTGTGTTAACAAGATGCTGCATTTTTGTGATTGTGTTTCACTCTAGATTTTCAGTGGCTCTGCACCATTGAATTAAATCTGTCTGCCTTTCTAGAATAAATAACTAAAAAAGCAGCAGAAAGAATAATGAGCCCTTTCCCAGTGTCTGTGCTTCACCTTGATTATCAATTGGATTTATTTCACTTATGCTGAACCACGGGTCAACCAAGAAGCCATGTTTGGACAATAAATTATCCTTGTCCCTGAAAAAAATCTTTAAAGATTGCAATAGCATCTTTTCTCAGGCTGTAAACATGTTTTGAATTAAGTCTTTGTTTCCTAAGATCCATCTAAAAATAAGAGAAAGATAGCTGGATGAATGAGCACCCTGGAGGGAAGCTATGCTAAATGGGCAAACTGGAAGGGAAAAGTCATCAGGTTAAATGTACAGTGGGAAATGCACTGCACAAATAGTTTTTGTGTTTCATTGTTAAAAAACTGTTGTAAGAGCTTTTTTTTTCCTCCAAATTCTGAGATGCAGCATCTGCTGCTTTTCAACAGGATGGTTAAGTTTTATCCTGAGGCATGTTGTTATAAACCATATTGCTTCTGTGGGATGTGTTTTAGAGTAGTTCTGAGCAGTTCTCAGATACTGGGACTATAAACTTATATTAATTGGGGTAAAATTAATTCCTTTAATACAAACCTGCTCCAGGCTTACACTGAAATGGCAGAATGAATCTCTGGATGATTAGAAAATAAGATTGTTTGGAAACGAATGCACTTAAAAATAGTCCCTCTGAAATACAATCCTGTGCAGAGCCTGGCATGGAACTACAGAGCTTAGTTAAAAGCTCAGTGGATCTGCTGTCTCTTTGATTTTATTTTTTTTTTCCTATTAGGATTTTGAATATGTGTTTGGAGCGGGCAAGAGGAGAGTTTATGTTTGGGTGTAGGGCATAAGGATATATTTTGTGTTGTGCAGTTTGCCAGTCTGAAGCATTTGCTCACATGCAAATAACTTCTGAACCAGTAAGCTATATTATAACGTGCCAGAAAGGGAAAGTGCAAACTGTCCTGACTTCTCTTTTCCTTACTTCCTTTAGAGTGCTTTACATTGGCCTTGCCTGTAATACAGCACGATATATCTACATCTCCTATCTGGAAAATGCCTGGACTGTTCTTCCGATGGAAGTACTTCAAGGTAAGACAGCTCAGTGATGACCTCCCAATATAATGTGAGGTGCTTCCATTTATCTTGTTTTCAAGTGAACTATACTTAAGTAAAAAATTCAGTATTTCTCTATTTTTTTGGCCACAAATGTCCCAGAAGACACATGTTCATAAAGCACATAAACCATTACTGTTTATCTTGGGAAATATTTGACGTCAAAAGGGAGGGTGTGCATTTGATTGTGCACAGTTCTCTGTTTATTCAAACAGAACTGTGTGAGACCAACACACCCTTAAACTAAACAAAGGGACTGCAAATCCTGTTTGGTGATAAATTTGAACTTCATTAAACATGAAAGGTTGTGGTTCTTGAAAGGATGCCGTTAAAAAAACCCAAACGTAGTCTGAGTCGTTGTCTCTCTTGAAATATTTTGTAGGTTTTCAGTGGTATTGTTCAGTCAATACTTGTGAATTATAGTTCTTTTTCTTTTAATAGCTAGAGAGGAATTTCTTTCAATAGCTTTCTTTGTGCTAATAGAGCTTCTCTAAGATAGTTGCCCTTTCACTGTCTTATTTAGAAGGACAGAGGTGTGGTCTGTGAAAAGTAATTTGAGCCCTGTTGTCAAGTCCTGTTGTAGAAGAAGTCTGCAAGACCTTCATTGCAGTGTTAAAGAATAAATTATTCCAACTTAGATTTTATGACCTTTTTTTTTTTGTCTTTGGGGTGGGTACCACTTCTGAAAACCGTGGAAAATCGTAACTATTTTACTTTCTGTTTCTTCAGTATTTGAAGAATACCATTTTTTTACCGTCTTTTTTAAGCCAGTATTTTGGATTTGTACAGTAATATTTAGAAACTTTTCCACAGATTATGCTTAGAAGTTTTATTCTTCTATCTGCAGCACAAGTTTAAATATTTCTATATTTACAGAAGTCTTTGTAAGCTAGATTTTAACCTGAGTTATAAAATGCCATTAGAGAGTGATATGTAGGTCTCTATGTACACATAGAAATAGATGTGTTTGTGTCCTGACTCCTTACCCTCCCGGTTAATAAAACAGTTTATCATATTAAAACTGCCACAACATCAAGCTTCTGAATTTTTTTATTAAAATACTCTTGAACCACAACTATTGAATTGATACTTCAGTGTTCCTACCAAGCGTTAAAATAGGAAAATGTTACAAAGAACCTGAAGAGTGAATGTGTGTTATACTCTTGCCTGCTTAAACATTGAGGGAAAACAAATGATGAATACAAAGTTTTGGATGTTGCCTTCTAGGTAGTCTTGTTTTAAAGATAGCCCAACTCAAAATATAGGGGAAAAAAATTGTGGTTTCAACAATACAGGCATATGCTTGTGCCTGGAAGCATCCTTTAAGTCATGACTGGGAAAGAAGTTTCTTTTACTTTGAATGTGGTTTTTATTCTGCTGAAATTTCAGTATGAATTGCACAATATGTAGGTTTGCCTTTACAGCAAGGCTGTGAGGGAGCTGTTTTGGTGGGGGTTTTGTGTGGCACAATCTTGAGTAATTGAAATTCGAAGGAAAAAACTAAGGACCTTCCAAATAATCCTTTCTCATAAATGTATCTGCCAGACTTTATCATATTTAGCCATTGCTGAGTCATGTACTCCTTGGTTAATCTGGCTATTTGCAGTTATTGACAGTCAGCAAATGAGAAAGTTCAAACCAAACCCACACGCACACAGACAGCTTCCCCCCTCCAGCCCCCAGGTCTCTGTGTTCTGTGTGCACTTTCAGCCTGCAACAAACATCACTTGTTAGTGTCCATGAAGTCCACAGGTGCTCTGTAATGTGTCTGACCACTGCCACTGCATTTGTTAGATTCCAGTCATCTCATTCAGTGTTGGCAAATGGGAGATCAAGGTTATCTTTTTAGAAGTACTGTTGACTTCCCTCCCCTTTTATTCATTTCCCTTCCTGCTCTTTCCAGTTTTCATCTGTTATTGATGCATTATTTCTTTTGCAGCAGTTCCAAATCCTGTTTCTTTGGGCTCTGCTCTTCTCTCTTACATAACCACTGAATATGTTGTCAGTGATAAGAAGCGACACCTTAATGAAATTTGGTGAGGTGGAAGCTCTTATTTTTAAGTGAGCTTGTTGACAGAGGGAAGTAATAGTTGTAGCTGCTTTCCCTATGTAAGGATTAGAAGTATTTAAAAAGCAAAAAAAAAGAGTAGATTGTGCAGACCATGTGGGAACTACGTGGGCCACATGGCTGCATCAAGTTGATGGGCCTTTGAAATCCCTCAGTGAAGTCCTTGTTCTAACTGCACATAACTTTTTTCCAATAAGCTGTCAAAATCTATGTAAATTCCAGTTCCATCAGCTCAAGGGGTTTTTAAGGCTAAAAAAAGTTTCAGCTGACTTCTGTAAAAAATTTATTTTTCTTTTTAATGTTTCTGCAATACAAGCAGCATTATCCCCATGTGCTGTGCTGAAGGGCAGGAGACATTTCTGGAAGATGACTCCGCAGACTGCATGTATTGATTGTAATAGGAACCAAGCTGTGTCTCAGCTGCTGTCTGTAGTGGGGATGGGGACAACTCCTTAAGTGCATTGCACTCTCAAAGGAGTAAATGAGGAAATTTAAACTCCCTTCTTAATTTAGAGTTTTGAACCACTATGCTGTATGGCACAGGCAATGTATGAAAAGAAGCGCTAAGGCTGAATCTGTAATAACTGTAAATTTCAAGTCATCCTCGTAGGCAAATATGTACAGTGTATCTATCTGTGTCATCAGTCTGCAAAGCACACAAGCAATCTTGTTCATTTTGCACCTAGAAGATGAAGTTTTGTTACGCTAGTTAGCTGCAGCTTAGTGTTCCAGAGCATTGGTCTAGATTCTCTGGTAACAGCTCTGCTAGCACACCAGTTTGCATAACAGGAATTTTCTAAATTACAAAACTATACTGTTAACCTGAAAATTCGGTGTTTTCACTTGGCAGTTACTCAGCAAACTCCAAAACAAGTACTATTCTAAGAAGTGACTCCTACTGATGCTCCAGCAACACAGGGGTGCCTAGAGAACAAAGAGCTTCAGCCTTTAGCTGGCAATAATTATGATATATATTTATCTTGAAATAAATTGGGATCCCAAAATCTTCAGTACATGGTTTATATAAAAATTATGCTGAATTTGTTGAACATTATAAGCATAACACTAGGATTGTTACACCTTTTGGAACTGTAGTCCAAATGATGAAATGGTGGTTAGTGGTTTTAGCAAATGATGTCACAATACATATGCTGTGAGCAACTTCTTTTAAAAAGAATTGTGGTTAGCAGTAATCTAGACCAGACTTCTTATACAAGTTGTTGTAAAAACTGTTCCAAATAGTCACTGTTGTATAAATAATTATAATAAAAATCACATTAGTAATGTACACATAATAATAAAAAAAAAAAGGCCATGCCTTTAAAGACAAGTGAAGTAAGCTAGCTTAAAGGTATGGACTTGTTTTCAGAGGAACTGGGAACACTATGTTCTAACTAGACTGCCTAGAAAAGGTGAAAACATCCAAGAACCTGTTGGTTAAGTTATGGCCTTTTGTGTTCAGACAAACTCAGTGGTATTGTGCTTCACGGTTCAAATCATTTCTGATATGTTTTTGATTTGCCTGGCTTTAAATCTTGACTTACTCCTAATAGCTGATAAAACTGCATGTTTTATGTTAATTGGTGTACTTTCTAAACCAAAACCACTTTATCTGTTTAGATTAGCTTTGCCTTGTTATTGGGGCAGTTCTTGGTTGCTTTTTGCGATGTGGGCATGGAACTGCATTTAAAAAAAGTAGATACTCAGTGAGTTTTAAAACTCCTAAGTTTTTTGCAAGAAAAATCTGTGACTTTTGAAGCCTTAAACTTAAATGGTAAGGTAATATACGCTCACCTTAATGCACATTTTTTGTTTTTCAACGAGGTGATGTACAATTACCAAAACACCCCCGTATGTCTCATCTTTACAAACTCAAGGCTTGAGAAATTTTGATTTGGAATGAAGTTGACCTGTACAGCACTTCACATAGTGCTATTTATCATTGTACACCTAAGCAAAATCCAAGTTATTTTGTGTGTTACAAAATTATGTTTTATTGCTCTTAAGAGTCTTCAGCCTAAATGCCAAAATAATTATTGAGTGTCCAACTGTTCGCTTAATAACTGAAGTACAGGGGACAGAAGCAAGTTGACTGAATCACCAGTTGTGCCAGCATTTTTTTAAAGCCGAGGCAGTAGAGCTTAGGCATTGGTAAGCTGTGATGACTATTTTTAATACCTCTCAAATAAGAAAAAAACATTCCCACTCAATCTGAGGGTGGCAAAATAGTTCAGGCTTATTTTTAATGTGTGATGAACTACAAAACTGTTTTGTTTTTCCAGCTTCTGCACAATCCTGCCTTTCCCTGTCCAGTTATTCCCCAGTCCACAGAAGCCCCTCAGGCAGATGCTCAGAGGCGAGGGCTCCACCTGCAGCCAGTCTCTGCATGCTGAGGGTCATGTGCTGTCCTTCCCTTAGCTCTCCTGCAGGAGGGAAGGGTGTTCACAAACCTGAATGTGCCAGGCATGTGCTGGAAAGACAGCTCCAGCATCTCTGCTGAGGAGCTGGGGCTGTCTCTGGTTCGTGGCTGTGGTTGATGAGTGAGGAGCCCCGGGCTCGGTCCCGGAGCGGGAGTGATGAGGCGGAGGCGGCGCGGTGCCCACGCAGGATGCAGGATGCAGTCACAGCGGGAGGGAGTGCTCGCCAGCTCTGCCTCTCAGCAGCAGGCGTGAAAAGCAACATCCTTGGCCTACTCTGAGGAGCTTGTGTGCTGTTCTCATCCGGACCGCTCAGTGCTAAATGCAGAGCGTGTTGGTGTTGAGTTCAGAAAGAGTTTGCTGGGAGGCGATGGGTTTTTGGGGGGAGTGAGAAGGGTAGGAGGGGATTCAATCTTGCTTGTGAAATGACAAAATGACGTAGATATCTCTGATACGAGTTTGGATTTTATGACCTTTGTGCTGCCTTCATTGTGGCAGTAAGGACACTGCTGAGAGATATCAGCACACTTTAATTGCCTGCAGCTTACGAAATCAGGACTGTATTCCAAAGGCCCTGGGCCGCTTCTGAAGGCAGAAGGAATCTGGCAGAGAGACTTGTCTTCCTATGGACTGTGTCTCAAGAAGGGTAGTGAGGTCATCTTAGAGGGAGAAAGAGCTATTGCCAGACTGCAGAAGGAGTTGTGCTGTCTCCCTGTGGCTTGGTTGCCAGTATCTCATTGCCAAACACTGATTTGTACTTCGCAGACATTTCTCAGGGGATTTTGTTTTTCTCCATGTGCTCCAGCTGATGAGTGCAGTGGCTCAGATGTTGTGTTGGGACACTCTGGGCCTGGTACTCTTGACAGTGTTTTATCTCTCCAGGTGTCACACACGCGGCTATATGGGCAGCTTGTATTTCGTACCTCAGCGCGGCTGTGCCTCCGGAGCTGAGGACGTCAGCCCAGGGAATCCTGCAGGGTCTCCACTTGGGTCTGGGTAGAGGATGTGGAGCCATGGTTGGAGGAGTTTTGGTCAATTACTTTGGTAAGGACAAACTGTATTGAAAAATTGCATTTTATTTATTTGGTTTTACTGAACTATCGGCTTTAAACTTATTTATGCTTTTAGGTATTGTTATACTTTAAAGTGTAGTACACTTTTTATGAATCACAGTCATAGAACTGCTCAGGCTGGAGAGGGTCCTGAAATCTCCAGTCCAGGCCCCTGATCAAAGCAAGGTCAGCACTGCATTCAGACCACAGTGCTTATAGCTTTGTCCTGTCAGTGTTGCAGGTTCATTAAATATGTTATGCCTAGATATCTTTAGTATTGTGAAAGCAAATCTCCAGCCTGATCCATAAGTAAGATGAATGAATCCTTTGTGAGAGAATAGGTTGATGCTGTAAAGCCTCTCGATGAACAAATGAGAATCTAATTACTTGGTTAAAAATCCTTTGCAAAAATACTTGGTTGAAGCAGCGTTGGGGGAGGAAAATGTAGCAAAACAAGCTAATAAGAGTCTACATGGGCAATATATAGCTAGGGAGCACATAGTGCTGACTCATTTTATTAAGTAAGTAGGTTCTCAATTTAGAAAAAAAATACATCTCATTACAGGTCCTGCTGCCACATTCAGAGGAATAGGGATGGCTTGTTTAGTGATTCTGCTTCTGTTTGCCCTGATCCAGTGGCTGTTGGTTCCTGATGAAGAAGAAGGTAAATGTTCATGTCACTGAGACACTACAAAACTAGAGCTAGTGAAAAAAGATCTCTCTGAAGCTGCTTCTGCAGCTTTCATTTTGTATGTTTGGTGTCTTGACTCAGATTTTAACAAAAGAGTTTGTTTTCAAGTGGGGAGTTTTTTCCTGAACAATGAAGAAACTGATGTGCTGCTGCTGTAAGAAGGGCAGCACAGAGTTCTTGAATGTTGATAGAAGGAAAACATGATGTATTTTTCTGCCTGTACATCCTCTCAGTTCTGGGAATCCCTTAGGTTGGTCTTTACAGCTGTACTGAGTCATTACAGTTGCATCCGTTCTTTAAGGTCACCTCGATCCCACTCTGTGCTCTCATGTTCTACCAGTTGAAGCCACCAGCCAGAAATTGTAGAGATGGCTTTCACAGGACACAAACTTCTATGGGTTTTTTAAACCTGAGATATCCCCCCTCTGGTGGGACTTGAACTTTTTAATCTCTACCTTAATTAATATAAAGGCTAACCAGAAATAAAATACTTGGTGCAAACTTAAGGAACTAGCATAAATAAGATTCTTACAAAGACAGCAAAACTCTGGCAAGTTCTGAAAGGTCATGAATTTTTGATCTGTTTTTACCCAGATATTACTTTCCAGTATGAGCTTTGAGTATGACAAGGAAGTTTTTTTTAGCTGAAATATTAAATTAATTCCCCTTGACTAGTTATCAACTTCCCTGTACTGAAGTGTTCAAATATTTATTTTGCTAGTATTTCTTCACCTCTGCTCAAATAATAAGGGAAAAAAAATGAAAAGCGAAAGGGGTATTTGCTGCTTCAGTTTCCCATCAGCATTTACTTAATTACATGTGAACCTACAAAAGACCAGGGTGTTCATAGTGGCCTTATTCTGTTTGTTTCTGTCTTTGGGTTTCATTAAATACTCGCTACCCATCTGAACAGTGTGTGTGTTAATTTTAAGCGTGACAGTAATTAGGCTGCTTTCACGCAGACCAGTTGGATGAGTAAAATGAAGCATGTGGTCAAGTGTGTGCAGGATTAGTCTCTTCATTTCTTCCCTCCTAGGGAACACCCAGCCCTTGCTTAAAATATCCAGTACTATCTAGGCATTTGTAAACCAAATACGATTTTATAATTTTGGAAAAAAAAAAGGTACTTTTAATTGGTAAAATATTTTTATTTGGAAAAATAGTTTTTTCAAACTTTACGTAATGTGTTGTTTACAGAGAGCATAGCTATTACTGAAAACATCCCTCAGTTTCTAACAATCTGCTTAATTACTTTTTGTATAGAAATACTCTGGCTCTCTGAAGCTTTAAAGCACATTGTGTGGGGTCATGACAGTCGTTTTGTGAATGACATTTCAAGACAGTTATGAAAACTATTACAGCTTAGTGGAAGACCTCAGATGTAAAGGTCTCTTCGGAGGATTTCTTCCTTTACCTGAAACTCTTTGACAGATACTTCGTCTCCTTCATTGTGTCACTATCCTTGTTCTTTTCTCATGAACTGTATAACTCCATAGTAACTATGAAGGGATGTTATTTTCTTAACAAAAAAAAGGTGGTGAAGATGCAGAACAATTTTTTCATTCAGATCAATATGTTTAGAAGTTTTAAGATCAGCAATGATGATGTTGGCCACGTCTCTTCACTGGCTTCCTATTTGAAGCCAGTGTTTAATTATGAGTATAGGTAAGGTGTAAGATGCAGGCTTTATGCAGAGAAAGAAGTTTGCTACAAGTCTAGAAGACTTATTTTCTGTTTGCGTGTAACATGAAAATTACTTCTTCCATGTAATGTGAAAACAGGAATTTCTGGTGGCTAGCTGAGAACAAAAGGACTGTTCCACACTCCTCAGCCCTCCAGTGTGGGCAGACATCTGACATCCCTCAGTGGCACAGCCCCTGAGCCTGTGAGGCAACAGCCACGTTGCATGTCCCTGACTAGACTGTGGTGTGTGGCTCCTGGCTGCTTTCAGGGTGGTGATGACCATAGTGTGAAAGCAAGAAACACTTTGTGTTCATTGTCTGCATCAGGGTTGGTTTGTTTTTTAGCTTGTTGGCCTTGCCAGTGATTATTTTGTTTTAAACTTCAGAAAAGACAATGCTGGCAGAAAGGATCCCAGTGCCTTCCAGTCCTGTTCCCATAGCAACTATTGACCTTGTACAACAGCAGTCGGAAGATATCATGCCTCGGACTGAGTCCAGACTCCCTCTAAAGAAAACTAAACACCAAGAAGAGCAGGAAGATGTGAACAAGCCTGCCTGGGGCATCAGCTCTTCTCCGTGGGTCACCTTAGCTTATGCTGTCTACCAGATAAAAGAGATGGTTAAACTATCCAAAACCAATCCAGCTCCTGAGAATCAGCCTTTGCAGGTAATCTTTTAATGTGCAGGAAGCACTTTTTAGATGCTTGAACACTGTATAGCTATGTAAATCTGTTATTACCTAGAAGGTATTTTCTGTCAGCCTGTAATAAAGCTGGACTTGACACAGTAGTTAAGATACTGCATGAAGTAGAGTTGTTTTCTATGTATAATACAGCAGGAATAACTATTTCTTGCAAGTTTTATCTTTCTGAAGATGGGAGGAGAGGAAGAGACATAGAAAGAGGCTTTGTTTTATGGACTCAGATATACTTGAATTCCCTTAAAATTTACATTTCTTTTCATATTAGTTGGAATGCGTGAGTTACGCATTTTGCAAAATTTACAATGTGATAATTGAACATGAAGATGCACAGCTGATTAACAGACTGTAAAATGATATTTATTTAGTCTTGCTTCCTTGGATGATGCTGTCAAACATCTGCATGGTTGCAGAAATAGGTGTTTCAGACAACTCCTGATGGGATACAGAGCCTTCTTTTCAAATAAAGTTAATCTCTTTTTTATCTAGAGTACCGCCACATAAGAGCCATCTCAGATAAGACTTAACATGTCTGATGGCTGGTGCTTACTTTACACCATTCCCCTTCTGTCCAGTCTCACCCAAGAAATGCTGTCATAGCTTCATCGGTGGCTGGATATGCTTGGATCTTGAACTTGTAATGCTCTGGCCCTGCCTTTCAGACTGGAGCTGAAGCAAAGTAGGGAAGCACTGTCCATGGAAGTTCTAGAACAGCATGGGCACTGTCAAAACCACTGTGTTTACTTGTCTGGAAGGAGTGGGTGAGGTTCTTTCTCATGCACCCGGTAGGCGTAAACACAGAAATGCTTCTTCCATAATTGCTGTCTTTAGAAATGGGTAATTTGGGATACGAGTGTGAATCAGCAGAGCAGAGCTTGTCACCTGGTCAGTGATCTCCTGTCTTCCTTACTTGACTTTATTCTTGAAAATATGTTACAGCCTTGTCTGCTTTAGGTTGGCTGGGTTTTTTGGTTGGTTTTGACCTTCCCAGAGTCAAAGAACGTGAATTTTTTAGTAGTGATACTGAAGATATCAAAAGGTCTCATGATATCACAAGCACATCAAAGTAATTTGCCCAGTTTAATTGCTCTGTTTCCCACTGTAAATGTCCTCAGGGTCTTGGTTAGTGTAAGCTGCCCCCTGATGAACCAGAGAAGTCACATAGAACATAGGCAATTTACACTGCAGGAAAATACTGTTTTGCAGGTATGTGGTGTCTGAGAGTGACTTATCCAACACTATTGAACAGCACCCAGCCCCTTCCCTGAGAACTGTGAAGAGGCCAGAAGGGCTTTAGTGCCTGTTCTCTGTGGCACATGATCTCTTCATTATTCTTTTCTTCCTGTAAAAATACAGTGCTGATATAAAAGCACTTCATGTGCCAAAATTTAATGCACCACATTGTATCATTTACTTCATCACCTTTATTCTCCAAAATCTCTTATCCCTGTTTCAGGTGCCCCAAGATGACAGACTTGCTCCAGTATATTTCAGGTTTTGTACTCAGTCATTTATTTTAGGCTGATGATATTAAAATACTGAAACTAGGAAAAAAGGCTGCCCAGCTTTCTTATTAAATTTGTTAAATAGCTTCCTTAAAATGAAAATGAATCATTTAGAAGGAGGGTCAGTGCGCAGAGAATTAGTGATGAAAATTATTCCTTCTTATTCCATTAAGATTTTGGATTGATTTTGCTTCTGCTTGCTTAGACTCCTTCAAACAAAGGGACATGCTGGCCATAATTTCTATGCTTCAATGCAAAACAAATATTCATAGGTAGTGTATCACCTTCTAATGAAATGTATTAGCACGAGCATTGGCTGTTTCAGTCCTGGGGAATGTAACCAGTGTTCAGATGTGCACATGTTCCCTGGTAAGGCCTGTTTGAGGAGATGGGATGGAATTGTATATCAGTACTGCAAATGTTCTGCCAGTGAGACAGTCTGAGCATTATCTTGGGCGGGGAGGGACCTATTGAGAAAAGCTATATTTAAGGAGCATGAAAAAAAGTTACAGACTTGCTTGGTTAAAAGAATTATCTTGTCTAAACACTTTGAAGTCCAGTTTATTGTTTTTTTTTCCCCTTGAAACACAACAAGTTTGTTTTTTGCATGCTTCTTGGGAAAGTGCAGTTAGGAAAAGAGATGGAAGGTAAGCTACTGTCTGCTTGCTGTTACTGTCATCTGGATTTAAATATACTGTTTTTGCTTTGCTGCTTTAAGTTTGATTTGTTATGTTGCGGGCGCTCAAGTAAGTGCTTTGTGAATTTCCAGCAGTGCCTGAATGCATCTGGGGGGGGTGTGCCAGTGGGGACAGTGTCCTGAGTGCTTATGTTGACTTTTTCCATGCAATCCTTTCCCCTCTCTTTAGAAAATCAATGAGAATTGCAGTGCTGCATCAGTCAGCTCAGCAAGACAACCCCAAAATCCGACAGATTCTGGGCAGTCCGGAAATTGTTCAGCACCAACACCTACAGCAACATCAGATTCCCAAGTAGATGGCAGCCGTGTTGTGTCGGATCATGATGCTCAGCCTGCTGCTGCAGGGCCCTGAGATGCACTCATCTTATCAAATCCAGTGCATGGAATTCTGCTTCTCACCTGGGAAACGCTGGAGTAGGAGCTCAAAAGTAGGACTTCCTTCATCTTAACAATCATAATGTGATGCAGTGCAAGCTTTTAACTATATAAAGAATATTCATATGACTACACAGAGCAACATGAGCAGGGAAGCCAAAAGTTCAGAATTCTTGAGGGAAGTGATGTTGGCCAGATAGAATGGTAGGAAGAATTCTTGGCTGCTTTGCTAAAGCTGAGTCAAGTGCTATGAGATTTCTTTGCAATCTGTAGAAAAAAAAGGAGTTCACTCCTCACTTGCTGAGGCACAGTGTGTCTGACTTGATTGGGTAATTTTCTTCTTTGAACTTATTCCCAAATAAAAATGAAGAGACTTTTTAAGAGAGAAACTGAGTTTCCCTGAATAGTCTATTAGAAAATACCAGATCCAATAATTATAGAAGTGTCACAAAACTGGTTTTGTAAAGATTTCTCAGAAACAGAGTAGGTTTAGGAAGCGTATCTTAATGTTATGGTGACGGATTAAGTAAACCGCACACATATTCAAAGAATATGTTTTTGAAGCCGAATTTCTCTTGTTTGAGATAAAGGTTTAGTTCTGCAAAGCAAAGGTTTTGAACTGGCATTTTAGCAAAACACAAAAGGTGGAGGAAGGCTTCTGAAGTTACTCTCAGCACTTGCAGCCGTGCAGTTGGGCATAGGTTGTGTGTGTTTGGGCAATTTTAGGTTTGATGTTGTATTGAGACAAGAATCTTTGATCAAGATTGCACAGCCTGAGATTGATCAGGGGTTTTGATGGACATGAAGTCTTCTTGGGTTTTTATTTCATCATCTATACAAGGGTTTATTTAATGCAGTGTAGTTACTATTGTTATTTATTAAGAAAACAGTAAGCTTTAAGTGCCTAGGGAAGGTGGGGGGTGGTGGGGAGGAATCACCTTAAAATCTTAATGTTTAGAATTATAGGGGCAAAGTAGTTGATGCAGAAATCAAGTAGAGTGAGTCTCAGGAGGAAGCAAATGTAACTCAATTGCAGTATGTTTAGGAAGTTACTTTGCCCAATGTCATGACACTGGAGGACTTTGTATTATGTTTTGTTATGCTTCTCAATACTAACTGCAGCCAGCTTGTGTGCTGGTGCATGGTGAACATTGCTGCTGGAGGGAAATCCTCGGGCTCAGGGAGGAGTCAGGAGGGGTTTAGTCAGGATAGTGTTTTGGCCCATTTTCTTAGATTAACGGCTTGTTCCTGGGGGATTCTGAGCACTCAGCTCCCAAAGGACTGAGGGAGCCCTGCTCAGCTGCCCTCCTTGAAGTCCCATGTGCGTGAGGTGTCAGGCCTTCCGTGAGGAAGGTGTGTGCTGTGGGAGTGTGCAGGGAGCCGGAGGCAAAGCCAGCAGACCAGGGGTAGGGAGAGGAAGATGGCAGCAGCTGAGCAGGAAAGGGGGTGCACAGGTTCACCCACTGTGACATCTGGTGAGCTTGACTGAAGGGGTGTCCCGTAGCTGTGCTTTAGCTGTGCTTTTAGAACAACCCACGTTCTGGCAGTGCCTGGGACCAACACCACAGACAATAAAAAGAAACATCAATGACTAGCCACTAGTTACTTTTTTTGCACTTGAACCTAAATGTACTGTACTCACGTAAATCCTCATGACTTGTCTAAGTGTCCTTTAAAATAAGAAATGTATTTATTTTATGTTTGTATAAGTTGGGGGAGAACTAAAGACTGAACAGGTGACAGGACAGAAGGATGCTAAAAATCATCTTGAGGCTAACCAACCATTTGTTGAGTTCATGCTGTACGGTGTTACCTCAGCTGCTACTGCATAGCACCTGGATTGTGAAGTGAAGAGCTTGTACACTGTGTTTACACTTCAGAATTGTGTATTTGAAATGCCTGCTCTTTTTGGAATTGTATAGTCATTCTATGTTGCAAAATGGACATGTACATCTGGATTTTGATATTTGTGGAACTCTAAAAACTGTGGTAAGAAATATAAAATATCCATAACATATTTAACAGTATCAACCTGAACTTTTATTTCATTTGCTCGTATTACAGCGTCAGCAGTGAACATAACCACCTGAACTGAAAACAATTCAATGATAATGATAAGGTCAGTGGAGGATACTGAACCAAGAGCCTGGGAACTCCTGTGTTAAAGCAGTGTTTCATAATAAAATCTGACTGTAGGCACTAATTCCCTTCTATGGGTTGCAGGAATGTGAGGGATGCACTCTACTGTGCATCATAAAGTGGCTGGTATGGAAGTGTGCAGGGCATCATTGTAAACACTGTGAAACAGAAGATAAATGTAGCATTCTTTGTTAAGGAAGAAAGGCTTTTTTAACAGGGCAGTGGATTAACATCTAGATTCTCTTCCCAGATTTTCTGGCTGAACAGTGGACAGCACTTAACAACTGTGTTTCAGTAAGCCTGTGTCATCTCCACATATCACAGGAGCACTGTGCAGGTGAACTCACTGTCAGCAAAGGGCTTCGGTGACAGCAGCTGGTTTGGGTGGGTTTTGTTTATGAAATGCTTCCAGTGTTGGAACAGGCTTGTGAGGATTTTTAAGGTTAGTATTAGATATCCACTAAAGTAGCCATCATCTTTCCCATGTTGCTGCATTTCAGTAGTGCATGCATTTAGTAGTTTTCTGCTCTACTTTGGATAGTATTTACCCATCCCTGCCAAATGATGGATCTCACAACTACACAAAACATGAGTTGATTTCAATTTCTTTTTAATTTTTCCTTGTTGAAGTGGGTGTACCTGGTATTGCTCTAAATAATTTAGAAAAAGGGACAGTGTCTGAAAACATGTAATTGCCTGAACTGGGGGAGCTGTTCCATTTAATATATTGCTTAGGTAAAATACTACCTTGATGCATAATCTGGGCTATTGTATATAAATACATATTATGTACTTATATCATACAAATATGTACTTATGTACCCCCATATTATGGAAGGAAAATCATTACCACCTCAGTAAAGAGACGATATCCAGAAAAACTGTGTGTTTAAGCTTGGACAAATCTGATTCTCCCCCTTGGCCTCAAATTGCATGGATGGGAGTTCTTGGCTAACTATGAAGTGCACTGAAAAAACACCTGTGTACTTAAAAACCTGCAAAAAACCATTTAACAGTGACATCTCTTCAAGTATCCTTTGGATAATCTCTAATAATTTTAAGTACTCCATTTTCACAATGGTGACACAGACAAAGGTAAAATACATCTAATTTAGTCTACTATGCCATCAAAGATAATGAGGCTTTCCTCCATTTTTGCAACAGCTAGTGCCAGAGCCTCCATCCAAGCCTGACTTCCCGAGTGTGGATGGCAATTTAGCTGTGGATTTGGTAGCAGCAGCCTCTCTTTAGGGTGAGTCTTGCTGCCAGTGGCCTTCCTGAACAGAACACCTGCTCTGTTTTTGAATGTTATGGACTTAACAGTGACTGTATTTTGGATCAGCTGCTTGACTGGGCTTCTGTCTGCTAAACATGCTATAGATTCTGCATAGGTCCTTACCCATTTATGGCACTAAAGGGTGTGAGGTGTCTCTTTACTGTCAAGTGGACTGTTTGTTCCTTGTAAAATGAAGCAAGGTGAAGCAATACAAAGGAGGAAGAACCATGGAAGTAAGGCTTTTGAGCACCAACTCCGAGTCCTGTGTTATACAAAGGAGCTCTTGGAATATGGTTTGGCTGCCACTTCTTAGCACTGTTAGAGGTAAGAGATTGTCTTCCTTGTGCAGCGATGGACAACGAGAAGCCAGGACAGCACATGCACTGCTGAAGTCACACAGACCATGAGGCACGTTACAAAGAACAGGTACCCCTTCTAAAGCAAATACATCCCAGTCTGACATACCCTTCTGGAGCACTGCTTCCTACTGCTGGCAATTCCTGGTGGGTTTGTAAGGTCAGACAGTGACAGAATTGATGGTCTTTTGTTTTCTGCAGTTTGGAAGACAGTAAAGGAAAACAGCAAGGTGAGAACGTAAGAATACAGGGATAGTCTAAAGAACAAAAGAAGGAAATTATCTCTGCAGGTGGATGAACTAAGGGCAG
Organism: Lepidothrix coronata; assembly: GCF_001604755.1. NCBI lineage: Eukaryota > Metazoa > Chordata > Aves > Passeriformes > Pipridae > Lepidothrix > Lepidothrix coronata. The sequence goes on from NW_016690329.1 coordinate 1,484,965, forward strand.
ATGCTCTACTCCTCAGCCTAGGACTCTGTAATCCATAAGCTGAAAGACATTTGACTGCCTAAACTTCTCCCCCTGTTCTGTCTTCTCCTGCCCACACACCACCTGTGAGAAGTCCCACAGAGGGCTGAAGAAGGGGAGGTAGGAGCCAGGTATCATCCCTTGTTGTGCCAGGAATGACTTTCTGTTTCTTACTGAATGAGCAAACTACTGAGTACTCTGAGGGCAGTGGAGCTCTGTGTGGCTTATCTTCATTCCTAATTACATGGTCACAGCAGCACTCTGGCCCTGCTGACAGCAGTTTCTCCAAGCAGCTGAAACAGTCTCAGCCTGTGTGGCCTTTTCTGGGCTGTTGAGAGGCCTGGGATGGGCAGAGCACCTGCCTGAGGTAAGGTGGCACTGAAACTGAAGGCAGTAGTAAAAATACCTCTGGGGATGAAAATCCTCTCCTAAATCATCTGCAATGTCAGAGATGGAGAAGCAGAGGGCTGGAGAGAGGTTTAGCAGAAGTATCCATAGAAGAGGGAAGAATAGTATGTAAATAAACAAAGACATGGAAAGAACAAAATGCAGTATTAACTAGAGCAGAGAACAAGAACGGAGCAATACAGGCAGAGAGTGAAAAGTCAGGCAGGGTTTTGAGTAAGGGGAGCTTAAAAATGGAGAGGCAGAGTGAAGGTAACAGACAGCAAGCCCAGCCAGAAAAGCAAACCAACCTCGTTCAACTGCATTAACTCTATGAAAAGTCTCACAATAAACACAGTTTATCGGCACTCTAATGGCATTAATAAAAGTGTTGACACATAGTGTACTTAATAAAAGCAGAGTATTAAAAACTGGTTCTTCTCCCTCTAGTGCTCAGCACAGAGGACTTGAGGATGGAAAGAGACAAAACAGGTTCCCCGTTTCCTAGAGGTAGTATCCTTGGTAAAACAAGGCATCCTGGTGGGACAGGCTGCTGCCTGCCATGTTTGCTTCCCCAGTTAAAATACCAGTAGTATGAGATTCCTCTTCACTTGAACAGCCCCGATGGTTTCTCTGTTGCTGTAACCAGGTAACATCAGTGATACGGGAAATATTGTTTTAAAAAATCCTCGTTTGTCCACCAGCAACCACAAGAAATGGCCAAATGGGAGTTCTCCATCTGTATCCTTCCTTTCTAGGACAAACGTGTTTTCCCTCTCTTTTTTTTTTTTTTTTTGTTATTTCCCAAAGCTCAGAGCAACTCAGTAGCATATGGAAATGAAATTTGTTTATGCCTTTCATCTTCATTCTCCTCATCTTCATGGATGGAATTGGCTGGATCATCCTGCTCAGGCCGTGCCCTTGTCTCAAAGAGCTGCTCCTCCAGGAAGGAGCTCCCAATGCCGTATTCCTCATCATGTGCCTTTGCTTCTGCAGGTGAGACGTGGGGAAATCCCAGAACAAAATCTGCAAACCTGCCAAATTTTTAAAGGGAGAAGCGATCAGCTGAGAAATTTAAAAAAAAAAAAAAAAAAAACCAAAACCACAACTGTAAATGCTGGGGATACTGCTGTTTAAGCAGAAATGTTTTAAGGACACGCTTACAGGCAGTGCAGGTGAGGGGAAGTTGCAACAATGGATGGCAACTACCCTTCAGATTGATTTTCCTGCCTCATCTTTTCAGTCTTTTCTATAGAAGTAACTTTTGCTCTTCTGGAGGCCATCCTACAAGGTCTTGTGACTAAGAAAGAAGACCTAACTTCCATTTTCTCATCTTGTCAGTGCTAATGGGGTAATGCAGAGTAAGTATTTGTACAGTTGGATAGGTAGTACTTCAGCTTCTAAAAATAAATTAAAGCTTTAGCATATTTGAGACAAAGGCTGTAAGAATTCGAGTAAGTTGGTTTTGCAAATGAAAGGAAATATGGTGAGAACTCTGCATTCCTATATTGCTGTGCAATCACCTTGCTTCTGTTGCTGCATGCACACTGTGGGCAAGCTGAGCTCAAGTCTTGCCAAGGAATTCCTGGAGCTACAAGCTGGGAATTCTGCAGCTGCTCCAAGTAAATGCCAAAGCGGAGCTCTGGCAGAAGAAAGCTTAAAATCAGCACTGTCCCTATATTTCATTTGCCACAAATCCTACTTTCAGTGGACAACTCCACTGAAGAGAGAGAATGGAACTAGAGGTTTCTGGCAGCCGTGTGGGAACAGACGGCAGTTCTGACACCTGGGTAAGTGCCGACAGCATCAGAGGAATGTATGAAAGAGGATATGCAGCTACATTCTGGAGTTCTGGTAAACTGATCAATAATTTACACTTTAGACTTAACATCTCTGTGAGATGAATGCTGTCACCTCGCTGTTCTTGGAAGCTCTGTTAGTCTAAATGGGGAACAGCTTTGGGCTGGCTGGTTTACAGGTTTGCCTTGTGATGAACTGCCGTCTGATGCTTAATGGGAGCTTGATGGGGGACTCAGCTTCAAATCTTTTGGTTCTCCTTTTTATTTTTGTATTCTTATCTAGTTAACAGTTTATAAGAATTGTATTAACAAAGTGGTGTCTAGAAAATACATGTCTCCATTGTTTGTTTTGTGCATTTGGCAGTATTTGGTTGTACAATACTGCAGTAAGCTTTCACTTTTTTATTTCTATCATGCTAGAGAATGCAAGCAGCTTAGGAAGTAAGACTGTTTAACTGTAAATCTACAAGATCTGGCAGAAAGGCTGCCTGCATGCCCATGCAAGGAAGATTAAGGTTCTGAAACTGGTTTTACCTGGTCACTGATGAAAATCCAAGCTGGCTGGAGCTCCTTTAAAATTGTGACACTTGGTTCTGTGGCAAGAACTAAGTCTTTGTGGCTGGCTAATATGTGAAATTCTGCTTCTGACATCTTAAGTTTTGGGTTTGATGGGAAAACGCTGTTATAATGATTAATTTTATATTCTGCAAGCTTTTCTGGCTTCATTTGTCTGACCCTTCCTGACCTATACTTGTCTTAAGTCTGTCTCTTAAGCTATAGATGGGATAGCTCTTCCACCTGTTACACTTGCTAGGTGCAGGCATTGATTTCTTTCTCTGTATTCTTAGTCTTAGTGATACTGCAAGTAACAGGATTCCCTGACTGTCCAGGTTTGCAGTTGGAGAGCTTAACATAGGTAATATTTATGTATTTTCAGCCTGCCCAAATTTTACACCACAAAAAAGTGCACTGCTCTAGAACCTGAAGGAAGGCCATTTCCCTGGTCAGAGAGCCAGCCACCAGCTCCTACAGCCAAACTGCAGGAGCTTACAGAGGCACTCCAGGAAGGCTGGAAGTTTTATGACTGTCATTTAGCTGTGAATGTCTGCAAACTCTCAAGAGTAATTTATGGTCAGGGAGGAGCAAACAGGGATTTAATACCACCAGCAAATAGTACCCTTGGGAGGTGTGGCTGTGGTCTTGAGCAGGATATGCAAGATAAACTCACCTGGAACAGTGCCTGAAGTGGCATTTAGGTCTGCTGTGCAATGAGTTTCCTGTTTTAGAGGAGCCAGGTTTTCTTACCTGTGTGGGGACCGCAGTTTGGATACAGCTATCCATGATGGGAAATCTGGGTTCCTGCAGAACGAGCGCAGCTCCTCCAGGGCTCTGATAGTTTCAGTTTCACCTTGTTCTCGATACTCCTCTTCAGTCAGGTATTTGAACACTAACTTTTTTGATTTAAAGTGAGTCTTCATTTTTCTAGAAAGAAATGAAAACAACTGGTATTTCTAAAGTCTTCTGGCACATAATTATCATCTGCCCTTTTTCTCCATTACCTGCTGTTAACATGCATTAATAATTCTATCCTTTTAAAAGGACAAGCTACATTTTTGCATTCGAGTACGAGGAATGTACCTCTTTACCCTAGGTCTTAACTGAAGCTATAATATTTCACATAATTACATTTAATGAGCATCAAATGAGCTTTGGATCAGGTCCTTATTGTGTATGCGTGGACTAAAATCTCACAGAATTAAATAGATGGCTGCTTGCTCAGCCATTTTTAGGTGCAAAATGCAAAATGTGTCTGTGCAGAGACAGGGGCTGAATCAAAACCCAGTCTGCATATGTTCCCTTAAAGATAAGCGATGCTCTAAGCCTGTTGTGAGTTGTTCATGTTGTTTACTAGATTGCTTCCCTTAAATCTTGCTTTAAATTACAAAACTGAGTAGTCTGAGGCCAAAATGTTTACAATCTGATGTTTTTTTAGCTGCTGCGCAGCGATGTATAATATAATTAGATATAAATTAGAAAGTGTGCCATGTTCCGTTCCCTTCTGTTGACTGCTTTCAATTTAAATGTTGTGATGAGTTAAGATAAGCAAGGGCTGGGTGCCCATAAAACTTTCAGCTCTACATAAAAACACCTGCTCCAACAGCAGCATTCAACTTTCCTCCTTATTTCCCTCTAAAGCAAGAGAGAACTAGCCATTGTTCAGGTCAAATAGTAAGGGTCTTGCTGGCTCAAATAAAGCAAGATTCTGAGTTACTTTGATATATTTCCAGCTCTGAACTGTGTATCTGGCATCATGGCCTCACAGTTCAGTGCTATGGCCTAGTGTTTTTAAACAGAAAATCATTCTCCTAAGAGATTTTTGTAGAGCTGTATTTCTTTATAGAAGCATCAGTTCATGAAAGCCAAAAAAAAAGAGAACCACATGACGAATAAACTCCAGCGTTTCAGGGTAAAACAGGTATGTTCTGTGAACTTATGGTCACACTATACTGCTTTCAGAGTGTGCTGAACCTGCTTACGTCAGGTAACTATTGATGTTGTTTTTGAAAGCTGGAGCTTCTCAGCTGCAGGCAAAAACTGGTCTACAAATGATAAATTCTACCTAAAATAAAAAAGTTTCAACTCAGTCCACAATTCAACATGTATAAAGAACACAGGAGCAAAGCAGTATGTTCCTCAAAGGGAAAAAATGTGTAAAAAAACCTAAAACCCAAATAATTTGGGTTTTATTATTTTGTTTATGGCAGCTCTAGCCTTTGCCTCTTTGCAATTCTCTGTGGTTCAGCAGAGTCCACAGCTACAGAACAGTCTGCACTAAGGACTCTGAACCTGGATGCCATCACTGAAAATAAAAAACAGATGTAAACTGGTGGGGCTTTTTATAATCTTCATCTGAGTGTTGCATTTGTGATAAAATGTGCTTCAAGTCCAAGGCTGAGCAAACATGTTGTTCCCGTATTGCTGATGAAAATACTTAGAGAACTAAGGTTCTCTAAGTTCTCTAAGAGAACTAAGCAGTTTCCATTCCAAATGGCACAATGTAAATGGGGCCTAGGAATAGAGGGGAGTATCTCCATAGTTCTAATAGATTGCTGCCACGAAACAGAGAGGTAGTACATCTCAGGTAATAACCTTGGAAAACTAAATGGAAAACATTCTTTTTGTGGACACGTGGTTTTAGTCTCTGAACTCTGCTACAAATTACTTTTGAACAGCTGCTTCCTCGGTGATGGTACTGTTTTATTCCATAAGATTCCATACAAGTTACCTGAAGGTTCTCTCACTACATGTGAAGCCAAGGCACTACTGCTGCAGTCTAATCAACCAGACAGAAATATTCTGATTACCATATGCTGCAGACTAAAAGGTGCTACATTTGTCCTTAAGAGCACAGTCGCATTTCTCCATCATCCATAAAACAAAACTCATGCTTAAAACTGACAAATAGAAAGTAATTCCTGTCTCTCAGAGCCTTAAACCTTTTCTATTGCAGTTTTACATTTGGCAAAAATATGAACAAGTACTAGGGATTCCTAAATCATTACTGAAGTGTGGAGGTTTTTTTCATTATCAGCCTCCAATATTTCCTGGTGATCCCGGGACCTGGACATTCACAAATAGATACAAACCTGGCTATGTGACAAGCAGCACCAAGGGGATAACACAGGCCTTTGGAGCAGAGGCTGACTGCTATCACTGCATATGCAACTTGAGGTATGGTGACACCACAGTAAATCAAGACAAAAGCTGTTAATTGCAGCGTCCACGTGAACAAGGTTATGCTGAGTTCAGTGGTGAGTGGCCCGTGCTGATAGCAAATGGCAAAGCTGGTGATCCCAACAGCCAGAAAATACCCTGCAGGAACAGAAAAGTAGGACATGGAGAATAAGATGCAAACTACCCCATAAAGTTCATCAGTTTGCTTCACAAAGCTTGCAACTGCTGTGAAGTACAGCTCGAATCTTGCGTTGTCTTATAGATACCTGCATTGTTTCATGTGCTTTGTATTTCCAAGGTGTGCAGAGGTCACAAGGTTATCTATGAACAGCCTTTAGCTGATGCTGTGACCTGCACACGAATTCTCCTCACGTGACAAGGTCGAGGCAGATGCAGGATCAATAGGTTTGTCAGCCCCTGCAGCCACCTCCAGTTGGCAATTTATGCATCCAGTTTCCACATGTAGTGAAGTACAAAGCAGAGGAGCTGCCCTTTTGCTCTTACAGGAGAAGTATGTAATGGCAAATCAATGAACAAGTAATACAGGCAAAATCTGCTCTTAAAACTTCTAGCCCACTACATCAAACTCTTTATTTAATGATACAATGTAAGTGCTCATTTGAGTGGATTAGGAACCTTTGGAATATCTCAACATCTGTAGCTTAGGAGAAAAATGTACTCCATAAGTGAGTCACTTTTCTTTTTTATGGGCAGGTATTCATCCGACCACTAAATTAAACCAAAATCTGCAACACATTTTTTGATAATTTTCTTACCCAACAGGTAGTTTCTGTGTTCAGACCACAACCACTGCATATTCTCTTTGAAGCAGTAAATAAAATAGAGAGAGGCCATCCAGCAGCCACTCATTAGGATCCAGAAGGTACTGTGCTGAAAATAAACAAAAAAAAACATAAAAAAAACTTTAAAAAAATCAAAAAATTTCAAGTCAGAATCAGGATCATTATTTGCAAAGGAACTCAGAAGCAAGAGCAGATGTGATATTCTTTAGACCTATAGGGCTTATGATTCGCACTGAGACGTCCCTTGCACAGCCCCCTGCACACTAAAACAATATCAATGCTAAGTGGAGCAACTGCATCTCTATTTGTGTATCATGTCCCAGTGTCACAGTATAAGCCTATTCCTGTGTATTCCCAATTAATAGATCTCAGTAATATTAAGGGAATGCACAGGCTTTGTAAAAGTAAAGGATAAATTCACATCTGCCTTGCAATGAATTGCCTTTGGTGAATGGAAGAGAATCTGTCCCCGTTGCCACTAAAACTGTATTTTCATTTAGATTAATTCATAGATTCAAAAGTAAGCTTAGCTCCAGTCCAGTAAAAATAATTTATGTTTCAGAATCAACATCTTGTACATCAACAATCTTCTGTTCAGTTTAAACCCAGGAGGAAGCTAACTAGAACTTGATTCTGACCTAACTATATTTACTTGATGCAAGCAATCCTCCAGTCATTGCAGTGCAGTCACCCAGCCACAAAACCAGAACAAGGTCAGAATCTGGCTCTGTACTCTCACTTCCTATATTATGATAACTATTATTATTTTGTTTTATAAATGTAGATTTACCCTTGGAATAAACCTTTTAAGTGTCAACAGGACAAGGACTAGCAAAGCAAGAACACCCAGTATTATTCCAGAAAGGTAAAAGAATTTGGTACTCCTGTAAAGAGAACAAGAGAGAATATGGTGAGAAGTGTAATTTGTAATTGGTTAAGATGCCAACATTTGTAAAAACAGCAGTGATCTTCAATAAGAACTTAACACAGCTGAAAGTCAGAGTTGTACTTATATGGTTAACAGGCCCAGTTCAGATATTAAATCTGTGGAAGGAAAAACCCCAACAGATGCTAAAGGTCACTGGAGTTGTTATAAGGTAGGAAACTGTGCTGGGCTTTTTTAAAGCTCACACTATTTATGATTTTGTTGATCTCCTAGTCTTTAGTTATTTCATTTTCTTCTATCTACCAATATGGTTCTGTACTGCATGAGAGGTTTTATTTTAATTTAGAATGTAAAAAACCCTCCACAAACCCACAGGCTTTTTTTCTAAGCCTGTTTATTATAAAGCCTGACTTACTAATTCACAGTTAACACTATAAAACCTATTGCTGCTCTGCTTGTTTTAGAGGTGCCTCCTGACAATTATTTTGTGACTCATTTTGCTTTGAAGTCATGGGCCACGTATTTTGCTATAACAATTAAGTATCCTCCCTTACATGCTATGCAAAACGTGATGGGGAAAGGGTGGCACAAAAGTGGAAGCAGAAGAGGCCCCAGATGGGCTTCATCTTAAGCATTTCTCCCCAGGAAGGCATCGTTGCTAATATGCAGCATTATTTAGCATTCAGCTAACCTCACTGGTCTACCAAAGGGAGAGAGGGTTCTTCTGAATCCACACAGCTGCTCACTGTCTTGGTGTCACCCAGTGCAGGAAGCTTGGATACCAAAACCCTAACACAGCTAAGTGATTAATGGAGTGCAGCACTCCCAAGGTGTGTCACAATCTGTCCAAACACAAACGGTATGAAGAAGTTTTAAATATATGTTCAGTTCCTTATTTCACTTTCCCAAAGAACCGTCTCTTTAGCTTAGCAAACAGACCAAAGATGCACAGGCTTTGGGAAAGAAGGTCAAAAGCAGCTTGTACTCACCTGCTCAGGCTGTTTGCAAAATGGAACAGAAAAATTCCAGCTACAAACAAAAACAAGAGCTTTCCATCTAGCACTAAAAAAAGGAGGAAAAAAATAGAAATTGACTTTAGACTAGTTCAATCTGAAATGCTGATTAAATAAAATATCAACAGAAAAGTCCCAAGCTTCTTACAGCAGAGGTGGCACATCCAGTAGCATTGGCAATACCAAGCTATCTGTAATCTAAACTGAAAGCTTTGGTACTTACTTTCTCGTTTCACCCTCACAGTGTACGGTACAGTTTTGAAGGGCTGTATTTTGAAACAAACATCCTCTCCATATTGTTTTATGCTCATGGAAGTTTCTGTACATGTCTCTGGCTTCCAGAGGATTTGAACAGCACATGCAGCAAACTCAAAAACAGTTTCTGAATTCCGACAGTTGCTTTTTTCTGAAATAGGCTCAAACCTGAACTTTTCTCTGCTGTTAACTTTTACCTGGAAACAAAGAACAGAATACACAGAGAAGTAGCTCAGAATCACTAAAAGGTTTTGTTTTTCTGAGCTGTATAGCATATAAGCCATACATGTGGTAATGAAGATCAATCTTAGTTGTTTAATATTGGTTATTTACATTATGCAAAGATTAACCATTTACAATTAATCACCTTACAAGGTGATTTAGGGAACTCATCAGCAGCAAAGTTCAGTGGAGAGGCCTCAATCCATCCAAAAGCTCACTGAGTTTGGATGACACTTGCCCACACACAAATTTCTAACAAAACCAGTAATATCTGACACAGTAAGTGTGTCACAACTGCATTTTCTCTTCAGAAGTACACATTTCATAAAGGCGTTTGGTGATAAGCAACAGCATTTGTTGCAGAGGTTAACAGAAGTCCATCAGTGGAAAAGGTGTGCAATAAATAATATCATAACGCTGCATTTTTACCATGGTCTGACCTATACACCATTGAAACTACTAATTACAGAGAGATGCTGCTCTGATCTTGCTAACTGACCGTGCACTTTGCTGGTAAAAGCTCACATGAAATGTGCTGCATATCTGAATGATCCCCACATGGCCTCTTACCTGAAGAGTTGACCACAGGTACTGTAAGTGAATGGTTCTGTTTTGCACGTAGCAGTAACAGTTTTCATCCTGTTTCTCGATGACATCCATTTCCTGCAATAAGCTACAGTTTCTTCCTGGGGAGGAGAGAGCAAAAACGTTAATTTTAAGCATGAATCAAATACAAATGTATCATTTTAGTCCATTCCATTGTTATATATGCTGAAACAAGTTCAATATGATTTAGATGAAAATTCAAATTAGAATTCTAATCAAGTAATTTAGGCTCCAAAATAAACTGCTACACTTTGAAGGAAAAAACAAACAAACAAACAAAAAAATTGTATTCCAGAAACTCTTGGCTTTGATATCAGTGTTTTGATGGCACTGGAATTGGGCCTCTGGGCCAAATTCACTGCTGGCATGAGTGGGCATAACTCCAGTGGAGTTGCTTGCACCAGTGGTGAATGCAACTGTGGGAGTCTGAGCAGGTAAACAGGCTTACATATTAAAATAGTCATTGAGCACATGACACGGCTGCTGAGCACAGAAATCATACTCCTCTCCCTCGGAAATGTTCCTAATGTTAAATAACGCAACTTTTCTTTTTAAAACTTTTTTTTTTCATGATATAGTCCAGCCATGGCATATAACAAGGGAACTGCACTGATAGCTCACATTGAATTAGGGATGCTATTTGTTCTAACCCTCCTGAAACTTTAATGAGCCCCTGTGATCTTCAGGATCAAGGCTGCACTTTTGAGCAGAAATGGACCTAAAGAATTTACAGAGCAAACTTTGAATAACATACATTCCGATCCATATACATGTGTAAAGTATACCCCACAGTGCATTCATTACTGCAGTGTTCCAGGAACATAATTAAAGAGAAGAATAAAGGAAATAATTACAGATCTGAAGAGAGGGACTCATCTGGCTTACTGAATAAAAAAATGTAGGTCTAAGCCAAGCTCGGTAATAACTGCTAACACACTGTCATACACTCAGAGCAGCAGAATGAGTATGTGCAAACAGTCTCAATCTGGACAAGGAGATACTGTTTGCAGGTAAAAACCTGGTGTGTCTCTATAAGGAAGCTGAAATTAGGCAAAATTACATTTTAACCAATTTAATTAAGCCAATGAAAAATACCATGGATGTTCTTTCGTAAGTTTATTACAGCATTCCAGAATTAGTGTTCACACATGATCCTGCTAAATTGGTTTAACCTGAAAATTTGGGCATTTTTATTGTGGAAAAATTAACCATCTGATTAATTGTCATCCATGGCAAATCCAGTGGGAGGGAACACAACCACTCAGACAAGGGCTGGTTGTACCTTTAGACAGGCACTTCCACAAAGGTCATCAGATGAAGTTGCAAAAGGATTCATTTGTCGCTGAGGTGCTGCCGACTGACGCAGCAAGGTGGGGAGGCTGGGCACTGCCCAGGGCTAAAACCAAGATAATCCAGTAACAGGAAATGGCAATACCCTCCCAGAAGGACAAAACACAGCCCAGAGTGCCCACGCCTTCCCTGCAGGGTGTCTTAGGATTTTCTGCCACTAGGGATAAGCTATCCATCCACGTCAGAAGCAAGGTCATCCATATGATGACTAGCAAGTATTTTCTTTCTCCCCTTCGTTTTAAGCAATTTTTCTTGAGAAAAATAATCTGCTTGAAACATTACATCAGCTCCACAGAGTGAAACAATCATGTTCCAAAAGGAAAGATGCTTCTGAATAGGTGACTCTTGAGATGGCGGGGAATTTTATCTACTGTAGGGACATACAGGTGAGGTAACTCTCAAATGCTGAGATTACAAAAAAAGAAATTTGAAACTATGAGCAATCAGCGTCTGCTGCAGAATCCGGTGGATGCCCAAGGCTCAGGACGTCAACGCACGGAGGAAGCAGGTTCCCGAGTTCCGTACTGCTACTAAAACTGAGCACAACAGCCTTCAGGGTTTTGACTGCCCTCAAATATGTTAATAAAAGATCAGTTCTCCATCAAATTCCCCTGACCCTGAGAAGGCCAGATGGAGTCGCACAGACAGCGAGCTCCCAGCCCCGCCGCTGGGGCGGGACGGACGCGCCCGCCCTCTGTGCCCCGGGAGGCTCTTTGTCCGTGCGGGCACTGCCGGGCCGGGTCCCCGCGGCCCTGCCCGCCCGTCCCACAGGGGACCACAAGGCACAGTCCTGCGGAAACTGAACTGCGAGGGAACAACAGGAGCACAGGGCAAAGCGCCTCAGGGCCGCGGCCGCCCCGATCCCCCGCAGCTCCCGGCGGGGCGCAGCCCCCCCGACCGCCGGGCAGCGCCATGTTGGGCGGGAGCGGGACCCGCGGGGGCCGAGGGAAACCGGGGAGCGGAGCGTGTCCCCCGCTCCCTGTTACCAAAGGGACGGCGCTGGAGAACCCCCCAGCCTGTGACCACCCGCTCTGCCCCGCGCAGCCCCGCGGGCGGGAGGGGACGGGCAGTACCTGCTGGCGGCGCCTCCCCGCTGCCCGCGGCCGCCCCGGGCAGCGCCAGCCGGAGGAGGAGGAGGAGCAGCCCCGGCCCCGGCCGGGCCCGGCAGCGGGGCGGCCGCGCCGGACCCATGCGGCGGCCGCCGGTGCCGCCTCGCCCCTCCCGGCCAGCGAGGGCGGGGAAGGGGCGGTGCGGCCCCGCCGGCTGCGCCCCCCGCGGCACCGCGATCGGCCCGGGCTGCGGCTCCGCCCGGTGTGTCCCAAACATGTCCCAAACATGTCCCAAACGCCTGGGGGGGGGCCGGGGCGGCCCGTCTGCGGTGTGACCCCCACCTTCGGCTTCTCGTAGGTCTCTGCCTTAAAGGCTTCCGGAGGGCTGAGAGGGCGCGCTTGGAAAGAAGGGGGAAAACCATCGAATGCAACAGCTCAGCGAAAGCGTGTCCTGGGATTGTGGTCCCATCAGCCCAGCTGACCCACAGCGTTGGCTGCCTGGTCAAGGTATAGACTGGTTCCAAACCAAAGGCTAACGTGAACAGCTGGTGACACTTCCAAACCTCAACTTCAACCTCAAGGCGGCTGAACGGGACAGTGAATTCTGGCCTCCTTGTGCACCCTGTTCCCCAGCCCCTTCCCCACCCAGCCCAAGGGAGAGGCCAACTCAGGTCACCAGGGTGCCGGCAACCAGCGGTGGCTGAGTCAGACACTGAGCAACACACATGGATCAGTCCCTCTGCCCACCCAGCACTTCCCTGAATGGAGTGTTATTAGATGCTGTGATGGAGGTGAATGTCCACAGCTTTCCTGTATTTCCTAGGCAGCCACAAGGAGAGCCTGGAGCAGGTTTCATCATTCCCTTGTCAGCTCACGAGCGAGGTCCAACTCAGCTCAGTCCCTGCTTGCTCACTGCAGTCATTTTAGATCACTTGTGAGTCACAGTCAGCAGTCAGGGGTGGAAAGGGCTGGAGTTCTTTTTCCTATTCTATGAAAATCAATAAACACAATTTTGCCAAGGCATTCTGGCATCACTGTTGTCTATTTTTATACTGAGCCCTACATTTGGCTTTTCCGAACTACTTGCTTTGCTATGACGGGTTCCCTTCCATGTTCTTTAAACAATGCTATTTGTCTGCATGAAGGTTGGTCGTCGTTTTATTTTTTATTGTTTAGGGCTGTATCCAATTCCTGGGGGTGCCAGGATGGGCTTTTTTAGCACCTGAAGGGTGCTGCCCACTGCCTCGCACCTTGTCTCGGCGCTTACATCTGCAGGGAGTGGGCGGTGCAGGGCTGCGGCTCTCCTCGCCTCACCTCCTACGCCCGCTTGGCGCTGGCTGGGCTCGCATCTAACTGTGGATTTTTCCTTGCAAGTACTGAGGAAGTGGAGGATAAGGGCAAAAATAGTTGGGATTTGATAGCGTGTGCAACATCTGACAAACTTCAGTCTCCAAAGGAAGCTGCGATTGATTTATATCTTTGTCTTTATGTAATTTGGGTGTTGTCTCCTTGTAACTTTTCAAGCACTTTCTCTAGCAAAGTTGATGAAGAAAGAAATACTTGTGTTTGTGCTTCCCTGGTTCCCTGATAAACCCTTAGAAATATGTTACCTCTTGTTTGTGTGTCTACACAGCAAGGGACCATCACAGCCAAGTTATCAGAGGAATCCCTTTCACATTTTCAATCTGCAATATTTTTTCGGTTATGTTAACCTTCTTGACAGTATTTTTTCTGGGAAGGGAGAAACTCTGCGTTCAGTTCTTGCTTGTATTTTCATTTCTAGAGCTCTTTCCACTTCACCGCTAATTAACTTTCAATAACTGTCGTAGGGTTACAGTCAGCCAGCATGAATCAGACAGAAAATGTAGCTTTAGGGGACTGCACTCTGTCAAAAACTATTAGAAACCTGTGCTTGATTTCCAAGGAGAATATACTCGCTCAAGCAGGATACAGCAGCTATTAGGCAGTGTTCTACCTCAGTAAGAAAGCTTCAATAAAACGGACTCCAGGGTTTTGGTACAGCCCTTCTTTCAGGGTGGCTCTAAGTAATTATGCAGCATTTTCCTTGCTTCCCGTTTGTTTGGTTTCCTAAATGCTGGTGGTGATGCTTAGGCCAAAGTTTGGGTTCTGAGCTTGAAGGCAATATTTTTACCTATTTGCTCACATATATAATTTGAAATGGGGGAGAAGGAAGAGGTCTCTTATGGGTGCAGGTCATCTTGTAGAAGCTCTGCCTTTCTGAGGTCTTTTCAATTGGGGAGAGGTGAGTGAGCACAGGTTTTGGCTGGGAGTGCTCAGGGAAAGACTTGGCTGTGGCAGACAGCGAAGCCCGTGGTACCAGGAATGGGTGACATTCCGGAGATGTAGCATGCAAAGCTCTCCAGCTCCATGCTTTTGACAAATTGCCTGTTTAGAAACTAGGAAGGAGGCAGGGGAGAAGTGCAGAGCCACATCCACAGCATGTGTTTTCCTCTCAGGCTTTTGGAGCCCTGCGTTATGCCACCCCATAGACTCTGACCCCTAAAACACTCCTTAATATCTTCTGCAATGCCCTTGTCTAGCTGCTTAAAGGCTGACTGCAATGTTAGATGTGATACCAAATTCTCTTTGTCCTGCTGAATCCTTGTTCTTCCACAAAGACCCCAGGTACTCACTGCTGATGATTGATTTGGCCTGTGCAGCCGTAGGAATAGGCCACAGCTGTGTGAGTCACTGATGGGGAGGGAGCTCCTCTGTGCTCCCCAAACAGCTCCCTCTGTGCTCCTCTGTGCCTGCCTTGGGCTCTAGTGCAGTTGGAGGCAGCCCCTCTCCCCTGCAGCATCTGCAAGCCCAGGCTGAGGACAAGGTGTTCAGTTCCCAGTTCCCACCCCACGAGGTGATGCTCGTTGTCCACTTGCAGCCTGCTGTTTACTTTCTAGCTAGAGCTAATAGAGACTTTCAATTTCCAGGTGTGCTGTTAAAACCTCAACACGTTCTCCGGGTGACTAAGGATGGTTTATTTAATTTTCATTTCCCCCCCTTTGCTCTCCCTTCCCCCTCCTTACATCAGCAGTGGGTATAATTTGTTTGCAGAGTTACAGGGTGTTTTATCTTTCTTTGGCTGGCCTCAAGTGCATGGGGGTTTGTTGAAGCAATGGCATTCTTGATTTCTTAGAGCTGGTATGTGGGTGTTGGATTGTGTCATTCGTAGGAGGTGAGCGTCAGAGGAAGTGGGATCAACTGCTGGAGGAGGTGTGTAAGCCAGGTACTTAATATTTGGTTTCCTGGAAAAGCAAGGAAAAATAGCAAAACAGCCAGCCTTTGTATCTTTAGTTTTCCCAGGTAATCAGAATAACACAATGCCAATACATGCTTAAGCACAGTTTGGGTTGGTTTTGGTTTTGTTGGGTTGTTTTTATTTTGGTTTGGGTTTTTTTTCTCTTAGTTTACTCAGGATGGAGAACTACTATGTTTTTTTTAAATAATTTCACATGTTTTGGTGGGTTCTGTTGAATGTTTATTCCAGAAATACAAATAAATTCATGTTCTGTAAGTGCCCTCACAAACAATGCGATTTGTTATCAGGTACATTATGTTGTCTTTTTATTTGATGTAAAATGGCATCTTAGGGTTAAAATTAGACAGAAGAGCCATTTGAGACTATTTTGTTCATCTCCAACTGTTTTTTTCAGAAGTGCATTAGTCTGAAGTATTTCATGGGCAAAATACTGAGTTATTTTGGGGGAAGAAAAATTATCTATAAAAGAAAAGTATAGCTACTTCTTTTTACAGTAGTTTTATGGTAATCACTATTTTATTTGACAAGTGTAGATATTGAGCTAGATCGTACTCTGCTAGGAATATTTCTTTCTCTTAAACTGCTCTAGGTAGTAGGTACCTTTTGCAGTCCTTGCTCAGGCTAAGCATAAAAATTAAATAGAGAAATTAATTTTTAAAGGGTACCTGTGTCTTATCTTATGGATTAGGTAAAAGGACTATAGCAGCTTTCTTGGTATTTAACCCTATGCTTATTTTCCCATTGTTATCGAAGGGATCTGTAGGTCAGGAGAAAGGAAAGCTCAGCCAGCTGACAGTGAAGTGTTCACAGGAGGACTTGTCTGCTATTGCTGAAAACACAGTCCTTCCCTCTGACTTTAGTGAAGTATTCTGGTGTAAATTTATGGATCTCATCGATGTTATTCCTGATTTACACAACAGTAAGCAGTAAGTAAGCACAACAGTAGGTTAAGTAGCAGTGGGCCTTAAATATTTATCTGGTTTATTTTTAGAATGGCAGTCGCAGCTATTTATAGAGCAAGGAAGCAATGATATAAATCTGACTGGATTCCTCCTATGCTTTGAATCTGCAATAGAGAAGCAGTTGGGGTTTTTTGACCATGAGCTCTTATTCACTATGTTAAATTTGCTCTGATTAATGTGTTATAGACTTCATTTTTCAAGGGCCTCTTAAGCCCTGCTTGTAAGCATGAGGGATCTTGTTACTTCTCTAAAGGAGAATTGATGCAGCCTTAAGAGTGGCTGGGTGATTGCCCTGTGGTGCTGTGCAGGCACTAATACCTTACATGGATTTATCAGTGGGGAAAGGTCCCAGGAGAAAACTCACTTATGGTTGGTCATTTTCTTGCTAATAAAACCCTAGAATAGAATATATTCTCCAATGATAGGCCTTGCTGGATGTAGGACGGGCAGATGGAGTTGCTGCTGTGAGTGAGCCTGTTTCTGTGCCAGTGTGGTAGGGAAGGGCATTCCCTCTGAAAAGCAATGTGAGGGATAAACTAGGCTGGTGGATGGAGATGCCAGAAAAGAGTGTGTGGTTATATGTGCTGACTCAGAAATTAGCACTTTTGGCTCTTAGGCCACTGTTTTATATGTGGCTTGGCTTAGCAGTTACCAAATCTATTGTTTTCTTTTGATTCCAGATGGTTTGTGGTAAGTAGATTGGCGATCCCAGCCTGGCCTTCAGTTGGCAAAGAACCATATCACAAAAGCCAAGCCCTACCACTAATGCTGGCATCCTGACTGATAGTCTCAGACATGTACCCAGGGCTTCACTGCAGCTGAACAGCCCTCACCACGCACAGACAGGCAGGCCACCACCTCGCAGGACTGGTTTTGTTGCTGCATCCCTCCCTGTGGAGAAAGGTTTACCCACTGCCATGAACTTCAAACCATTACTCTGTATTTAATTTAAAAACAAACCTTGAGAGCCTGGGAAGGAAAGAAAACTAACAGAAGAAGTCAACCCACCGTGTTTGCTGTGAGAAATCACAGGAGGTGATATAGCTTTGTCAGGAGGCCATGGGAGCAATGTTTTTTTTTATGGATAAGTGTATGACTGTCTGTCTTGTGCTTTCAGATTTATCTTTACATTGACTGTTGTTTCTTGTTACTATGTTTCTGTAGTAGTCTTCAGTAGTTTCCCTGGGTTTTGATGAAGTACTTTTGGAAGAATGAAGTGCTAGCAGTTATAAACAAGTGTGAAAAGAATTATTCTCTTTCCAACATTTCTTGAAGTTAAATTTTAGCCCCAATGTGCTCAGCTACATTCAGGATTAATCTTTGTGTTGTCAACGGAGCTTGTCAAGCTCTTTCAGATCAAAAGAGGCCATTTTGTATTAAGAAGATTCTGATAAAGTCTCCCAGCTCTTGGGTACAACACAAAGGCAACCTGTGGCTCTCTACTTCTGCTCAATCCATAAGTTTTCAGGTGTCTGGCTGCTTCCTATTTTCTTCTACGTGTGTGCTCTGACAGGTCCAGCTTCAGGCAGGTTGCCATTAGCACAACCATAAGCAGGCACTTCCAAACTATTTAGAATAATTCTCCCAGACTGTGTCTGGTCTGGTTTGTTGATAGTTTCTTTTCACAGCTGGCTGTTGCTTACTGATGCACTGCTGTACACCTGCACCCACATGAAATGCACTGGTGCACAATTCCTGTCACTGGCAAAGTGTGCCAGCTTGGCATCCCCTCCCTTCCCAGCATGCCTGGCCTTTTTAAATTCCTGCCTTTCCTGCTTTCAGACACAAGTCCTCCTTCATTATACAGTTTCTGTGCACTTCTGAACAGGCTGCTTAACAACTTCCTTTTTTTTTTCCTCATCAATTCAGAATTTTTTGACTGCTGCATTTTTCCTATTCGGATATAAACATGGGAGAGACTAAGAAATAGGTGCTATGGAATGATTAGGTGGAGATATGCCAGTGGCTTTGCTTGATTAATGGATTTACATTGTACATTACCCATAGGCAGCTTTCCAGTGTCTTTCTCTAAAATAGGGTAATTTGATTAAAGGGCTCTTTTTTTGTAAAATACTGATAGACAAGTGATGCGTGTATGGACATCGTGGATAGGAGGTACAGTCATTTCGCCCCTGCTAGTCACAGCCACTCCTGCAGGTACTTGAGGAATGCAGGATGTGCCCCAAATAGATCTTTACAAATATTCCCTGGTGGAGTCATTTCAGCCTTTTCCGACATCTGTATTAGCTCTTGCTGACAATAACAGGATTTTCGTGATGGTGACAAATGCTTTTCCCCTTTCATGCCAGCCAGCAAGTGAAGGTAAAGACTTGCTACGCTGACTCAGATGAAAGGCTGAACAAGCCCAGGTTCCTGCCTCTGACAGTGGCCAGAGAATTTTCAAGAAAGTCAAAGAACAAAACAAGCAGTTTTCCCTGCTTCATCCTCTTCACCAAGTGAATGTTTCCAGCTCTGACATATTCTGACGGGATAAGAAAGAATAACTTAAGAAACAGTGTGGCAAGGTGAGGAGAAAGGCATTCTCTTCAAAGCACTAGCAGGGTTTAGTTTTCTGATCCGGTGCCAAATGCAACAAAGGTACTTGCCAAATGCCCTTGCAACAGGACTCATCCAGGGGCTTTACAGCTTTGCACCTCGCTGTCTGTGTCCTGCTGTTCTGCTTCTCCTGTAGTCAGTGGGGATCCTCTGATGCCGAGGCTGCTGCTGAACCTGTGTGAAAATCCTGCTGCATCTGGCTGCAGAGCACGTCTCCAGAACATGAAGGAGCAGGAGAGCCCAGTCCATGCCTTTAGCAAGGCAAGCCATTAGTGAGAGCTGTAGCTTCCTCTTGGCTATTTGAGACTGGGGAAGGACTGCACAGGGAGATGGCCTGGTTTACCTACTGTCTAGATTATCACAGCGACCCATGAACTAGAGACCACCTTCTGAAAGTTAGGATAGATGCTAGGCTGGTCCCTGTGATTCCTGCCATCTCCTCGTGACCATCTTGTACCATGCTCTCATTTCCTTGGCATATGTTTTTTACACTGTAGTAGATTTTGTTACAAATCTACTAAAGGCTGTGGCATCAGTAGAAGGCTCCTCTGAGGCACAGGTGCCTGGACAGTCCTCCTGCAGGATTAGGGCTGCGGGGCCAAGTATACATATAGTGCAGAAAATGCTTGAGAGATGGAGGCACAAGAGTGACTCCATGTTGAAAGCTAAAACTCCATTTCCATGCAGTGCCAACCTTTTTTAACTCCACAGAGGTCCTCTGGCCTCTCTACTTCTATAACACAGATATAAAAGCAAAGGGATATTTTATATGTCTGTCTGTCCATTTTTATGTCAAAGGGTTAAAGTTAACTGGAGACTGAGCTTCTGACTTGGATATTTTCTTTCTGTCCTAGAAAAAATCCTTTTTAAGCTTTGAATTTCAGAAGCAGCATGGTCTGGAAGCATCCACTTTTCCTTCTGTGTCATTAAACCTCAAGTCCGTTCCCAGAACTGCAATTCCAAAGGAAAGCATCTATAGGCAGGTGTTATTTGCCAGCTGACTTGGACCTTTGGCAGCTCCTAGCTCCGAGCAAGCTTCCTTGGTGTGGAGACATGCCACAGAACTGGTAACCTGGCAAAGACTGTTCCCTACTTCAAAGAAGTTACAAGTACCAAACACACCAGGGGATCCTGCCAGGTCCATAAGCCAAACAGACTGCAGTCTGAGGAGGTCAGAAACAACTTAGACACACCTGGAAATACTCATAAAGCACTTGAGCCTTGTCTCTATTGCTCAAGGTGTCCAGCACTCTGCAGATGTTCAAATGATGTCTGAGTGAGGCAGGTGTGGCTTCAGCAGCTTGGATGCCCAAAATAACTCGGCAGGCTACAGTCACGTAGCTGATGCTTGTCTGTTTCTTAATTTGTTCATGTCTGAGTCTCTATAGGCTTTGTAGGGAGATAAGATCCTGGCTTTTCTAGGTATCCACACTTAGAAAGGACAGGAATAAAAACATCCATGGTTGGGTTCAAAGATGGTGGAGGGGAAAGCAATGCCTGCTGGCATCAGGCCAGGAGAGGCTCAGAAACTTCCTACCCTGCAGACAGGTGGCCACTGCCTGTGGCACAGCTCTGCTCCTGCCCTTCCCATCCACACTGCTTGTTGTCAACCACTGCATCTTCCAGCCCAAAACACTCGTGTTCTCTAAACTGATCTTGTGTGGCCGTGGGATGCCTTTAGAAAAACATTAATTTTAGAGAAGGAGTACTGCCACTTACTGGGAATTAAGAAGTTTTTAAACATCTCTAAGTGACCAAAACTTGCAGTGCTCAAATTCATTGGCCAATGTTACATAGGCATGTAATGCTCTGCAAATGTTTCCCGTTGTTGGTTTTACTTCGAAGCTGTGCATTCAAACCAGGTGTTATATTAGTTTCTTTTGCTGTGAGTCATAGCACTACAGCCCTGAGAGACATCATTGCTACTTCCACTGAAGATGGAGGCTTCAAACCTTTAAAGAATAGCAAAAAAAAATGGTAAGGTTGTGAAGGGGCTGCCTGTCTTATGAATAGACCTTGACAGTGTGGGGAAACAGCAACAGGGAGACTGCACGGGAGCAGTGGCTGGAGTGTTCCTCAGGCTCCTCCAGCAGAAGGGTGGAACATGTTTGGGTTCACTGTACTCCCTTTATTTGAAGGATAATTAACTGTTGAGCTTTGAAGTCTTACCCACATGTCTAATGTGCGGTTGGGATGCCCAGCAATGGGACTGAGTGCCAAGATGTCCCACACCACTCTGGGTTTATGCTGTTGTGCTGCTGCAGCTGGGACCAGCTTTCAGTGGGGAACTGGACCAGCTGCTGCTGCTGCTCTTGTTCTGAGTGCTCATAAATAGAATTTCCTCCCTCATGAGAAATACTGATGAGATTTAAATTGTTTTGATGCAAAGCAATGGTATTAGAGATGTTATTTATTTACTAGTATTTATACTTTGAGTGTGGCTAGCAGGTAGCCAGTGCAAATCTTGCTGTGGATTGCTTGATGTTCCTCAGAAGCAGATGTTCTTTGGACAGAGTTTCTTGTTCCCTGATGCTGCAAGACACAGTGCTCTTTCCAGTGCAAAGGCAGCATTCCTTCTCTATTCACAACTGGCATCTGCAGGAAAGAAATTCTTCATTTCCAGGCTGAAATAATTCCTTCCCTGTGGTAATGGTATGCTTTCATTGTATTGGAAGCAGAACATCAGGCTAAGAAATGGACCTTCTTGCTAAACTGGCTTTAGAAGGGGGCTCATTGGCACTAACCAATGGCACAGTTGAACACCACCTTGGCAAAGGAGTTATTTCACATTTAAGACTTGTGCTTTTACAACTGGGTCTCTGTAGTGTCGCATCCTGAAATACTGGTATCGTGTGGGAGGTGGCACGTGGATCTGCAGGACCTTGTTTGCATTAGAGCCAATTAGAGCATCTTGAAGGTCCTAACTGGGACAGAGGGAAGCTGATGCCAGGACTAGGCAGAGTGAGGGTAAGGCAGTGCAGTACCACCATGGGTGGCATATGAGTGAACTGGGCATGAAGAATCTTGGTTTGGCTATTGGTCCTCTTAAGTGAGGCTTAACCACGAAATTGTGAACCTCAGGCAGTGAGGAACTGTGATTTCTTGCTTAGAGATGGTATATTCCCTGCCACAGCAACTGCATTAACTCCTTTAGTGACAGTTTGTACCACAAATCCTGGCTGTTTAATTGGATTTATCGTGGCTATTGGGAGAATAAATGTGTTTACAGATTTGTTGTGAAAGCTTTTTTGTGTGTTTTTCTCATAGCAAGTCAACTTCCATGTGGTGCAATTATGTTCAAGATGTTCCCTGTAGCTCTGGGATAATGTCAGATTATACTGTGTGTGCATGTTGTTCTTCAAAAGGATTTTATCTGAGCCATGATGCACTGTAGCGGAAGGAGAAAATGAGCTTAATTTTTATTAAGAGAGGCATACAAAGCTTAAAACACAAGAAGTTCTGTCAAATCCTGTTTCCTTATTACAGGAAACACTTATGTCTGTCTACTGAAACGTGAAATTTTTTTCCCTGTTAACTTCCTTCCTGTTCCATCCAACTCTGCCAGAACTCCATCCATGCAGCTTGATACTCTGGTGCTGCAGCCTTTTCAGCACTGAATGGTTGAAGCAAACACAGCAAGACGTTCCAGAGACAAGAGTCTAGGAGGGGAAATCAAAAAAGGATGACTTTCATTTAGTTTTGAAAGTCTCTTAGTTTTTGTTTGGTTTATAATTTTGCCTAGAAACTTGCGGTGTGCTTAATGCAGTTGTACAGGAAGCCCTCCTGAAGCCTGCTCATGTTCCCAGACATGGAGCTGCCACTGAAGGGATACTGTGGCACAGGAACCACTGTTGGGTATCAGGGGCTACAGCTCTCATGGGAATGGAGCTTGGCCCTGGTGCTCACTGTCAGATTTGTCTTATTTTTTTCTTTTTTTTTTTTATTAACTTGGATAACAGTGCAATTTAGCAACGCAATTTCCTGTCTAATGGCAGTTCAGGTATTAAATGTCACATCTGCCTAATACTTTCATTCTTAGCTGTGACAAGTTTTCCTAACACTTCTAAAAGAGACAGTTGTGGTATGTTTCACTCCCTGCTGCAAATTTGTTCCATAACCCATTATTATCACTGCTAATTGTTATTAGTAAGCCTTGTAGAGGAGTAACTTGGAGGAGCAGCACAACAACTCTCCCCACCGTGGGAAAGGTCAGGGTTTTCAGATGTCACCATTTGCAGCCTGTAACCTATTACTCTGTATGTCAGTCACAGCTGGTTTTTTCAAAGTTGCACTGAAGGACAACTTTCAGGGACATGCCTCCACTCTCCCTTGCTGTCTCTTAAGTCCATCCCCTCTCCACAATGCCTCTCTGTCCAAGGCTAAGCTGCTGAGCCCTTGGCTGCGGTTGGCAATGCAATGAAGGATACGGGCATTTGAAAACTCCTGTTTCTGTGACTGAAGAGATGAGTGGAAAGATCAAAGAAGAGGACACACAGCTTGGGAGGGTGTAGTGGGCTCTGGCGCCTTTGGAAGCGAACAGAAGCCAGGCTTGGTGCCTGTGATGCACAGAGCATTGCTGCTGTGCCACAAAAATGCGCATGGAAAGGCACGAGGAGCTTGTGGCTGTGCTTAGTCTGCCTCTCCTCGAGGAGCTCCAGGCAATGGCTTGCCTTTCTGTCATAAGCTCTAATGAGGTAAGGGAGCAGGAGAAAGGACACAAGCAGATCAGAGCTCAGTGGAAAGGAAAATCCACATGGCAAAGTTGCACTCTGAAAATAAGGATGAGTGATCCCTGGCAATCAGATTTCTGGTGGCCTTACTCAGATTCACACCAGCTGAGAGCCTGGCCCCAGAAACTGAGAGCGGCAGCAGAGCTGAGAGCAGAGTAACTGTGTGCAAGCTTCAGGTAATGGTTGGCTTAGCAAACCCCAATCTGCAGATCTACTTTGCCAATTGAAAATTTGGCCTTGATTTTAAAGAAGGGGAAAAAAAAAAATAAAAGAAAAAAGCCTGAAGGTCTGTGCAGGTATATAAGAATGTACTCAAGAATGTAGAAACACACCTTTGTGGGCTTAATCAGGTAGGTATTTGCCAAATTTTTCAGAATAGTTTGTACGTTCAGGAGGAAATCACCTTTAAAAATCAGAAAGTATACTTTACAGAAGCTTGAGGTTGAGGCCATTTTACAGAATTCAGGTTTTTGCTCTGGTTCAATCAGGTTAAAAATCTTGAAAGATGAGCTGTTTTGAAGTATTTCACAAGACCCGTGAGTCATGCAAAATCCTATCACGTTCTTCCCTCTGGTTGAAATCGCAGAAGTTATGAATGCTCAAAGAGCTATTAGATCATGAATAAAGAATGCTGCACAATGGGTTGGTGAAAATAAATAAATAACCCCTCTAGTTTTCCTTCAGCTTCTAATTCCCGGGGGAAGAATTTTAGAGGCAAGAGTGGATTATCACAGCTCACCCTCAAAAAGGAGTGGCATGCAGCTGCATCCCTTGCAGAGTTGCTATTCCTTCTCTTGGTTTCTTTACTGCTCCAGGCAAATGGAGATTTTAATACCGCTCCTTTATCTAGCACAGTTAATTTCCCCACCCTGTACCAGCTCAACTTCTCTGGCAAGTATGTTGGGGGATGGTGGACCCAAGCTTTCATCTGCTCCCAAGTCTTCTGCTAACAAATTTGCCCATTTGTGATCCTACAGAACCTGCTCCATATCCAGAGAGATCCAGGCAGCCAGGTCGAAGAGGACACTGTGTCCATATAACTCAGCTCTACCAGTGCTGCTGCTTCTGTCCTGTTAGGATACCTGTATCCTCTAGATATTTTTGTACTAGAATGAATCCTGCCTGGAACTACTACTGGGATCAGTGGGCAAGTGCTAGGCCGGCCTTTCAACCCTTTTCCCCCATATTTATTTCTTACTCCACTGTAACTTCTGGAATCCTTCTTTTAGTTTCTTTTCCCTGAAATGTTGTGGTCAGGTTTCCCAGATATGTTTCTTGTTGACCAGGAATTTCTAGAGGCCAAGAAGGGATTGCAGGAAAGCACTAGTCAGTGGTTCTTGTGTGACCATAAACCATAAAAGCATTTGATCAGAGGAAAAGTCTCACTTTCTATTTCAGTCACTGTTTATTAGAGCACATATTGGAGGTCAGAAATTACTTTTGGCACAAATAAAAGTGAATTCAAACAATAAGAACCATGTGCCATTTTTGTCAGTATTTTGTGAAAAAAAAACAAAACCAAAACCCAAAAACAACTGAGGAGAAATAATTATTTTTAATTGCTTACATGGTTGAAATCTGTATGATTAAACTGGTGTTTGATGGAGGGAAAATAGTGTAGTTCAGTGATTTTGCTTGTGGCACAGAGAGGAATTATTCTGTTTCTCAACAAACCCCAAAGGTTCTTACTATTGAAGAGATTTCTAATGACTTCTCATTGCTACTTTTTTCAGGTTTCCATTTTCACACATTTTTTTTCTTTCCCGAAGTCATTTCATCCTCTCCCTAAACAGTTCCCGATGGAGAAAAGACAATGGAAAAAAGAAAGGAAATGCAAATCTCTGTAAGTCATGAGGGTAGAACTGCACACAGTGTTTTCCATGACATCCCTCAGAGCTCAGTCATTGCCACCGAGGGACAGCAGGGAACCCCAAACCCCAGTCCTCAGTTAAAGTGGTGGGGGGCTCAACAAGCACAGCTGATGGGCTCCTCCTCCAAAATCTTATAGGGGCCGATCTAGAGCCTGATCCCCTTCTCTGTGCCGTGTAAGGGGAGGTAGCAGCAACCTTTGGGCATTCAGCTTCTTCCTTATTCCCACCATGGTGTAGGATCTGCATTTGATCTTGCCTTTAGCAGTACATCTGAAGGGTCAGTAACACCCTTGCAACATCCTTCCACATAAAATTAAATGTATCCTGCTTTCAGACAGGCGCAAAATTCCACACGTTGTAACGAGTGGTGATACTAACTTATTGCAAAATCCTTCGTGCATGTTAATGAGCTGGGTCTTGCCAATGCTAAAAATAAGCCTCGGTGTAGAAAAGGCTTACAGAACGAGCAAAATTGCTCATTCCCACAAAAATTTCATCTGTTGTCAAGAACATCTGATCGTGCAACTTCTCTAGCTCTCTGTTTCTTGTGGAGTAACACCAGACCTACGTACCCCTGCTCTTGCAGGTAGCTGGTCTAGTGAGCAGTTTTATTCTCTTCTATAGTGAGGATACTAATACAGGACTTCTGAAAAGAGACATGAAGATGCATTGATTTTTATAAAAGCAACTCAAGATAAGTGCCTGACGTGGAAAATTTTAATCCAAATGATTAAAGTTTAGCAAGAAGTTTTCATTACAGGAAATGTTAGGTAAGAGATGAAGCTCCCAGCCCTGCTAGTATTCATCACTTTGAGGTGGATCAGCACCTTAAGAAGAACATATGTTGTTCTGCCTTTGAAAAGCTGGCAGCGAATTTTGAGAAGAAAAAAGGCCTATACAGTGATTATTGGAGTCAACCTTGCAGCTCTCCACACATTACTCAAAGGTGACCATGTCTTTTCTGCTTTGCTTCTTAGCAACCCCCTTGAAAGAGGTTCTGTTCTATGTGTATTTTATTGTGTTCAATACTTGCATGTGACCTTCCTCATTGATGTCAAACTTACACATAACACAGAGCAAGCCACAGGCTTGGGTTTTGCCTGTGTGTTGCTAAGCCCTAGATCTCACATACCTCTGTTGGCCACCAGTCATCTTCTGACAGATCACAAGGCTAGTCTTCATTCCCATTCATCCCGCTGTCACTGGTGCTCTGTAAGGCACCAGCACCCCGGGTTGTATGTCAGGAAAAAGCACGGTTTGCTGCTCTACCTCAGGGAAGCAGCTAGAAGAAGGAAAGAGTGGGACTCCTCACTCTACATCACTCACTCTACATCCATTGGAGGTGGCCATGAGACTGTTGGCAGTTGTCAGAGCTGGTGATGCTGTGATGTGTACTTCCAGCTGTCTCAGAGGGGTTTGCTTTGATGCAAGGATGTGAGGGGATCACATGTGTTTTGGTGGATTAGAGGAAGAAAACTGTCAGTAGCACCAGGATATCCCATGTGTGGGTCAGAACCCCATGGTGCTGGATCCCATTGACAAGACAACCCCAGTTTTAGGAGATGGGAATATGCTGTGTGAATTCAGCAGGTAGAGATGGTGGGGATCAGTTGGATGAACAGATACAAAGTTTAGAAGAAAAAATAACATCCTCTGTTTTCCAAGGAGAGCGATTTGTAGGCACTGTGTCAGGACTGCCTTAAAAGACAGCAAGATGCCTGCTTTGTAGCTTTGGACAGATGTTTTGCCACGTGAAGAGCACTCTCTCTGAAATGTAAAGTGCACGTTTCTTTGGTTTTGTGCAGTGGATTTTCCCTGTGCTGGCTTGTCACCATGGCACTGGACGGGGGAAACTGATGATCAGAAGCTTTAGGGAGCTGTATGGCTGAATTGTTTCTGCTTTCATCATCCATTTAAAAAAATCTAAATGGAAGATGAGAACCTGCCTGCTTTAGGTTCATATGGAAGTAATTTTAAGACCAGGCAGCAGCAGGGTAGTTTCTCAAAGATGAGTAGATGGTTGGGCCTCTTCAGGAAATCTGTAGCAAACAGTTCATTCAAAAATAACTTTTTGAGATTACGGGAAGTGAGTGAAAAGAAGTAGCTAATCAAAAGGAGATAACATTGATGAAAGGAAGCGTTTTATCTGATATCAGAAACTGTTGGCTTTCATTCTGATCTTGTTGGTTTTTTCTGTATATAGTTTTAGAGTCTTCTCAAAAGGTTATTGCTTTTCCAGTGGCATCAGAAAGGCTGAAATGATATTTGCAATGAGGGTAAGTGACTCTCTTGAGGTTTTGGTGCCCACAGCTCCAGATTAACTGGAAATGCAGGCATTTAGTAAATTTGAAAATCAGTGCCTCTTGGCCTTTTGCACTCCTGAGAAGCCAACTTAAGTTTTGTGATTAGGACCAGAGCAGGAACACAGTATATGCCACTCAAGGGACATATGTCTGGAAAAATAAGCCGCCCAGAATGAGTGCCAGCTCATAAGGTGGTGGCCTCCATTCTTTTTGTCCAGACTATCCCAACCATGGAAGTCTGGGAAGCCCTGCTGCTGGTTGCATTGATGGGAACAGCAAAACTTCCATTTCTGGTCTTAGTTTTGGCTGACCAGAGATGTAATTCCTACAAATTTCTGTAATTTAAAATCACCTTGGGTTTTGAGTTTCTGAAGTAAAAGAGCTCCATGCAAGGTCTGGAGTAGATTAAAGCAGCAACTGCTAATCCACAACTGGTTCTTGAGGTGCTGCATGAGTAGGGAGATGGCTTCAACCATGATGAGGTGAAAGGCCAGGGAGGACCTGGCAATCAAAAACCAGCACAGGAGACAAAAGGATAATACCAGTGAGGTATGTGTATATAGATAGACCCATATACACAGCTGTATCTCAATTGTACAGAAATGTTCCCTGCCTCACCAGCAGTTACTAACTCACTGTTTTTCTTTCAGAAAGTAAATCCTTGACAGACTTGAAGTGATGAGTAATGACTCCACTTTCTTCCATTCCAGCTGTCACACAGGCAAGAATGTTGGTTCCTCATTGACACAGAAAATTTGATCATCTTACCCTTTTCTTGTTGTCCCCTGTCTGCCCTATCACTTACTGGTTGCTTGCTGTTATGGTATGGTGGGCTCATCTTCTCTCAGTAGGCACTATAATTGGTTTTTACAAGAAGAAAGAAAATACTCTACTGATAAGCAGTGGTACTCATCAAGGGAAAATGTCAGCACTTAAACCCGAGTCTTGATTTTTCCCTCTGAGTTGTCATAGCTGGATCCTCTGCCCTTCCTTACAAGTGGGTTTGAGGAGGTGGTTGTTTTGGCTGGAATTGCAGAGGCACAGGTGGTACCACCAGCTGTAAATTGGAGGAGGCACTTCCTGATTATGACCACTGCCTACACACAGATCACTGCCAAGAGAGGAGCTGGAAGGCTCAGAAGCCTTCTCCTTACTTGGAAAAGGAGGGTAGTCATCGCTCCCCTCTCCTGTAGGCTTTCACCTGTAGGCCTCAGGCTTCTTTGTGAGTGCTTGGCTTCCCAAAATGCTGTGATGTGAATAACCCTCAGCCACCAGTGAGAGATGGATAAACCAAGGCACAGGGTATTTAAATTCATGCATCTAACATTTAGGAACTCAGGTCTGTACAAAGACACCATCTGCTCAGGAGATGCAAGTGCATGGTGCATTTGAAATCCAGCTTACTCTTTTAAAGGACTTCAGCATGGATTCAGATGTCTCTTTAACCACAGCAAAACAAGCGGTGAGTAAATTTGTGATCTCTGCAAGGTCAAGGTTTTGCCCTCTGACTTTAAATGTCAGTGTCAAGAGGCTTGTACTAAGCTGCAGAGTGAGGATGCACCAGCCTTGCCTGTTAGAAGTTTGGGGTGTTGCTCTAGGGGGGGGAATTTCAGAGGGCATTGCTGGTTACCTGCACAGGCAGGACTGTTCTGGTCTCAACTGCCATCACACACCACCATTTGCACTTATGTATTTTTATTGCCAGGTTACAATTTTTTAATTATTGCCTGGTGCCCGTGTCTCCACCTTCACATAATGGAGACCTCTGTTTGCTGGCCCTGACTTGCCTTGTCCTCGGCAAAATTGGGGTGCTTTGCCTCCTCGTGCGTTGAAAGCCCTTTCCCTGGGATGATCCCTTGGCCCATTGCCACCTCGTGGTCTTGGTTTTCATTTCTTGTCCTAAACGTGGGTCCACGGCATGGAGAGCAGCAGGTGAGGGAGAGGCGTTGGAGGAGCACTGTGTGCTCCTCACCCACGTGCACGAGGAGGGAGCCAGATTAAAAGATTAAAGTTACAAACTGAAAACCCCCTTGGGCTACCCACAAGATCTGAGTGCCTGGCTGCGAAGCCAAACTCCCACTCCAGAGATGTGGTGCCGTGCACGCTGTTGCTCACGCTGGAGCCACAGGTTCCCGTCATCCCCTCCTGCTGCCGGCCCTAGCTGGTTTTACAGACCAAGAATTAAATAATAAACCAGTTTTGCCCTGAAGGACGGTCTCGAGTGATGCCTTGGCAGTATCCAGGGGCTTAGGGGATGTCTTTACGCTCTCCCTCATTGCACATCTGAGCCTTATTTGCTCGGGTTGTGGGGGCTGGATTGCTTCACTTGGGATGGCGAGGGAGGGGTGGCAGTGATGGCCACTGATGGTGGTAATCATATGGGGAGGGTCACGATTCCTTTGTTGCCTTCCAGTCCCTCCTTAGAGGTCTCCTACAAGCCTCACCCTAGCAAACCCACCACTAGGTGTGCTCACAGCATATTTTCTCTCTTTCCCCCCCCCCAATTTATCTTCATTAGGACTGGGCAAAGAATAGCCTTTTTGGAACTATGGCTGAAAGGCACAGAAGTAAAACTGTCCCAAAGCACTATTGGTGTGCTTCTGTCTGTATTTTTTATTTGACCAAAGCAGTGAGTCTGAGTCAAAATGATGACTCCATCATCATGACAATACTCAGCATATTGAGCTCTACAAAGCAATTTTTTGCTGGGATTTTTTGTCGTTGTTGTTGTTGTTTTGGTTTTTTTAATGTTGGTTTTAAATTTTGGTGTGCATTTTTATTAGAAACATGTCGTTTCAAAGCAAAAAGTTCAGCCCTGCTCTTTTGAAAACATTGAAATGGTATATTTTGGTTTCTCAGCATTTGCTCCTCCTTCTCCTCCTTGTGCTTTTCAGAAGAAGCCCTTCATCAGACAGCAGCTGAACCTGTGAAGACATTCAGTTCCCCCGGAGCTCTCTGTTTCAGCACATTTCCCAGCTATGCTTTCCCAAGTGCTCAGGTGCCAGAGTGGAATGCACACCAGTGCCTTCTGGCCCTTGCAAGAAATGGTGTGGGGGTGTGTGGGGGCCAGACAAGCAGTTGCAGTCTGCTCATCATGCAACCCTTCCCCACCTTCAGCTGTGAAAGCGTGTGTCACTTGGGGCTGTGCCTCGAGGGAGGACAGAAGCAGGACCTGCGTTTTCCAAGGGACTCAAATGGGTGGGCATGACTAAAATACCACGCAGAAACAACTTGGAAATGGAGTAATTTCCAGGTCTGTGCCTGTTTTGAGGAAGACTTAATGCAAAGTTTTAGCAAAGTCTTGTTTTATGAGCTGTATGCTCACACAGGTCTTTGTGATGGATTTATATCCTCCAACTGATTATAATTAGTGCACTGTTTTATTTACATAGGATTAATGTAATTCAAATGACTAGATGAAGTTCTTTGATCTCTAGGGTACAAGAGGTGAGATTATGATGACTGATTATTTTAAATAGTTGCCCCTGGCCATAAAATCTATTCATTTGAAAATCAATAGAAAGATATCACTTGCCATGTTGATGAGATAATTTCCTCTGCTACTCAGCCCTGACCCCGTTCTCCTGGTTTTCACCATCCCATCAAGTTTAAATGCCTTTTTCTTTCTCTGGAAGCTCTGCTTCACCCCATCCTGCACAGCCCCCTGTGTGTCTGGGGTAGCCTCCTTTTCATTTGAAGCCACTTTTTGATTTGTATGTTCTTCTTCAAACCTCTTTTCCCAACCATGCATTCAGGTGCTATAGCTGCCAAAAATACACCCAGCTCTGTATTTGTTCTTTGTTGCAGTGGTTGAATTTACAGGTATAGTGTTTGGAGACTGCAAACTTTCTAATCTCTAACAAGCACTGTTGTCTGTTCAGCAAGTCCTGCCCGTTGCACAATGGTATGAATATTTATGATGCTAAATCATAATCCTTGCCTCTGACCCAGCACTCTTCATCAGCAGATCTAGTATTGCTTCACTGAGGAAGCAGTCAAATCATTATCCTAATTTCCAGATGGGGAAACTGAGGTGCTGCAAGGTGAAATAACTTGTCAGCAGAGGAGAGCTAGAAAGGGAATGCAGCTGTCTTTGACCCCAGCTACATGGTCCAGCCACCAGAGCCTGCAGCCTCCTCAGTGACAGCTAATAGAAGTTGTCTTTATGCAATACATTTTCCTCTATTAACAGCAAACAATTCCAGTGTTTTCTTCACAGGTATTAATAGCCTTCCTGAGAAATATGTTTCAACATGCATTTTCAGTACTACTTGAGCGTGTGTTGTGCCCCAGCTAGCAGCTGTGACCTGCTAGAAGGAGCCAGACAGGGGCGTGGTTGCACCTACGCCCCTGTGCTCCACTCCTCTGCTCCACCATCCCTTCACTCCTCTAGTGACTGTCAGGGAGGTTGGGCACTGACCACAGAGACGTTTCTGCATACCAGCTGCTGTGTTGGCAGCCTTGGAGTTGCCTCTGGGTCTGACTTACTGCCTTGTCTCCTTCAATATAATTGCTCACTGCTGATTTATTTTTTTTCTTTCCCTTTGATTCTGTAGCACTCGTATCCTACTCAGATTCCTCATCAATCTTGCAATCTGGGGAGCCTGAGGAAATAAGAGAACTGATCATCTGCAGACTTCTTCTGTACATTGTGAAAGTGTCCCTATGCCATGTGTGATTCTAATCTTTTTTTTCTTTAATCAGAGAGAACATCAGAGTGTCAGACTATACCAGTGAGGTCTGTGTGCCGGGCGGGGAAGGAAGGAGATGCTTCCGCAGAGGTACTCCCTGCTACCGGCTCCATAGAGGTGACAGCACACCTGTGGCTTCCCCCTTTCTAACCCCGTGCTTTACCTCCCCATGGCCGACACTGCTCAGCCTTGCAAATCTTCTATGGCAGGGCATGTTCTCTCCCTCGCCGAGCCCGCTGGGGCACGGCTGCTTGAGCAGCGATGGCTGCAGGGAGTCCTTGAGGAGCGGCAGAACACGTCTGCCTGGAAATCTGCGTGAGCCGCAGATGGACCCATTTCTCCGTATTTGGAGGTCTCGAGGAACCAAATCACTTCATGGAATTGGCCAGAATTTTAACGCTATCTACCCAGCTACCTTAGCGTGGTGGTAGAAAAAGCACGTGTAGGAGGTTGGGTGGGTTTATTTGGGTGCAAGGGTGTGTGTGCTCTTTGTACATGATGCTGAAAGTTCATCACAAGCTTTTCAACACTCTGTACAGCCTCTTTCATGAATATCAGACTAGACGGTCCACACTGGGCAAGGGTCGTTAGCATTTATTCCCTAGCTTGTAAGCATTTTAGGAAAGAAAGGAGATCTGAAATGGATGTGGTCTGAGCTGAAGTTCTGCTCCCTCCATCACTTGTTTACTGATTTATTCACTTACTTAGTGTTACAATTTCTTGCTTTCACCTACCTACTCTCAGTGCACTACAACCATTTTAATATCAAAATATGAAAGCATAAAAGCAGCTTTAAAGCTACCAGAACTCTTTCCATCCCTCTCTCCCTTCCCATTTGTGCAAGGCAACATCTGAAGCACACTTTTACCTCCAGATGTCAGGACATTCGTAAGAGACTTGGTGCTTGTATGTCCTCTGTGGGATATAAGCAGAAACAGTACCTAGACAGGAAAGTGTTTGAATGTTAATGATAGGACAGTGCTAAAAAACACTTTAAAAATACTTCCCTGCTTTTTGCTGGGGAAGTCTCAATTTGTTGGCTGCCTCTGGCTTTTTGCCCAGTATCCTCAGATCTACTGATGAAGGGAGACAGCAACACACGTTTGTCCTATTCCTCTTCCCCAGCGTGAGATGCTAGACTGGAGCAGATATGCCACCATTCCTGTTCTTAAGGACACACCACAGAGGGGATTACAGTCTCCTTGGCCCTTCCCTACACCTGCCCTGATATATTCAGTAGCCCTGGGCAGGGCTGAGTTACGCCTCATTCACCAGGAGCCATTGGAAGCACAGCTAAGTGGTGTGAGCATCTCCACAAATCCATTGGAGCGCTCCCGAAACAGGATACACATGCACAGTTAGTCCCAGGCGTGCAAAATCCCTTCCCAAGTCCCCTCACAGCATCGCCCTGGGTGGACATCAGAGACGTCCTGGGAGCTTCTTGCAGGAGAAGGGCTTCGCATCGAGCATCCCTGGTGAAAATTTGACTTCCTATCTTGACATGCACTGTTCCTGCTCCTTTTTTTTCATAGGATTGGCTGCATTTCTTTTGCACTGGATGCATGGTATATAAAGCATTTAGGACGAAAAGTCTATAGAAGTGTGATACTAATAATATTTTACAGCTTTAATTACCATGATTGTAGTGCCTAGAGGCGTATGCAAAAACATTTTGAGTGGGAGGAGAGGAGGCAGCGCTGTGAACATTTTTGTGGTTTTGCTGGGCAATGTGCAATGGAGTTTTCTCATGGGAACCACAGCATGCCAGGGAGAAAAGCTGCCTCTGCCTCCTCGTCTGCTCCATTGGGATACTGGATCACACCCCAAAGCCGAGGAGACAACCACATCATTCCAGTTTTAGGGAAAAGCTGGGCTGACCGACACTCTGCTTTGTAGAGGGGCTCCGGGGGCAGGTGCTGCCCGTTTCTGCAGGCAACAGGTATTTTTCCTTAGGCAACATCCCTTCTGTACAGCGAGCAGCAGCTTCACCTGCAGGATGATTTTAGGATTGGGCAAGTGCTGATTTGGGGCACAGATTTGCCAGCAGCCTCGGGAGCAGCATGCCTGTTCTTGGCCAGGGCGTGCAGCGCAGACGGAGCCCTGGCTCCCGCGGGCCGCCCACCCGTCCCTGCCGAGCCTGCGTGGGCAGGGGCAGAGGGGAGGGGATGGACAGAGGGGCCTTGTGCCCCACGCCAGGCTCCACTGTCAGCAGGCTTAGAGCCACCAAGCGTCACAACTAACTCAGGAACAGGAAAATACGCTGTGCAGGAATGCAAGTTTTTAAAAGTTTGGGTGTTACAAAATAAAAAGGGTATAAAATAAAGCCACTTGCGTTTCTCCAGCTTCTGAATGCAGTCCTGAAAACTTAGAAAACTTTTCTTTAAACTTTGTACCTAGATCATATATTAATTTTTAGAGGTATTTATGTAGTTTTGGTGACAGTGATTTGCCATAGGTTCCTTATTAAGATGCTACAAAGCCAACAGCCTCCAACTGGAAAAACTGAAGGAGAAATTCAATTTTATCTGACATGGTTACCAAAGAGTCAGTTCACAACTCTGCTTCCTGCCTGGCAGGACCCTGCTCAGACAAACAGCCAGGAGGTACAATGGAGTCTTCTGATAGCCAAGGTATGGATGGGAAGGCAAGGAAAATGGAAAGTAAACCCTGTGTGAAAGCCATTCCTGGCTCTGGGGATGGATATTGGCCTAAAAGACAAGCATATTTTATTGAGGCTTTTTTCCCTCGCTTACTAATTTTCCCTCCGTTTATTCCTTTTTTTTCCTATTGTTATCTGCACTAAATATGACTTAATTTATTAGTTACTACTTAATTTACCACGTATTACTTAATTTATCACTTAAATATTACTTACTTAAAAGCTGGCAGCTTAATCAACTCTCCCTCCATAAAATAAATACACGGTATCACTTCTCCCTGCTTGAATTGATACTTGGCGTTTTGCACCGCTTTGTGTACAGCTGTGTTTTGCACCCCGGGCCGGCCCGTCCCGACACCGCCCCCGGGGCCGTGTGCCCGCAACCCGGCGGAGTCCGCGCCGCCCGGTCACAGCCCGGCACTGAGCGGAAAGTTTGAAACGGCGTTTTCCCCCGGGGGCGGCGGATCCCGGGGGGTGTCCCCGTCGGTGTCCGGGGGGTCCCGGGGGTGTCCCGGTCAGTGTCCGGG